>NC_064577.1:41505385-41842171 GCF_937001465.1 Orcinus orca | reverse complement strand
TACCTTGACCGTTGTCCCTCCCCCTCAAACCAGTCAGAGGGTGGAGGCCATAGGGAAAGTGTGGGGTAGCAGATGACTCAGTGGTTAGGAGACCGACTGAGACCCAATTCCAAAGCTAAAGCCTGCCAGGCTCCCCTTTACTCCCCCCCGGGTCCCTCCAGGGGGAAGGACCTGCAGGGACAAGCCCACCTTAGCTTTGTTGCTTGGCAACTGAGACCCTGCTTTGGGGGAGGGAAGAGGTCAGCGGAAGGCCTGCAGGACAGAGGGCTGGGGAGGTGGGGCCCATCTCTAAGCAGTCAGGGGAGGAGGAAAGAATGCACAGCTGGACTGCATGTGCCTGATGGAGAAAGGAAACCACATGCTGGGAGGTGAGGGCCTTACCTGGGGTCCTGCTTCCTCCCCCATTTGTGGTCACAGCCAGAAGTCACCAGGATGACTCCATCCTTCAGTGGCTCACTGTCTGTGGCTCTGCCTCCCTCCCCACACCTCCTTCCCTGGACCTTCCTCCCCGATATTTCCCTACCCACTGGGCATTTTCTGGCTTGACTGGATGGAAAGAGACTTAGGAACCTACCAGTTGGCCATGATGTCTTGTCTATTTTTTTTTTTTTTTTTTTTTTTTTTTTTTTTTTTAACAAAACAGAACAAAACCAAAAAAACCGTAGACAATGGTGTTCGGTTGATTTATTTACAATTAAGAGACAGGGATGCACCAGGGGTGGGGAGAACTGTCTTACATGGTAAAAGGACTGCAAAGGGTCAGCCAATTCACCCTCCTCTTCCTTGCAGCTTCTTCCTGGGGAGCCTCTCCGTCCCCAGAGGCTGTGCTGTCTGTGTTCAGACTCCTGGTGGGCCAGTAATGGCTTCTGAAGGGAGGGAGCAAGCTGGCCAGCCCTGCTGGGCCAGAGCCATTTCTGGGATCAGCTGGTGTGTGAAGCGGGGGCATTTCCTAGGGCATCAGGCAGACTGGGTTCGCGTCTGGATTTGATTTATCGATTTAGTGAGGGGAGGTACTGCCCTGAAGCTAGGGAAAGGGGGTAAGCTCTCCAACACATTCCACAGCTCTGACTGCCTAGATTCCTGACTGGGGGTTGGGGCTGAGATTTCATTCTGAGGGGTTGGGAGTGGGGGTATCTTTGATCTTGCTGTCCTGGACTCGCCAGGCTATGGGCTCTCAGTGCCAGCCCCAGAATGTGTGCCCACGTGGTACCACTGGATTCCTGGTCGTCTCCCAATGCTCCTTACCTCCCACCTTTGTGCTGTGTGTGCGTGTGTGTGTGTGTGTTTGATCTCTTGCACTCTCAGGCTTCTCGATTGCACTGGCCCCTGATGCACTGGCACCTGTGCCGTCTGAATCTTGAGCCTGGGGCCGCAATCCTCATCTCTCTAACTCTGCCTCTGTGGCGGCATCCCACAGCCATCTAGTCTTCCTGAGGCACCACAGGCTGCTGCCAGCAGCAGGAGATAAAGAACAAAGTGACGCTCCTTCAGCTGGGGGGCCTGCTCTTCACAGAGCCCCCTCCTTCTGGGGCCGAGGCCAAGGCATGCTGGGAGAGGAGGCTGAGTGTAGGCTGAAGATGAAGTTTTAGGTCCCTAAGCCAAATGTAGGGAGAGTATCTCTTTCCCCAAGGCATCTCTTTCAATTCCCCTTTGTCTCCAGCCTCCCTTCCTAATGCTTTATTCTTGTATCCTTGGAATGGGTGGTAAGAGGTCCTTTTCTTTTCATGTGCCTCCAAAAAAAACCTGGGTCTGCTTGCGAAGTAGCTGCACGTGTGGCCTGGGATGTGCCTTTGTGATAGGTGTGTATTTATAATGTGTGTGTGCACGCATGTGTGTGCATATAGTGAAGTGACACCTGAAATGTGAGTGAGAGTGTGGGCTTTTACAGGGCGTGTGTCCCTCGGCTGGGTGTGTGTAGATGTGACACACATTTGTGTGGTGTGTCTGGGTGGGCTGTATGAATCTGAGTATGAATGGGTGTGATGTGAAGAGAGAGGGAGTGAAATTCACAGTGTATGTATGTACTTCCCTCCTCCACTCATTAGGCGTCCTCAGTGCAGGGCTTGTAGGGAGCTGTCTAGCACAGGAGAACAGAGGATGTGCACTTTGGGAGTGGGAATCCTATATCCCACAGAACGCCCCCCACCCCTGGTGCTCGCCCGCACCATCTGGGAGCCAGGTCCTAGTTGTCAAAAAAGAAGGAAATAAAAGCAACTCTGGGGACTTCCCTGGCGGTCCAGTGGTTAAGGCTCTGCGCTTCCGTGGCAGGGGTTGCGGGTTCGATCCCTGGTCGGGGAACTAAGATGCCACATTTTTATTTTGGCCATGTGACAGGGCCAAAATAAAAGCAACTCCGTGTCAATGTGGACACCCTCTACCACTGCCAGGCCAGAGGAAGTGAACTGCCCTGGGTAGTGTCACAGTGGGGAGAACCGGGCTCCAGAGAGGAATTGCTGGTCTAGTTTGTACCTAAGCCCTCCCGTGGGCTCCAAATACCCTTGAACGGTCACTCTAGTTGCCACAGGGGCATCAGCATCTTGGCAGAGGTGGAAGGGAGGAGGAGGCAAGGACCAAACTCTTGTGTCCTGGTGGGGCCACCATACCTAGAATAACTTTAATTTTTAATTTATTAGATTTTTAAAGTTTTTTATGATGTGGACCATTTTTTAAAGTCTTTATTGAGTTTGTTACAATATTGCTTCTGTTTTATGCTTTGGTTTTTTGGCCCTGAGGCATGTGGGATTCTAGCTCCCCAAGCAGGGATTAAACCCGCACCCCCTGCATTGGAAGGCGAAGTCTTAATCACTGGACCACCAGAGAAGTCCCCCTAGAATAACTTTAAACCAAAGTCCTGAGTGGTCTTGTCCTGCCTCCCTAAGAAATGTCATTCCTCCCACTGTGGTTTGGAGCAGGGGGATGGGGGACCCCCTAGCCCATTGGTGCTGACTGGCATCAGGCATTCATTCGGTTTCCATCTCCCGGCTCCCTGGTGGAGATCAAGACCTGATGTCTGGCTGAGGGGTGGAGGCTGGGTTTTCCATTGTCAAGAAGGCCAGGTGGGAGTAGAGAGAAAAAAATGGAGACTTGGATTGATTCCAGTACTGGATTCAGGTGGGGGACTCTCTGGAGAGCTGGCCAAGCCTCCTGGCCCCTTCTCCTATCCGGGACCTGAGGTTCCAGACACAGCCATTCCTTCAACCCTTTCCAGGAAAAGGCTGCTTGTTCTAACCCCTCTGCCCTCTGGGCCAGATTCCACCACTAAGTTACTCCAGGAATGTTATGAGGCATGCAGGACTTGGGGCTCCTGCTCAGGGGTCCCCCTTTCTGGGGGGATCTGGCTGTGTGGTAAATGACCCTGAAATATTCCCAGAGAAACTCCCCCTGCATTCCAGACCCCTAGGGCAATGTCACCTCTGACCTCGAAAGAGAAAGTGAAGATGATGTGGTTGGAGGGAGCTGGGAGGCAATGGCAGCTGGGATGCTGGGTTGTCCTAGGGAAGAGGGGAGGAAGGGGGCGCTTTGTGAGTCTGGGGAGAGGGTCAACGAGGAGAAAGCATATTCAAGGGGGAGGAGGGAGTTAACGGGAGCAGTGAGTGGAGGAGGGGCAATGGAACGGACCTCGGGGCACGCACATGCGCCTGCGCGGGGGAGCAGACACCGTGCCAGCCAGCGTGGTGCCTAGTTAGATCCTAACTGTAGAGTAACCTGTCCCCTCTATGTCTGAGGCCCCAGAGGTTGGGGAGGCTTGGGTTCAGGGAGTAGAAGTGGGGGTGCTGTAGATAATTAGAAACATACCCTAATGAGTGAGCAGGCGCCACCAGGACGACCTCTCCCCTCACTGTCCCCCTCCCTTCCCCAGGTCCCCAACCCCCTTCTCCGTGACCTGGACAACTCCAGCCAGGCAAGGGGCGGGGCTGGTGGAGCCTGGGAGTGGAAACCCGGTGGGATTGGCTTCCTGGACCCTTACACAGTCTCTAAAGTGCAAACAACATATTTTTGCCATGCAGTGGTATTTAAGTACACATAAAAACAGAGCCATTAAACTGAAATTAAACCCTTGTTGGAATCACTTAATTCAGGGCATGACAAATTGCTTTCAGTGGAGGCAGCAGTGAAGTCCCCTCAGGGAGAGATGGAGATTAGCGGCTTCCATAGCTGGCTGGGTCCCCTCTTTGTCTTGGCCCCCTTGCTGGCTCTAAATTCTGAAATTGGGGTCAGAACCTTCTAAAGACCACCCAAGCCAAGGGGAAGCCTCTAGGTTTGTTCAGGATGACAGGAATGGAGGGTTGGAGAATCACAGAATCATTGTTCAACCCAGTTTCAGACAACTCGGTCTATTTTATCCATGGGTAAGTTGAGGCCCAGGGGCCAGTGTCACCCAGAGCCAGGAGAGGACCCTGGCGCCAAGGCGTGACCGGGGAGGCTGTTTTATCCTTTCACCCTGAGCCTGGAGACAGAGGTTGGGGCTGGGTGGGTGAGGGAAACCAGAGCAGGCCCTCATCCAAGTCTGGAGGCAGCAGGGAAAGCAAAATGGGTTCCTGGGGCTTGGGCTGCTGAGGCAACCTTGACTTTGTGGAGGGCAGCCTAGTGCCCAGACTTTGGCTCAGACAGACCTGGTCACTTAACTACTTGGGTGAGGTTGGGCAGGTATGACCTTTCAATCCTGCGAGCCTCAGTTTTCCTATCTGTCAAATGGGGGTGGTGATTCCTATCTATAGAGTTCCTGTGAGGGCTAGTGGGCAGAATGCCTGAATAGGGCTTGGGGCCAAGTCCAGTAAGTGGTTCTACTGGACTTCCTTCTCAGGACCTGTGGTCCCCATCTGTAATAAAATCCAGCTGGGACCTGGTGGTTTCTGGGGCTCCCTTGCTCTGTGTTTGCAGCCCTTTCTCCTCCCTCCAGGCCCCTTCTTTCCTGCAGTTTCCCTTCTCTCCTCTGTGGTCTAGTTGTCTAACTAAGGGCAGAGGTCTGGGGTGTATGGTTAGACCACTGGTAGGAAAAGGCAGGCCCAGGCCCCCTAAAGTTTCCCTGCCTCACCTAGTCTTCCAGTGGCTGTGTGTGAGGCCCCTCTGGGAGGTGAAAGGGGGCCACGCTGTGGGGAGGGGTGCACAGTGAGGTAGTGAGGTTGTGAGGTTGTGGTCTCCCTCCCCCGTGTGCCCTCCACAATCTGGGAACCAGCTCCCCTGATTGGAACCAGATGGGTCCGCTATGGCTGGAGGCCTGTCTCTGCAGTCCACTGACTCAATGCCCTTCCCTGGGAGGGGAGAGGGGGCGTGGGCTAAGGGGAAGTGGAGGTGAGGAGGGTCCTTTTCATCAGGGCTGGGAGAGAGAGTACTTTCCTTCTCTCTCCTCTCCAGGCTAGCGGCCTGGGAACTTTTCTGTTACCCACAGAGGATTATGGTGGGACGGTGGCCAGCTGGGGACAAGTCTCTCACTGAGGCTTAGGGGGGCAGTCTTAGAATTTATGACGCCTCCTCTGGGAGCCTGAGCCCCGTTTCTGAAGCTCAGCTCAGCTGCAGGTTGCCAAATAGGGGCTAACTATGCCTGTCCCCCGACTCCAGGAGTGCCCCGAGGCCATTCCTCTCACCCTTGGACTCCTTGGCCTTGGTGGACTGCCAAGTTCCTGCCCTGGGGGTTGGGGTGGAAGGGCTGGGGCTGGGCCGGGGCCCAGGGTTCCCGTCATCGCACGCCTGGCAGCTACCCGGCTGCAGATGGCCCTCCCGCCAGCCTGGCGGCCAGCACAAATGCTTTACAGCTGTACCTCCATCGGCTTGCCCCGAGAGCCTAGAGACAGAGGTAGGGAGCTGGGGGGCACAGAGCTACGGTGGGTGGGGGACAGGCTAAGATGGCAGCCCAGCAAACCCGGGTTGCTAAGATAGAGAGGACAAGGAAACTTAAGGATCCAGAAACAGCTTCCCGAGCAAGGACCGCGGGGAGGATCCTGGGTGCTACGGCCTGGCAGGTCCAGGGATCAGGGTCCCTGCCTCCCTTCTGGGTCCTGGTCTCTGAGTAGAGCCAGAAGTTTCGAAATTGAAGCAGCAGGAAGGGGAGGCCAGGCTCGTCCCCACCCAGGGGAAATTGGACCAGACTGCTCAGGAAACAAATTCAATTTTCCAGCATCATGGAAGGTTAGTCAGACAATAGAGGGCTTTTTTCCCCCAGAAAACATAAGAAAAAAAACATCATAAGAAACGAAAGTCCAGTTGCCTTCGGCTGAGCTGTTTCCCAACTTCATTTCTCAGCTTCAGGTCAAGGCTTCTCATTCAAAGTGACATGTGACTGCCCAGTGACCCTGGCCTGATCGCAGGCCTTGTGAGGGACCATGCTCCCAGGGTCTGTGACCACCCCAACTTCCAAAAGCCCTGGGTGGGCCCAGCCCCATGCAAGGGAGGGGCAGTGGTAAAAATAAAAACCTTCCCCCAAAGAGATTTTGGATTTAGGGGCTGGTGAGTCCTAAATCCCAGGCAACAGGCCCAGATGGGTTTATATTAAAATGTAAATGGACCTGAAAAGTTTTGAAAAGTTTTCTTTTTGGGGGGTGGGGTGGACCACAGGAGGTTGCCTTTAAAATGCAAAGAGACCTTGTAAACTCCTGCTTGGGGAATTTCTTGGGGCTGGAATGAGGGGAGCCGGCCTTGCAGGCTAGGGAAGGGCCAGCCTCCAGTTGGGTCCTCTGCAGATGGTGGCCTTGTAGGGGACTCTGGGCCCTGGCAGGGGAGGAGAGGGTCAGCACAATCTAAAGTAGAGGGCAGGCCCAGAGTGGGGGAGAGCAGAGGTTGCCAGGAGACAGATCCCAAAGTTCTAGGGTGGGAGGTGGGCGGTGGGGAAGACCACACAGGAAGCCTCGGGATAGAGCTGGGCGGCATCTCCTGGGCTGGAGAGGGGGGTGTAGGGCGGCGCGCGGGTGGGTGGGGGGGGTTGCCAGGGAGAGGGATGGCTCCAGCCTAATGGCTGAGAAACGTCCTTCCTGAGAAGACCGGGGCTGGGAGCAGCTTTCAAGTTCTTCTCCAGTTCACCCATTACACAGATGGGAAACAAAGGCCTAGATGGGGTCTGTGATTTGCTTGCCTGAAGGCATAAATGAGCTGGTGGCATACAGATGAGAACTCAGGGCAGTGGTCTTTTGGCACCATCTCCCAGTGGGGGCAGGGGAGACTCTTCCGGCTCCAGAAAGGGGAAGCTAGGAAGGGCTATAATATTTGGGAGGAAGGAAGGAGGTCCTGATGGAAGATTCTGGGTGGAAGATTACAGGGAAATATGCCACCTTTCAGGCAGACAGAGGGACAGGGGACTTTTGTAACAGTCTGAGCAGCCTGGTGTAGCGGCTGGAGTGGGATGGGGACCTAATCGCTGGTGGGAGAAGAGGGGCTTGTCAGAGACACCAGAAGGAGGGGCAGACAACTCTATCCTGGTGTAGATGGAGACAGGGGATTGGACTTGATGACCTCTGGTTCAATAAGTTCCAAATGTCATCATTATCATAATCACTATGGGTTTGGGTCCAAATCGCTTGGGTTCAAATCACACTTTACCATTATTATGGTTGGACCCTGGGAAATGGACTTAATCTCCCAATCCACAGTTCCGTATCCATCAAATGAGGGTAAATAATGATACCTACATAGTGTTGCTATCAAGATTAAATGAGATAATACACGGCAAAGCTTCTAACAAATACTGTAGGCCTGGTGTGCGCCAGGCACTGTTTTAGGTGCTGGGGATCCAGCAGTGAACATGCGAGTCTTCTTCTTCGTCGAGCTCCTGTTCCAGCAGCCTGGTACGTGGCATTATATTAGGTGCCCAAGAGAGGTCGACAGGAGTGCTAGCCTTCTCAGAATGAACACTGGTACTCCACAGGCTACAAAGTGTGTTCACGCCCAGTGTGTCTCTAATTTTTTGAGGCGGATATTACAGTCGAGGAAACTGAGGCTTAATGCCCAGGGAAGTGGCTTGCCCTAAATCATGCAACTAATCAATGGCAGAGGGGACCTGCCACCCAGATCTGTCTGACCACCAGGCTTCTAATTCTTGATGCAGAAGAGAGAAGTTGCGTGTGTGCGTTCGCAGGGGAGTGGGGTGAACTAAGGAAAGGATACATCCCATCTCGGTATTCACGGGGTGTCCAACCCGAATGCTGTGGAGGAGAGAAGCTCTCTCCTGGGTCATGTGCAGGCCTCTCCCGACCTCCTAGCCACCCGGGGGTCACCTAATTCTGCATTGCTCACGTGGGCGCTCAGCGTGGTATTTGGTGACGCAGGTGAATGAGTGAGCGAGACTCATCGTCCCTTTCCTCCCCCTCCTTATTCTCTCTTTCTGGTTCCCTCTTCCTGGCTTGTCTTCCTGCCCCCTAGGCCTCCTCCAAGCCAAGCTCCACTTGCTCCTCGGCAAGATTTTTTTTTTTTTTTGCGGTACGCGGGCCTCTCACTGCCGCGGCCTCTCCCGTTGCGGAGCACAGGCTCCGGACGCGCAGGCCCAGCGGCCATGGCTCACGGGACCAGCCGCTCCGCGGCATGTGGGATCTTCCCGGACCGGGGCACGAACCCGTGTCCCCTGCCTCAGCAGGCGGACTCTCAACCACTGCGCCACCAGGGAAGCCCCCCGGCAAGATTTGACTGGGAAGGGGTGAAGGCTGGGACACCTTCCAGGAAGCAGAGAGTTACAAAACGAGTCCCTGGCTGGCTCCAAGGGCACAGACTCAAGAAGAAGAGGGTCTGCTTTGCTGGGGCTGAGAGCCCCAGCCTGGCCGGGACTCGGGGGATTATGGGGGTGGGGAACATGGCTGGGGCAGGGCTCTGTATGGAGGGGCGCTATGGATTGAACTGTGTCCCCATAAATTCACAGGTTGACCCTAACGTGACTGTATTTGGAGATAGGACTCTTAGGAGATAACTTAGGAGGTTAACTGAGGCCATAAGGGTGGGGTCCTAATTTGATAGGATTGGTAGCCTTGGAAGAAGAGGAAAATGCCCTGAGGAAAGGCCATATGTGCACACAGCTAGAAGGTGGCCGTCTGCAAGCCAAGAAGAGAATCCTCACCAGAACCCAACCATGCTGGCACCCTGATCTTACACCTCCAGGCTCCAGAACTGTGAGAGAATAAGTGTCTGCTGTTTAAACCACCCAGTCTGTGATATTTTGTTATGGCAGAGTCTGAGCAGACTAATACAGGGGGAAGGGGGAGCCCTAGTCCTGTTCTTTCCCACGTAGTCCTTTCAAGCTCGGAGAGAACCCAGGCCCCAGGCCCAGATCAGGTAGGCTTCTGTCCCAGCCTGCCTCAGGATGAGAGCCCCTATCTCTTTCCTGGCCTGAACTCCAAGTCTTCACAGCTTCCTCTTCCCATCACACTCCTTCCCAGCCCAGGCCTCAGATCCTTTCTCCTGTCCCCACATCTGGTTACTTACTCCCTGTCTGAAAAGCCTCTGTTGTCTCCCCATTACCTACCGGATAAAGTCCAAGCATGTTGCCGTGAACAATTGTGCATCATAGAACTTGCACAACTGTACACAGTGGTCCTGAGTCCAACCTCATTCATTCATTCATTCACCAAGTATTCATCCCTTGGCCATTCTCAGCTTAGCACCCAAGGCTCTTAATGATCCAGCTCCTACCTCTTTCCTTTGCTTCCTCTCTTACCTACTCCCTGGGGCACCATAGGCTTCAGCCACTCTGAACAGGGAATCTTTTCATACCTATGGGCTTCAGGCACAAATTCATCCATCTGCTTGTCTGAGTGCTGAGCCAGTGGAATGGGCACAAGTTTGGAATTCTTTTTCTCTGCCATTTACTAGCTGGGTGAATGTGGGAAAGTTAACCTTCTGAGCCTCAGTTTTCTAATCTGTAAAATGGGATTAAACATATATAATGCGCTTCACATTGCACTTAGCCTATAGGAGCCCCCTAGCAAAAGTTGGGTTCCCCCCCCCCCCGTCTTTACTGTTAGACTCCTATTTATCCTTGAAGACCCGACTCAAATGTTACTGCCTTGGTGACGTTGCCCTCCTTCTCCCCAACTGGGGAAAGCTCATCTTCTCTGTACCCTTCCTGCCAGCTCTGTATGACACTTACAAACCTCCATTATAACGCTGTTATATTCATCCATTTTCCTGGATCCCATGAATAGAGCACGCAGCCAGAAAGCACTGCTGCATGAATCAAGGTACTGCCTTCTGGGTTGGGGGCCTTTAGCCCCCCAGCCCTGCCCTCTTGTTCCAAGTTCGCAGCCTATTGGATAGCATGAGAGTTAGGACCAGGGGTAGGGGGTGGGGGTAGGGTGTTAGGGGCTGAGGATGAAAGCAGAGGTGAGCCACCTGTGGGAGGTGAGTATGGGGGCTGGCTGGTCAGATGGGGTAGGGGTGAGGGTGCCTCAGCTCTGTGGGGAGTCCACTCTGTAGCCAGGGAGGAGGCAGGGGTTGGAGGACATGGGAATCTGGGTTTTGAGAAATGGTTGGTGGCGCAGCGGGCTGCTGTCCTCCATTCCCATCAACTCCAGCAGCAGCTGGGCTTTGCTGTGGGTCCAGCCACCAGGGGCAGAGGGGCGAGGGGATTAAATGGGACAAGAGTAGGAAGGTTTTTCTGTAAAGGGGGAGAGGATGGGTTTGGGGGTGGGTGGGTGGAGAAGGTATGATGAGAAGAAGAGTGAGGAAGGAGAGAGACCCTGGGAGGGGGGGAGGAGGGAGGGATGGTGTACTTATGTGTAGAGAGAAGGATGAGAAAGGGATGCGGCAGGGTGGAAAGTCGGGAGACATGACATTGTGGGTACGGGGGAGAGAGGCTTAAGATCCAGGACTGCAAAGCCTGGAGAGGAAACCCCTGGGTGTCCCTGCATGGGTGCAAAGACCCCTCCCTTCCCAGCTCCTGCCTTGGTGGAGGTCCGTCCCTTCTGCCCTTGCTGGGCTGGCGGCTCTGCCCATTAGCAAAGGTCAAGTTCTCTATGAAATCTTCCTAGAGGAAAGATGAGCTATGTAAATGCAGTAGAGGTCATTACCTCCCGTGGACTCTGTCCAGGGCCAGGGAGGGGGCTGGGCGGGGGGCTGAGAGGGGCCCCCTCTGGAACTGCAGTTGGGCAGTGGGAGGGGTGGCAGGGGCTTCTCAGTGGTGGTTCAAGGTCTCTTGGGAAGGTCTCTTCACTTCCTCCAGAGCAGCCCTTGCCACTGGGTCACACAGCTCAGTCTGCACAGAAGCGGCACCTCTCCCCTTCCCAAGGCTCTGTAGGAAAGGGACATCGGTGCAGCCCCTTCTGAACCACTCGGCGAGGCTTTCCATGGCCTGTCCACCTTGAGTCCCTAACTGCAACGGGTCTGGGGGGGCATTACCCCAAGACTGGAGGCAGAACCAGGATGAATGATGGGGCCATTGCCCAGGTCTCCAGGACTGGGCTGGTAGCTCAGGGTTCATCTGGGTTCAGGGATTCTTCTGGACTTTTCTTGAGCTGCCTATGTTTCACCAGCCTCTCCCCTCCCTCAGGGAGCCCGAGTGAGACTCTGGAAGCTGGGAGGGCTGTCACACGTGCTCACCTCAGCCCTGGCACGCACGGGAGAGCCCGGGCCTCCTGTCTTCCTGGCACAGTGGCAGGAAAGGGGTCGTGAAGAAGGAAAATGGGTGTGTCGGACACGTGGGGTACCCAGAATGATTTAAGCAACGGCTATGAAGTGGAAGTCAGTGGAGACTGTCCTGCCGTGCCAGGGGTGCGGGAGGGGTGTGGCACACGTGGTCTTCTCTCAGACACAGCTGCCACCTGCCCAGCCAGGTCCCCTTTTCTGTTCAGGTTTCCATCTCTGAGGGGATAGCCCTGAATACCATAGGACCAACTCTTGTGCAAAGACAGACACTTTATTTTCCATGATGGGAGCTACAAGGCCCCCATAGATATATGGGGGGGGGTGCTCTCTGCCAGCTCCCAGGCTGTGACCTTGAGAACGTGGGCACTGTGACCTTGAGAACCTTGTCTGGATTCCGTAGTCTCCAGGGTGGGGCAGTGCCTGACCACAGGCTGGGGGTGCTGGTCTCAGCCAGTCCCGCCAGCCCAGGGCCGCTTCAGTCCGGTTTGGTTTTCTGGGTTGAAATAATAACCCTTCAGGCCCAACTCTGGCCAAAGATAATGATTCTCTGGCAGGGCCCCCAGCTGGGCGGGGGCAGGCACTGGTCCCTCATGGAGCAAAAACGGGCTTCTTTTCTGAGTCTTATCTTCTACTCTCATAGTTTGGTTTCTTTAGGACCCCAGGTCTGCTAGACAAACAATTCCAGATTCTTGGGGGTCTTAATGGGTTAGGGTTAGGGTTGAGGGGGGTGTGGGTGGGGCGGGAAAGACCACCCAGCTTCTCCAAGCCTCTTGGGGTGGCTGCCTGTTTGCATTCTTGACTCTCTGCTGCCCCCATGTGGTTACAAGGTCAGTTGCCGCCACAGTACTGTAGAGGGCTCTGTGTGCGTGTGTGTGTGTGTGTGTGTGTGTGTGTGTGAGTGAGTGTGTGTGTGTTGTTGGAGCACAGAGGACTCAGCAAGACTGGGGCTGAGGCAGAACCAGAGAGAGCCAGCTCCTGTGTCTGCTTGAGTGAACAGAGGTCTCGCTGCCGCCACCCCCAGGTGTGAGTGACACAAGTAACACCAGGGCAGTTGGGGACAGTCGCTTATGAGAAATTGAAAGAAAAGATGGAGCTGATGCTCATTTGCAATGGAAGGGATTAGACATCAAGATCGTGAGGACAATGGAAGGGATTAGACATCAAGATCGTGAGGACAGCTGGGTCATCTCTGACCATGGGGGCAAGTTTACACTTGTTAACCTGCCTAGCAACAAGGGCCATGTTGGCTGAAGAATCCAGGGCAGGCGGATCTAGCTTTGCCCTGGGAATAGCAGCTCAATACGCTGTCAGCGAAATGGGGAAAGGAAGAGATATGGAGGGAAAGAGAGTCAGTCCATCCCTCCTTTGGTCCTCGGTGCTGGCAACCCATCTGCTCTCAGGCCAGCCTTGGACCAGGGCCCAGAAGTCCCGACCCCATACCTGCATTTGGCCTGAAGCAGGGGTCACGGGTCTCTAGCTCAGGCTACTGTGTCCGGAGTGTCCAGGAGGATGGAGTCAGGGGTCTTCAGAGGTTATTTTCGTGTGGGGGGTCCTCAGATGTGGGTGTGCTTCAGAATCACAGGGAGCTTGTTAAGATGCCCACAGACGTCTGAGAAGAACAGCTGATCCTGCTGTGGGCCTCCTTTAAGGTTAAAGAAACTGAGGCCCGGGTTGGGGGGGGGTCTGGATGAAGGTCACCGCTGAAGGTCATACTGAGTTCAAGGGTTTCAACTTGGTACCGTTCTCCTCCAGTCCAGGGGATTGGTCCATCAGGGTGGTAAGAGGCCTCTTGCTCAGGCTGGAGGGGGCATCCTGAGCAAGCCCACTGGGGTGCCTAGGAAGACACACAGGAAGCTCCCTCCCCTACATCCTTTCTGGGTCCTGCAGCAGAGCACCCACCAGGCTGATGACCTGCGAGGCTGGCTGGACAGTGTCATACTCCGCAAAGAGGTGGCACACATTCTCCTGTGACTCGGTCTGGCTCTTGGCCACAAACCCAAAGATCCTGATGGGAGAGGAGAGCCTGAGTGAGGGGTGGGACCCAGGGAGGTACCAGGCTGGGAGCAGCTCTCCTCCCCGCCCTTCCCCAGCCCAGCACCTCATTAGGATGGGAGCCTCCCCTGTCAGACCGAGAGATCCCTGAGTTTAAGATCTGGGTTTCCCTCCTTTGGAATGGGGGCGCCTGAGGACACGACCCGTGTATTCCCCATCAGAGTCGAAGCTTCCTGAGGGCGAAGGTGTGTCTTGGCCATCAGCCTGAGGCATCCTTACAGACTAAAGCCTGCGCCTCCCACATAAGACATCAAACTGGTGGCTCCCTGAGGGCCGGGGCCTGTGCCGTCCGCCATCAAACCCATGGGCTTTTAAGATCAGGGCGGGGCCTCCTTCTTTCCCTCACTCCCTCCCCATGTTGTGTCCAGGCCTCCCCGAGGGAGACCTCTCATGGCGACTGAGTGGACAGGAAAGCCTTACCGGGAGGGCTTGCAGTATTTCTGCCACCTGTGGGAAAGGAACACGACAGTTCTGAGTACCGATTCTTTGCTCCATTTCACAGGAGTCTGGCTGAGCTTCGGGAGATAATGGCCAGTTTTGTCCCCGCTCCCACCATGTCCCCCTCCCCCTCATTCTGTTGCTCCTGACCCCTTGAGGTTCACAGGCTCTGTCTGGGATCCGAATCCCAGGGTCTTCTTAGTGTGGCTAGATTTGAACTTACTTCCGTTGCTTGGGGTCCATGCCACAGAAGCGGAGGGTGGCGAAGGGGTAATGGCGCCGGAAAAACACCCTGGGAAGAGACCGGGAGGGAAGGGGAGCTGGTGAGAGCCCATCCCAGTGTCCTGCCTCACCTCCACCATCTCCAGCTCCCTGTCTTCCAAGAAGCTCTCAGTTTGACGACCCCTGACAGGCTGCCGTGACCCTTCCCACTGCTGGGCATGCGTTTGCACTTCTCTCCTTTCATGAAGTGCGTCTCCCTTCTGTCCTATATGTTGGGGTTTTCTACCACCTGCTCCACCCCCACTGCCTGTCACGTCATTTAATGAAGATAGGAATTACATCTGGTCATCTCTCTCTTTTTTTTTTTTGGCTGTGCCGCGCAGCTTGTGGGATCTTAGTTCCCCCACCAGGGATGGAACCGGGGCCCTCGGCAGTGTAAGGGCGGAGTCCCAACCACTGGACCACCAGGGAATTCCCAGCATCTGGTCATCTCTTATTCCTCCAGCCCAGGACCAGGATCATGCTAGACTGAATCCCTGAGCCTGGGAAGGAGTGATCTCACGGGTCAGCCAGAGTCTGGCCTACAGGAGAAGTTCCATCAGTGGCTACAGATTGAATCAGTGCCCAATGACTTGGTTAATTCCAAATCCATCGGTCATGATGAAGCGGGACTTTGGCAGGAGGTCATTGGACTCAGGCTCAGAGAAGGCAGAGAACTTGCCTGGAGTCACTCAGCACGTCACTGACCCTGCTGGGTCCAGGAGCCTGAACTCCATCTCCATTACTCCTCCACAGCAGTCTCAGCCGTTCCCTCCAGCTTACCCTGCCCAGCCCTCAGCCCCAAGGCAAGGGAAGCCCCTTACTTCCTCTGGATGTCAGTCAGGGTGATGCCCTGCTCGGTGACTTTGAAGTGGACCACGGTGGGTGTGGGGAGGACATCCCTCTCCAATGTGGTTGAGATGGCCTTTTGCACAGCCAGGGCTCCGCTCAGGGTCTCCACGCTCACGGAGCTCAGGTACAGGGCGTGGCAACCTGGGGGGGGGTGCAGATACTGCATTGGAGCCCTGCCAGAATGCACTGGGGGGTGGAGGTCACCCAGGCCCTGGTTGGCCCTCTGCCCAGAGCCAGGGGATAGGAGTACCTTCCTTTTTTGGAAATCTAGCAGGGCTCCTCTTTGAGCCACCGGACAGGTGGGCAGGGAGTGTATGGGCCACTGAAATTTGGGACCAACCCCAGGGGACTTTGGGGTCATCTGTTGCTTGCATTGCTCTGGCCCCTGGCCCTCCAGCAGGGGGCAAGGGAGGGGATGTTGCCCTGTACGTAGGGGCATCCAGGCAAGCCTTCCTCCGTCCCATGGCTGATGCTGCCTCCATCCCTCCCCACCCTCCCCCTGGGGCCCTGGTTCCTTGCTGAGAGAAGGAAGAGGAGACAGGAATGGGGAGGGGGCCATCGTGCTCAGGGCACAGAGTAGAAGCTGTCACTCAGACAAGTGCTGACCCGTGCCTGGCCCTTGGGCGCGAGGAGGAACGACCCTTCCCCTGTAGAAGACCCCAGAACCCGGACCTGACACTCCACAGAGGATCCCACCCCCAGGGCAGGTCCTTCAGACCCAGCGAGACCCCAGCACATCTATGTGCCCCCCTCAACCCGTGTGTGCAGGAGGAGGTGTAAGCCTCACTGTGCCCCTCCTCTCCTGCCCCTCTTCCTCCTGGCCCACCGCCTGCAGCCTCTCATCTCCTGGCTCACAGGGAGGGGGAGGAATGTGGCACCTTGTTAAAGACAAGAAATAAAGCTGCAATGGGAAACACGTGTGGACCTGCGTGTGCACAGGGCTGGGAGGTGCCCTGCGGGGGGTGGGCACAGCCAAGCCTGGAGCCTCCCCCTGCCCCATACCACTCACCCGCAGATTTCTTCAGGCAGGAGGCCCGGCCGTCTGCAGAGAGGTCTGAGGCCCCGTCTCCACCTCCCAATTCTGAGCCAAAGCAATGGAACAGGCCCCCAGGGGGTGGGGGTGCAGTCAGTGGACCCCCCTCCTAGGAACAGGCCTCCTTCAGCCCTTTGAACCTCTTCCACCTCCACCCACACCTTCGGGAAGTGACTTGGCCGAGAAACCAGGTGTGATTACTGTAATGAGGCAAACAGCCGCCTCGGGCTCCCCAAAAGCCTCGCTGGCGAGCCTTTTGATCCCTCCCTCCTCCAGCCCCTGGACTGCGGCAGCGACCTGGCCTCAGAGGCCCCCGACTTCCTCATTCTTTGGGACCCCACCGGAAACCCAGGCCAAATGCAGAAAGCAGGGGGGCTCTCGCCATCACCACACCAGGGGCTCCCCTGGCCCTGACTCCTCTCCCAGAACCCCCCTAGTGGCTCTCCTGCACACCCTGAGGTGTGGGCACGTCTGGGGGTGCGTTGGGCTGTAAGCTTCGGATGGGGCTTCCTGATCTGGGTGGAGATCTGACTCTGTGCCTTTGGGCAAGTTACTTAATGCCTTGAACCTTCCTTTCCTCCCTTCCCTCCTTCCCTCCCTCCCTCCCTCCCTCTCTCTCTCTTTCTCTCTCTCTCTCTTTCTTTCTTTCCCAAATTTCACCCATTGATCACTTATTTGTTCTCATAATTCTCTTCCTTGATTTTCATGATACAGCCGTGTCCTTTGCTCTCTGTTAGTGCCCTGAACACTTTGGAACAAGACAGCAAGAGAGACTTCGGTTCAAATTCGAACCTTCCTTTTCTTAGCAGTGAAATGGGGATAACAGCAATGCCTACTTCACAGGGTTGGAGTGAGCTGTGAATGAAGGAGAGGGTGCCCAGCAAGCGTTGGACCCAGAAGGAAAAACCAAACCTCACCGAACGGGCAGATTTATGCTCCTTTCATCCTCTTGAGGAAGGAGCTACTATTTCTTAAGATCTGCTCTGCGCCAGGCACTGTGCCAAGAGCCTTGCCTGAGCTCTCTCGCTGCACCCCCACACCAGTCCTGGAAGGAGGTGTGATGGTGACTGTGCTCCTTTCATAGATGAGGAAATGGAGGCTCAGAGAGGTTGACCTTCTCAAATTCTCACAGCCAGGAAGTGGAGACGTGGACGGACTCCAGAGCACGCACTTTGTTTCTTTTCTCTTTTTTTGGTTGCGTGGGCCAGCTTGCAGGGTCTTCGTTCCCCGACCAGGGATTGAACCCAAGCCCTCGGCAGTGAAGGTGCCGAGTCCTAACCACTGGACCGCCAGGGAATTCCCCCAGAGTGTGCACTTTTAACTATGCCACTAAAATGATCCCTAAATAAGGTGAGAAGTGACCCGCAGGAACCTTTCTACTGAGAACAAACAGGTCTGGGGACCCAGCCCACCTTTCTTCGGGATGACGAGCTTGCAGGGCAGGGCCAGGGCCATGATGGAATGCTGGCACACGAAGGCAGAGAGGCTCCCTGCAAGGAAACAGGAGCCCAGCATAAGGAGGCCTTCCCCAGGCCACCCGCCCGCACCCCAGGGGCCTGGGGGCTACAGATGCTCAGCTCACCGAAGTAGGGCTCTTCATCGGCTCCTTTGAGATGCACCCCTTTGGCAGAAGACTCGAGGAGGAAGTGGCGGATGAGGTCGCTGCTATCCTCGCCTGGACAGAGAAAGCATGTGGATGGGAGTGCGACTCACTTCCTGACCCGCCTCCTCGGGGCCCATCCGGAGGTTAACTTGTCCATCCCTCTGCCTCTGGGTGGGACAGCGGGTAGGAATCCTATCCTCAAGGCCTCCCACGAAGGAGGTGCCCACACCTTTGCTCAAAGGCTTCTGTGTCCAGTAATTCTTTTTTCAGGAGACCTTTCTTTCGGTTTCAACAGCCATCAGGGATGGCTGCCAGCGCTGTTTAGATCAAATCACAGCTCCCCGGCCTGGTTTCCCTCTCTCCCTACCCACCCCCTCCCAGGTGCTATTATTCTGCACCAGATGGTCCCTGCTGGCGCCAGGCTGGCCCTGGGAGGGGGGACCACGCCCCTGCCTCCTCACCAGCCTGCAGCTTCCTGCTTTCTTTGGGCTCATTGGCAAGGCTTCCTTGATAACTAACACTGCCCAGAGGTCACTTTCTTATTTAAACAGAGAGGCGTGGTGTAGAGAATGTGGATATGGGGTTTTTAATCCTCTCGCTCTATCACTTCCTTGCTCTGGGGGGTCATTAACTTCCTCTGGGAGTGTCTGTTACCTCACCCATTTGTTGTGTGAGAGCTACAGTCCTGGGCCTTAGGTGAGGGGCTGTGACCCAGGTACCTTGTAATGTAATGATCTGTTTCTATCTCTCTCCCCAGTGAGGTCTCCCTGGTGCCTTGCACAGTGCCTGGGGCAGGGTGGATGCCCCATCGATGTGTGTTGTATGCGGGGTTAAGCTAGCACACATGTTATTACTACATTAGGTTCCCTCACAAGAAATCCGGTCTGGACAGAGGTGGGCACCTAGAAGAGAGCAGCCTGGAGGGGTGCTGGGACCATCCTCCTCTTCCCACCACAAGGGTAGAGCAGGGAATCTGGGGACTCGGGGAGCCTCAGTGCTGGGGGGCAGCGGGGAGGGGGCTGAGGTAGGCCCTCCTCCCAGGAGTCATTATGGGACAGGCCCAAGGTCACCCCACAAGCCAGGGGCAGAGCCGGGACTGGAACCCACCACACCCTGTTGCCTCCTAGAGGTCTTGAGTGAGGACAGAGACAGGTGCCTACCTGTTCGGTTCTGGGCAGGTGCAGGGGCCTCCTGCACCTTCAGGGCAAGACCGAAGGAGCCTCGGTATGAAGAACTGTCCCTCACGATGAAAGCCCCCGGCTCTTCCTTCCTCAGCAGCTCGATGGCTGAAACAATCCTTGGGTCAGAGACAGTCCCCACCGAACCCGAACACCCTCTGTGCCTCAGCCCCATTGGGTCTCCGTAGAGCAGATGGTACAGAATCACCTTTGGTTCCCAGGAAGTCCTTTCTATTGTCTAACCTCCACCATTCCTGCTGCAGTCATTATTTCCTCAGGTCATGGGGTTCACGGGACACCCCCCTTCCCTGGACCTGCCATTTGCCGTTCCCTCCTCTACATGGACCCAGGGCCCCATCTGCCCCATGTGGGGTGCCAGGACCTGGACCTGATTCCTGGGTCACTCATCCCCTAAAACAGGGCTTCCCTTTTACCTTGCTCTCGGGTGATGCTTCGCTTAAACCAGTATTTAGACGTGTCCATCACAAACTTCATGGTGGGCTGCATGTCCCTGGCAGGACCTGGAGACAGACAGAGGAGGGGGACCCCGTAGACTGGAGAGAGGGGAGCTGAGAGACCCGACCCCCTCCTCCACCCAGCAGTGCCATTCAACCCACCCTCCCCTACCCCTACTCCACTGGATCTCCAGATGCCTAAAGGGGCAAAATCCCTTTAGGCTAAGTAAACGTGCTCTTTGAGATGCTAAGATGCCCATTTTCCTGGGTCCCTAAGGCAGAGAGCAGTGGTTCTCAGTTTCGGCGTCTTGAAAAGGTGTGTCGCGGCCAGCTGAGAGTAACTCATTATAAAAAATGTACTGAAATCTGCAAACGATTTGTCCTAGGAACAGATCAGAGCAGCTGCAAAGGCATACTCGTCACCTAATTTTCTCTTGCTTGCACTGACACGGCTTCCTGGGTGGGAGCGAGCAGCGGGGTACAGTGAGCATTTCACATCCCCCAGGAGTACCTTGACGTCTGTGGCCCAGTGAGGACTGGGAGGCCCGGGAGCCTCGTGGCTCAGCCATGAGGGAGCCGTGGGCTCTGCTCCTGGGAGAGAAACACCCTGGGGGTGCTGAGCTCAGCCTCTGTGTTTACTGCTTTGGGCCTTTTGTTCTTTTTGGACGCCTGTAGTCACAGACTACGGGAAGGAGGGTGTTTGCTGTTTTGTGGTTTTTAGCTGTCTGAACTGGAATGCATTGTCTCCGTTACCCTGTCCACCCCCTGGCTGCGAACGTCATCCACCAAGGTCAGAGTTAGGACTGACTCTCCCTCTCCCTCTCTTGGGTTAGTCATCGAGCCTGCTGCTTCCATATCCTGAGGGTCTCCTGGCTCTGTCTTCTCTCCTCCACCCTCTGCCCTGCCCTGGACCACTTTGTGATGAAAACCCAAACAGAACCAAAGAAAATCTACTCTCCCTGCCAAGCCAGGCCCTGCAATCCATCTGCCACGCAGCTGCCAGAGTGATTGATTGAACGTGTGTCTCTGACCCCATCGCTCTCCTGTTTGAGAGTCTCTGATGGTCCCCTATTGCCTAAAGGGTAAAGTATACTCTTTTGCTTGGCATTCAAGATCTTTCCCAATCTGGGCCCAAGTTACTCCCGATGACCTCATCCCGCACCCAACATTCCAGTCATTTCCTAAACATGCCACGTGCTTCCATACCTTCGTGACCATGGCCTGGATGTTCCCTCTGCTGGGACTGCCCTTCCTCTCCTGCTCTGGCCATCGACTTCTGATCCACTTTCCAGCCTTTTCAGTTCCCAGATGAAAAGTCTCACTCCTTCCTCTGTAGCCCCATAAGACTTAGAACATCTCTTTACCTCTGTGTTTATCCCACTCTACAGTGATCCTTTGTTTTTTTTCTCTCTTTCTAGACTGTGTCTCTACTCTGTGGCACAGTGCTAGGCACACAGTAGATACTTAATCAGTGTGTTGGTTGACCTGCTGTTGCAGAAGCAAATGCATTGGTGCTTTGTCTATTCCACATTAGCCAAACCTCATAAAGTGTGAGGTACTGATCGGTTTACAACTTACCCTCTGGGGATGTGGTGAGAGGGGCATCTGGCAGGGTCTGGCTGTGGCTCCTGGTGGCTGGACAGGGGTTGCTGGAAGAAGTAGCCCCAGGGCAGACAAAGTCCTGGTGTCCTGGGGTCCTCTGGGATGGGGGAGATCCTGGTTCTGGGCAGCCGTTGATCAGCACGATGGGTATGTCCACCATGGAGTTGGTGATGGATGGGGGACAGCTGCTGGCATGTTCCTCGGCCAGTGGTGAGGAATGGGTTGCTCTGGGCTGGCCAGTGCTCGGGGTGGGGTGGCTGGGGACCTGGAGGTCACTGGCTCTCGTATACAAGGACCCTGGGCCAAGGCTGTGGAGGCTGGAGGAAGAGCTGGTGGGGCTTTCCAAGGATTTCGAAGATGACTGATGGCTGGAGATGCTGGAGCGGAGGAGGGACTGGCTGTGGCATGGGGAGAGCACCAGACAGGCAGAGTTTTAGCGGGTGGGGGTGGACACTTAGGGGCCAGAGCTAGACTCTGGAATTTAGTGATCTAGGTACCCATGGCTTTGGTCAGAGTAGTGCATACTCCAACCCCCCTACCCCATAGCCCTGAGCAAAGGGTATGCCCACTTGATCCCCAAGGGATGCCGAAGGATACAGGAGTGTACCTGCATTGCAGGGTCTGTGGTCAATTAAAGTAGCCAGTGGGCTGGCCCCCCGCAGGTCACATGGGCTTAGGCTGGACTCTATTCCCTCTGCCTTCCCAGCTAGGCAGGTCCAACTGAGTTGTCACACCAGCCCCCCAGCGCTCCCAAGAGTCCTGCACACAGGCTGGACCAGAGCTGGACCATGTCCATGGCCCATGCAGACGGAATTCCCCAGCTGGAGGAAGAGAAGGAGGCCAGCTCTGCATCCAACCAGGCTTATCCCTGAGCTCAGAGGCCTGTGCCAGCGGGCATGGCTGTGGAATCCCAGTCTCCTTGCCAGGGACTGCCTTGGCACAGTGGCTCTGGGGTTGGTATGGGGGACAGAGGTCCTGGGGTTTGCTCTTCCTGGGCAGGAAGGGTATGCGTGTGGCTCTGCTCTGAGGCCTGCGGAGAATTGGGCTGGGGCGATTATAAATAATGCCCAGGCCGTTTTGTCTCCTTCCTGCTAGATTTTGCCAGGAACAAAGACGAAGGAGGTTTTTCTTTCCTGGATGGTTCATTCCAGACCCCCTGATTCTGTTTACATCCTGTGTTTGGGGTTTTTTAAATTAAAAGAAAAAAAAATCCTTCCTACAGATGGGCTGTAGGAAGGCTGGAAAGGATACAGGTGAGCCTCATTAATGCAGTGTGGTTCTTTTCCCGAGAGGTAGGTAGAAGTCAAGATTTTTGTATATTGAATCATATTCTAAATGCTTGAGGAAAGCTTGAGAACCAAATGGCTGTGATGGCATAAAAGAGAACATTCACTTTTATTTTTGGTACATGCCCAGCTTTTGCTCAGAAAGAGTAGGGTGTCCCTCTGTGATTTTAGGATGCATCTGTGTGTGTGTGTGTGTGTGTGTGTGTGTGTGTGTGTGTGAGTTGTGGAGGCAACGTCAGAAGCTGCAGTGGGAGTGACCTACCTTCCAAACACGTAACTGACATCAGATGCTGGGCTGGCTGACAGCATGGAGACCCTGCTCCCCAGCCCCTTCTCCAAGGCTGGGGAAGCCACCAGTGGGGAGCCCAAGCCATGGCGGCCTGAGGCCTTGTTTCCCATTCCAGGGATGGAGATGCTGGGAGAGGGTGGGGGATGAGAGGAGGGCGCCCCCGCGGGGGGAGAGGGGCGCTGGTGCCCCCTGCCCTGGCTCCCGGAGAAGATGAGGCTCTCACTGTTGCTCCGAGTCTCTCGGGGGATGTCTCTGGAAAGGAGAAGGCCGCCACAGCCAGGGGAGTCCAAGGGTGGGGTGACAGATGGGCTGGAGCAGCTCTGGGGGCCGTCGTGGCACCTTGATCTGGTCGAGGTCACCTCGATGTACTTTATATCTTTGGGGAGAGAAACAGAGCATTGGTGAAACCAGGGAGACTGGACTCGCAGAACAAGGATGCTGGAAGTGTCCTCAAGACCATCTGGTCTCCCCTTTCTTTATACATACACACACACACACACACACATATATATATATATACACACACACACACACATATATATATATACACACACATATATATACGTATGTGTGTGTGTGTATATATATATATATATATATTTTATATTATAATATATATATATATATATTTTTTTTTTTTTTTAATTTTTGGCCAAGCTGTGCGGCATGCGGGATCTTAGTTCCCCGACCAGGGATAGAACCCGTGCCCCCTGTAGTGGAAGCATGGAGTTTTAACTACTGGACTGCCAGGGAAGTCCCTCCCCTTTCTTATACAGATGAGGAAGTTGAAGCCCAGAGAGAAGTTTGTTGGAATCAGGATCAGCGTTCAGCTCCACCTTCAGGGCCCAGTTTCAAAGTCACCCTCTCTGTGACATCTTCCCTTGGGTGGGGAGAGGCAGTGCCACGAACACGGGTCCTGGAGGTAGACAGACCTGGGTTTCAGATCTGGCCCTGCCACTTACTCTCTGAGAGAGCTTGGCCAAATGACTTCACCACCTAGAGCCTCAGTTTCCACGCCCGTAGAATGGGGCAGCTGTACGCAGCCTCTTAGTGTTACAGTAAGGATGAATGGAGATGAATGTAGGCAGCAGGGCACTGCATCTGGCACATAGTAAGTCCTTTAAAACTGGGAGATCCTCTCGTTCATGTGGGTTCCACTCCCCAGGCTGAAATGACTGCACCAGTCACATCTTCGGATGCCTCTATCACCCAGGCCTGTGAAGGCTATTTCTATGTCTGTGCCTGCAATGCAGGCAGGGGTTCTCAAGCTTGGTTGCATGCTAGAATCACCCGATGAGCTTATAAAGGTCCTAAAGCCCAGGCTCCGTCCGGTGCCAATTAGACCAGAACCTCTGGGGGTGGTCCCAGGCCTCAGGGTGGCTTAGCTCCTCAGCTGATTCCAGTGTGCATTGGGCCGCACCGCTGTGGTCCCCAGCGCAGCAGCACCACTTCACCCGGGAGCTGGGAAGTTGTGCAGAATCTCTGGCTTCACCCCAGACCTGCTGAATCAGAATCTGCATTTTAGCGAGATTCCTGGCGATCGGGGTGCACCTTGGAGGTTGAGGAGTTCGCTTTAGGGTTAGCTTTAGAGCGAGAACTCTCTGGGGGCAGGGCATGCTGCCTTACTGAGCTGTGGGCCTCTTAGCACCCCAGGCTGCTGACTCACTCTGATGCTCTTTCCATTCACCAGTGGGGACATCTAGGACTCTTGTTCTGAGACCTTGTTCCTTCCTAGAGTGGGGTACCCTGTGGTTCTCCCATGGTGAGGATGGGCACCTCTCCTCCTGACTTGGGGGAGGGGAGCTGTCCTCGGTGCTGTTCTAGGAAAGGTGGTGGAAGATGGGGGTTACCCAGCTTCTCCCTCTGGAGGGCTGTGAGTCCTGCCTCTGGCTTCCCCAAATGGAATCTGGGGCAGAGTCGGTGGGAAATTGCACCCTCGGCTCCTATCTGCCAGCCTCCCACCCCCTTGGGCTTTGGCACACGCACCATCCCCCCACCCAGCGTGACTGTGGAGTCCCTGCCTGCCCCAGCCCGCTCCTGGAGAGGACCTTCTGGCCCTACTCAGGGCTACTGCTTCTGTCTGAGCCTGCGTGGGCCAGGTGGGGGTGGAGGATTGCATCAGATGAGGGGCGCTGGCATGCTGTCCCAGCAGGTGGAGGGACAGGCCTGGCTTTGTCGACAAACCTGGGTGTGAGTCTTGGCTTCGCCACTTTCCCGCCAAGAAGCATCAGGTAATTTTCCTAACTGCTCTTAGCCTCAGTTTCCTCATCTGTAAAGTGGGGATCTAAAACCACCCTTCCAAGGTTGCGGTGAGGATGAAATACACGATGAATGGAGCCTGGAGCATGGTCCATGGTGGGCTTCAAGGAGCATCTCCTGCCTGCCTGCTTCTGGGGGGCAGTATTGGCCAGATGGCTAATACTCTCTGGCTAAGGTGGGGGTCTCACTGCTGAGGGCAAGAGTAGAATATCTGGCACAATGTATTGTGGGCTCTGAAAGAGAAGAAGTCTTGGAATGGGGTGGATTCTTCTGCGAGGTTGGCAAGCACTTTTTTTTTTTAATAGGATTTTATAGTGTTTATACCCATAATCCTCTCAAGCCTCACAAGCGCCTTTATGCCCAGTGCCAGCAGGCATTGCTTTTACAGAGGAGGAAACTGAGGCTTGGAGAAACGTGGCGGTGGAGCTCACATTTATTGCACCGTTTTTTTTTTTTGTTTTTTTGGGTTTTTTTTGCGGTACGCGGGCCTCCCACTGCCGTGGCCTCTCCCGTTGCGGAGCACAGGCTCCGGACGCGCAGGCTCAGCGGCCATGGCTCACGGGCCCAGCCGCTCCGCGGCATGTGGGATCTTCCCGGACCGGGGCACGAACCCGCGTCCCCTGCATCGGCAGGCGGACCCTCAACCACCGCGCCACCAGGGAAGCCCTATTGCACCGTTTTTAATAAAGGCTGGTATTTACTGAGTGCCGTGCACCAGCGCTGCTACAGACACGTTACCCGTGTTAGTTCTTTTAATACTCATGACTCGATCGAAGTAGGAAACATTCTTAATTCCATGTAACAGACGAGAAAGCAAGGCTCAGAAGGGTTGAAGAAACTGAGCCCTGCTCCTGTTCTCTGTTTGGGGGGGGGGGGTGGGCTCTTCCACGGGGAGGGACTCCTCAGGACCCTTCCCCAAGACCTTGACCGTGAGAAGGTGCCTGACTGCTTTGGAGCAGGGGGCGTCTCTCGGCCTGGTGAAGCTCTGTGTCCTACTCACAGGGTCATCCGAACACCTACCAAAGAAAGGCCTTGCTTGGGGGCCAGGCAAGTGGAGGCGGGCCGGAAGGGAGGGCGGTGTCCTAGAGCTGTGAGTCACTCCCGCTGCTGCCCCGGGGTGGATGTGGCTGGGCAGGTGGAGGGCCGCCACCCTATCACCTGGGAGCAGCCGGCTGTTTACAGGCCCGTGGGGCAAGTCTGAGCAGTGCTGGGTGGATGCAGGCGCCTGGCACCAGGCCAGGTGGGTGGAGGGTTGGAGAGACGGTTGTTAAACACCCTTCACTTGGGATTGGCAAACCGCCTTGCCTGGCAGAAATTCTGGAACATAAAACGCGGGGGCCTGTTCCAAAGATGGGGAGGGGTGGCGGAGAGGATAAAGGAAGGGATATGGTATTTGCTTCCAGAAGCCATGTTCCCTGTGGGACTGGTACCCCCTTCCCCTCCCCCCAGGGTAAATCTGAAGGAAGGTAAGCAAGAGGCAGAGGCAGGGAGCTCGATGAAGGTTTGAGAGCACTAGGGCGGTGGAGCCTCACTGAAGCCCTGGAGGGCAGGAAACTAGCTCCAAGGAAGAGAGAAAGGCAAGAACGTGGACTCTGGAGCTCAGAGGGCTGGGCTTTGAGCTGACCTACCACTCACTAGCTGTGTGACTGTGGCCATCGCTTCCTCTCCTTGAGCCTCAGTCTTCTCATCTGTAAATGAGGTTTCCAGTATTTCCTTCACGGGGTGGAATTATGTGTTACAAAACTCTATCTGGACATTTTTAGGGGAGGGATCGACACAAGATCGCCGATGTTTAATTTTTGCTTTTGCTAAGTTAGGACAAAGAGAAGCAGTGAACGTCTGCTAGCATCACAATTACAGAACGTCTTCCACTCAACACCCCGAAAGTAGGATGGATGAGAGTGCAAACAGAGGAGTTCTACACACTGGATGCGTTTGGCTGGATGAAAACTCACTGTGGTGCCGTGGGCTGGGAGAGCTTTGTCACCAGTAGCAGTGGTTGAGGGGAGGGTTTGGGGAGCAAGGTGCAGCCACCAGTGACCTGCAGGCTCTCGCTCTTCTTAGTGATGGAAGAGAACTTTCTAACGGGGAGCTGACCTGCTGGTTGTCCGAGGACATAGTGAGCTCCCAGGCATCACAGGTGTCCAGGCAGAGGTTGGAGGAGAGGATTTTTAAAAATTCCATCAGAAGGAGCGAGGGCAGAGCTAGGTGTCTTCATCAGGCCCCTCTGACCACTGCTGCTCTCTGGCACCCCCTGCCGCCCAGAGTCTGGTGGACACATCCTCAAGATGGCAGGTTGTGCCCAGGGCATCTGAGAACGCAGACAACTGCCCATCGGTCCCTTGGAGGAAGGACTCTGTTATCAACACCCTTACCCTGTACAAGTGCACGCCCCACAGAGGTTGGTCTTGCCCCAGCTGGCCTTGAGTGTATGGAAGCCCTACCCTGGGGCATGAGCATTAAAGTCCTAGGCTGGCTCCTGCCAGCGATAATTAGGCCCAAGTCACCTTTCCTGCAGAGACCTGCCCACGACTGGCCTTAAGAAGCAGGAAGACTCTTGAGGGTTGGAGGTGGTTCTTCTACTAGGCTTGTCAGGCAGTGCTCCATGGGAGGAGCAGAAGGCTGGCTGGAGACCAGGAGCCTGGCTGCCAGAGGGACCTGTGTGCCGGGCTGACCTCCAACCCAGAGCCTGAACCTGTCCTGGGGCTGGTCTTAGTCGCAACCCCAATGTTGACTGCAAACAGCCACCATTTATCATGACCTATGGTGTCCCAGGATTTGTGATAAACACCCATGAAATGTTATTTTTTCAATCCCTGCAACACCCTTTGAGGTGCAAACTCATCTCTATTTTACAGACGAAGAATCTGAGATGCAAAGAAGTGAAGTAAACAGCTTGTGTAAGGTTTGCCTGATTCCAGTGATTAGGCTAGACTGGCTCCTTCCACAAGTCCATCAACCTCAGTCTTTTTGTTTGTAAAATGGGGATAAAATATTTGTCTCATGGAGGTGGATTGGGAAGATCAAAGGTTCAATTATTAAGTGCTCAGCACAGTGCCTGGATAGAATGATAAATGCTCAATAAGTAGAAATTCTCCTGGATCCCATCTCTAATCCTCACCACACCCTCTAACCCACGCTGATTAAACCCCTGGAGGCCTCAGTCTTCCAGCCTGTCTAATGGGGCTGCTGCTCCGTGACCCTCATCCTCAAAGTGTACTTGAAACTCTTTGGGAAACTGAAGCCAGACGCAGAGATTTCTGGATACGCTTGGACGTGGTGGTATCCTGGAGTTGGCTTGAACCAGCTCATGAAAGCTGATGGTTAAATTTTCAAGATTTTGTCCAGCTAAATTATATAAACATTGTAAGTTTGTGTAGTTTAATCTTTAGTAGTGGCTAAACCATTACTAAAGATTAAACTACACAAACTTACAATGAAATAACATATTAAAAACAAAAGTAATAAACACTCAAAAATTCATCACATCCCAATTATTTACTATATTTACTATTACCTATATCGAAGTTATTTACATTTATTGTTATGGGTAAGGTGAAAATACCATTCCTATAAAAATTTCAGGGTGCCCAGGCTAGGACCTAAGAGAGACACCATAGAACAGTGAGATTCAGGGACACCACATTTATCAAGCTCTCATTTATATACATGGCATTGTATAATATGCTTATCTATATTAGCTTATTTAAATTCTCTGAAAATTACATAAAACAGGTATCCATCACTTTCCAAACTCAAGAACCAAAGAGAATTGGACAGTGAGGGCTACTTATATTTATCTCTGTTATAGAGCAGAGAAAACAGGGAGGTTAAGTAACTTGTTTAGAGCTGCACAGCACTCCTCCCCTGCTCCTCTGATTTGATAGAAAACTCCTTCCTCATGAGGTCTGGTCCCCAAGCCCTCCTCCTGGCACTGTGCCCCAGTTCCTTACCCAAAGCTTCAGGATCTTCTTTCTTTCTCCTCGAGGTAGTGCTCTGGCTGGGCTCAGCCCAGGGGCCACCAGGCCCTGGAGGGAGCAGCTGGAAGGTGGGGTCCAGTTCCAGAATCATCTGGTTGAGGCTCTCCAGCGAGAAGTCAATGTAGGAGCCAAGGTCCTCCAAGGCTCCCGAGGCCTGCTCCCCAGGGGACTGCAGGAGGCAGCCGGCTTTGGCTCCAGCCTGTGGGGCCTGCTGGAGCCTGCTGGGGGGCTCCTTGCAGGGCATGGGGGCCATCAGGGCCTGAGCTCCCCAGCCTTCTGTGGTGTAGTAAGGACACTGGGGCGGCAGGCCGGGGCTGGGTGCTGGGTGCAGGGCCCTCCTGGGTTCCTCACAGGAAGCCAAGCCGACTGCGGGGCCTCCTGCCAGCAGGGCGCTGGACATCACCTGTGACATAGTGGGGGTAGTGACCTGGCAG
The DNA here is from genome assembly GCF_937001465.1 of Orcinus orca. NCBI lineage: Eukaryota > Metazoa > Chordata > Mammalia > Artiodactyla > Delphinidae > Orcinus > Orcinus orca. The sequence goes on along the minus strand of NC_064577.1, from coordinate 41,812,893 downwards.
TTTACCTCTGGCTTCCAACCAGCCTCACATCCCACAGATGTCACTTGCCAATCAGGAGCTCTTGGGACCTGAAAGAAGCGAGAGCGAGGGTGGGAACTGAGTAAATTCTGTAGATGAAGCCCCGGGCTCCTTTCCCCCAAACAAAGGCATATTTATTCACTCATTTAAATTCACTCATTTAAAAGCACGGCTGCTGGAGCCAGTCTGCCCCAGGTTTGCATCCTGGCTCCACCACTTACTAGCTGTGCAACGTTGGGAAAGTTAATTAACTTCTCTGTGCCTCGGTTTCCTTATCTATAAAATGAGGTGATATTTGTAATATGTTTAGAATATGCCTAGCACATAATAAACATTATACAAGTGATGATTAAATAAAATAACTTCAATAGACGTTTGTTGGCTACTTACTATGTCCCAGCCTTATTTATTAAATACATACTAGCTAATATTTACTGAGTAATTACTATGCACCTATGCCCTAGTATTTACACATAAAACCTTTAAAAATCCTCATAACAACCCTGTTAGTAGATGCTATTATTATTCCATTTTATAATGGGAGAACTGAGATACAGAGAGGTAAGTAACTTGCCCAAGGGTCATCAGGCCAACAGGTGTCAGAGCAGGACTGGACCCCAGACTGCGTGATGTCAGGGCCCCTGCACTTAGCTGCTACTCCATGTGGGCCAGCTGGTGAAACAGACAGGTAAGCAGGTGAGCAATCATAAACAGTGCCATCGGGGAGGAGGGGAGGCGGGGAAGCAGAGGGGACTCTGTAGGCACTAGTTGGGGAGGTCAGGGAGGACTTCCTGGAGGAAGGGGTACATAAAGGGAGACAAGAAGGAAAAGCAGGAGCTGGCTGGGCGAGCCAGGTAGGGGTGAGGAGGCAAGTGTATTCAGAGGCCTGATGGACAGGGGAGATATTGAGCATCTGGGAAACAGAGAGAACCTAGGGTGGATGGAGGGGAAGTTGGGGTGGGGAAGGCAGGCTGGCCAGACCTTGCAGGGCCTTGCAGGCTGGGCTCAGTAGTGCTGACTCAACCCCGAGGGCAATGGTGAGCCACAGAATAGTTTTTTTTTTTTGTGGTATGCGGGCCTCTCACTGTTGTTGCCTCTCCCATTGCGGAGCACAGGCTCCGGACGCGTAGGCTCAGCGGCCATGGCCCACGGGCCCAGCTGCTCCGCGGCATGTGGGATCTTCCTGGACCGGGGCACGAACCCGCGTCCCCTGCATCAGCAGGTGGACTCTCAACCACTGCGTCACCAGGGAAGCTCCCACAGAACAGTTTTGATCTGAAGAGTGACATCATCAGATGATATTCACTCCCTGGGGGCTCATCTGGGAAAAAGATGTCCCAACTTCCTCCTTTCCCTTATGTGGGAAGTTCTTCCCCTTGTCTAGCCTTAACGCCACATGTTAGTGGTTTCTTACAGGAAGTAAGAGGTTCTGGAACAGAGGCTGCCGAGAAACCTGTAAGGAGCTGGGATAGGCTGGTTGCGTTACCACTGCCTGCTCTGAGCCTCACTGCCCCCCACCCCCACCCCGACCAAGGTACCCTCCAACGCCTCTTCTCTCTTCTTCTAAGATGCCTCCACCACACCCTGCTTTAGAGTCAGACCCTAGTGTTGGAAAAGGCATTGCGACCAGCCTGGGGCAAATGAAATGAATGTGAACTCTCGAGTCTGAAGATTCAGATTCGAATCCCAGCTCAAACAGTTCCTTAAGGTGTAACTCTGACCCTCAGTTTCCTCATTTGTGACATGGGAATAAGAATTCCTGCCTTGTGCCCTCCTGGAGGGTGGTGTGGAACCAGCGAGGTGTTGCTTGTGAAACCAGTTGGACAATTCTAAATATTACTTGGAAATAAGGGCTTATATATCAATAGAATATAATACCATCATAATAATAAATAATAATAGCTCCCAGTTTTTTTGGGCACTCACCATGTGCCAGGCACTGATTTTCCCTATGGTAACTCTTTTTAATCCTCTCATAACCCTAGGAAGTACTGCATCCCTATTACCAGCCCATTTTACAGATGAAGATACTGAGATTCAGAGAGGTTAAGAAATCTGTATCGGCCACACATCCAGAAAAGCGGTAGAGCTGGGATTCAAACGCAGGCTGTGGACTTTAGACTCTTAGCTCCTTATACCACACAGAGTTCAAATGCCGAGGAACACCTGAGGTCCAGAGAGGGGGTGTGAGTTGCCCCAAGTTCGCACAGTAAGTTAATGAGAAAAGCCAGAACCCTCTTCTCCCCCATGGCTCCTGCCAGCCCTGCTGCCAGACTTCTCCTTGGCCAGGTCCTGGAGGGGGCGGGTGCATCCCAGGCCCGGGAAGCGTGTCTAAAAATGGCAGTGGAAGGGAACGGGCCTCCGAGCTCCTTTCTGGGGGCAGCTGAGGACGTGGAGCTTTGGCTCCAAGCGGCCTGGGTTTGTCAGGGCAGGATCTCAGCACATCCTGCAGGGTTTTTGGCTGGGCCTCAAAGAGGAGCCTGGGGTTACGGTCCTTGGGGAGCACACTGGGGACCTGGGTCCTCCCCCAGAACCAGGACCCGGACCCAGGATGTCTGCCTACTGATTTGGAAAGTGATCTTGTGCCACGTTGGGCAAGTGTCCGTTCCTCTCTGGGCCTCAGTTGTCCCAACTGTATAATGGGAATGTGATCATAACAGACACTTAAAACATACTCATTTCATTTTCTCAATGGTTCTTTGAAAAAGGTACTCTTCCTGTGGGGCTGGAGAGGGTAAGGGATTTGCCTGGGGTCATACAACCCACAGAACCCAGTAGTGGAACTGGGATTTGAACCCAGGTGGTCTTGGCTCCGAGTCCCACACTCTACGCCACTGCTTCATAGATTTAAGATCCCTTTCACCTCTGTGCCCGTTCTGGGGTTCCGGAACCCAGCGGGACAGGCCTGGGATCGAGCAAACGGCAGGCAGCCCCTTGGGATCTTCTTCAAACTCTTCTCACTTTTAACACTCCCTGAAGCACCACTGGACCTCCCAGGGCTGGTCTCACTCCTTTATTCCTGGACATCTTCCCTCTCCTGTCCCCACCAGCACACTTCTCTAGCTCTTCCCTTCCTGCTCTAAAGGTGAAGGGAAGGTCCCTGGGCTCAGTGCTGTGTGTATGTATGTAGGCGGGCTGTAGTGGGTAGGGAGGGCCCCTTTTTATAGGACCCGCTCACTCACTGGACCGGAATCTCTTTCTTTGTTCCCAAGGGCTCTGGAGGCAGGGGGATCCTGATTCCTGGGCAAATCCCCTCACCCATTTCTTTGCCAGCTTCTTCTCCTGACTTACTCTTTCCCTTCTACAAGCCCAGGTCAATGGAGGGAGAGGGTGGCTGAGGGGGAAGGCTGAATCGCCCCCAAAGCACCTTGCCCCAGTAGCCCAATTCCCCACTCCACCGCCTTGCTCGAAGAGTGACTTTGATTGTCCCATGCTCTCCACCCAGACCCAGTGAAGCAGACCCTGGGACAGCAGGCAGGGACCCGCAGGACCAGTGCAGGCCATGCCGCCACCCCCGGATTCCTGGTGTTCTCTGAAGGGCCCAGCACGGGGGCTCAGCTCACGACCAGGCCCCAGGGACTCCGGGCTGGGAGGCAGGAGGCTGGGTTCTGGGTCCATTCCCTTCCCAAGCCTCGGGGGCCCCCCCGGGCAAGCCTCTTCCCCTCCCTGGACCACGGTTCTCTCATCTGTACACTGAGGGCTACAGATTAAGTTCTCCCAAAGTGCAGAACTCGGGTATGTGGTCCCGAGACCATCTTCCGCTCATGCCCAGCCTCTCCCCCATTTCTCTCCACCTTCACTCCGAGCCCCAGGAGACGTGGAGAAGCTGAGCCTCTCTCTTTTCTCCTTAAAGAATAAAGGCACCTACCTGGTGTCCCGGGCAGGCAAGACACTCCTGTGTTCACTCCTGGCTTCTGGGACGGAGAGAGGCTGTCAGAGCCCAGGTGAGGAGTAGGGGGAGGTGCAGTTCACCTCCAGCTCCGCCTTAAGAGCCGCCGGCCAGCCCCGCCCTTTCTCCTCCCTCCCAGGCCCTACTGTGGCCCGACAGCGGCAGGCCCCACCCACAGGTCTGGACCGCTCAGGTGGGGCTGGCATGGGCAGGGGAAGGGAAGCACTGGTGGGCGGCCTGGCCCTGGTGGGCACTGGGGCAAGGTATGTGTGTGTGTGGGGGGTGTCCCAAGCTTCCTGCTGCCCATCCCCTCCCTGGGAACCACGTGCTCAGGGGAACCCCTGCTTGGACAGGGCTTGTTACCACCGAGGTGTACTGTAGGCATTTCCTTCACCCAGTGCCAGCCAGGGGAGGAACTGGGGGTTGGCAGGACTAGCAGAGAGTGAAGCCTTGGCCTTGGGGGAGCAGGATGCCAGGGGACAGGAGACCCTTCCCAAAGGCCCCTCCTGTGCTCTCTGGGCTGGGTCACTGGCAGGCACCGCGTAGGGGCCCGTTGGAACTCAGGCGGGGCACAGATATTGTCTTTTCTTCTTATCCTGGGAATAGGCTTCTAACTCAAGGGGAGGAGGCTCTGAGTGTCTAGAGGGCTTTGAGAAGGGGCTCAAAGCCTTGCTGGACTTCATTCATTCACTCATGGGCTATCCCTCTGCACGGTATTGTGGAAGTTCCATGTGGGAGTGATGGCAGGAAGTCCAAAAGTCCAGGCATTCCCTCTCCCTGGCTCCAATCCCTCTGTGTTCTGTGCCAGGGGTCCCAGAGTACTGTGAGGGGGCACCCAGCCATTGTGGGGGAGGGCCGCTGCTGGTAGAGCTGAGCCCCATCTGGACAGGTTGGTCTGAAGCTAGGAAGCCAGCAAAGTGTCCAGCCCAGGGACTCATGGTGACCTCGGAAGTGGCTAATCTCAGGGGTGGGTGGGCTGCCCAGTGCCCCCATAATGCTCAGGGGAAGGGCTGCTGACCTGAAAGTGTTTGATGTTCTGTGGCTTCATGGAGGCATGATGAGCTTGCGTCATGGGAGGCGAGGGAGCACAACTGTGCCAAGTTGTGAAAGGTGATCCCTCTTGATGGTGGCGTTGAAAGGGGTCTCTGGGTGTTCACGCAGCCCAGGTGGCCCATAGCCTGGTGAGCAGTTGTGTCTTTTTTTTTTGCGGTACGCGGGCCTCTCACTGTCGTGGCCTCTCCCGCCGCAGAGCACAGGCTCCGGACGCGCAGGCCCAGCGGCCATGACTCACGGACCCAGCCGCTCCGCGGCACGTGGGATCCTCCCGGACCGGGGCACGAACCCGCGTTCCCTGCATCGGCAGACGGACTCTCAACCATTGCGCCACCAGGGAAGACCAGCAGTTGTGTCTTTGAATGAAGAAAATGGTGCCCCTCCCTTGGGGTGGATGCAGCTGCAAAACAGGGTGCACTGCCCACAGCAGCCTTATTCACGGGCAGCCAGCTGCTGAGATTCTCAGGCGGAAGCGGCAGGTTACAGGGGGTCAAAGTGTCGGGCCAGGATTGGAGCGGTGCTGGCCCTGGCTGCCTTCCTGGGGGCTGACACCGAGGCCAGTTTTTACAGTTCTTCAGGTCTGGGAGCCCCAGGCTTATCACCCTGTGCCTGAGGGTTACAGTCTTTCTTGGCAGGTTTGACTCTTTTGGTTCACATTTGGTTGCTTCCTTCACCTTAAGCCAGTCCCAGGAACACTGATTCCAGCCTCAGTCACCTCACAGAGCCCGCCCACTCACCCCCCCTGCCTCTGCCTCACCCCCCAGCTCCCTCTGCTCCCCCTACCTTCCCCTCACCTCCTCTCGACATGATCAGCCTCCCAAGGGGTGGCACAGAGTTTCTTTCTGCATCTATGGATATGAGTGTGTGATTTTTTTTCCCCTCTTTTGCTTGCTCATGTGATGGAGTACATTAGTTGATTTTTGAATATTGAACCAAGCTTGCATACCTGGGATACATCCCACTTGGTTGTGTTGCATACTTTTTTATACATCGTTGGGCTCAATTTGCTAATATTTTGTTGAGGATGTTTGCATCGATGCTTATGAGAGATACTGATCTGTGGTTTTCTTGTAATGTCTTTGTCTGGTTGTGGTATTCGAGTGATGTTGGCCTCATAGAATGAGTTAGAGTATTCTCTCTGTTTCTAGCTTCTGAAGGAGATTGTAGAGAATTGGGATCATTTCTTCCTTAAATGTTTGGTGGGATTCACCAGTAGACTCATTGGGGCCTTATGCTTTCAGTTTTGGAAGATTATTAATTACAGATTCAACTTCTTTAATAGACGCAGGCCTATTCACAGCATTTCTTTCCAACTTCAACATATAGCATTTTCCTGGCTGCTGGGGGCAACTTGGTCTACATCGACCCTTCCAAGCGAAGGGATTCCAAGCCTATATATTGAGGGATCCTGAACTCCTCTCACGAAGGAAGAGGGAAAATCAAACAAACAAAATATGTAGTTTCTGACAGGGCTTTTTTTTCTTGTAGAGAATCTGTTACACATTCATTCAAAATACATTCATTGGGGGCTTCCCTGGTGGCGCAGTGGTTGAGAGTCCGCCTGCCGATGCAGGGGACACAGGTTCGTGCCCTGGTCCGGGAAGACCCCACGTGCCGCGGAGCGGCTGGGCCCGTGAGCCATGGCCGCTGAGCCTGCGCGTCCGGAGCCTGTGCTTCGCAACGGGAGAGACCACGACAGTGAGAGGCCCGCGTACCGCAAAAAAAACACACAAAACAAAACAAATCATTCATTGAATGTTCTTGTGTTTAGGCACTGGGATACCAAGATGAATGGGACAAGGTTCCTGCTCCCAGGGAGCATGCTGTCTATGGGAGTGGATGACTCATAGGCAAAAAAGTCCCCAAATCCCAGGCTGGTGCTCCCCAAATCCTACAAAGGAGGGGAAATGCTTAGTCCTCTCTGGTAGCCATTAGTCACATGTGGCTATTCAGCCCTTTTGATGTGGCTGGTCCAAACTGAAACGTGTCATAGGCGAGAAACACGATTCAGATTTCAAAGACTTAGTATGAAAAAAAGAATGTAAATATCTCATTGACGCTTTTTATATTGATAACATGTTGATAATATTTTATAGATATTGGGTTAAATAAAAGATACTATTAAAATTAATTTCACCTGCTTCTTTTCACTATTTGACATGTGTTTTATTAGTTTCCTGAGGCTGCTCTAACGAATTGCCACAAACCTGGTGGTTTAAAACATCAAAAATATATTCATTTGCAGGCTGGAGCCTAGAAACCTGAAATTGGGTTGTTGGAGAGAATCTGTCCCTTGCCTCTCCCACCTTCTGGTGGCTGCCCTGGAATTCCTGGGCTTGTGGCCACGTTGCTCCAATCTCTGCCTTGTCTTTACTTTGCTTTCTCCCCTGTCTGTGTTATCGTTTACCTCCATCTTATGAAGACCATATGATGACATTTAGGGCTCCCCTAGATAATCCAGGGTAATCTTACCATGAAATCCTTAACTTAATTACATCTGCAAAGATCCTTTTTCCAAATAAGGTAACATTAGAAAGTTTCAGGAGTTAAGACTTGATACTTTGTGGGTGGCCATTATTCAACATGTGACTACTAGAAAGTTTAAAATTACATGTTGATTATATTTCTGTTGGACAGCTTTGGGCTATAGTAACCCCTGTCTCCTGGCACCAGAGAAAGCGTCTCAGACTCAGAGCACATTCAAAGTGGAGGGGTATGGTGACCCGCCTGGGCAAAGTCAGAGAGGTGAGAAGGAGCCTGGGGTGCTCCCAGGACCATTGGAGTGTTCCCTGTAGCTGGAACTCAGGGTGAGGGTGGGAAGAATGCTGGGAGAAGAATCTGGAGAGACAGTGTGTATATAGTATCGACCTCCACCCACTCTTCTCCTAGTGAGCCTTCCTTAGCTGGAGAAGCTGGACCCTGACCACTGCGTTCCTCAGACTCTGTTGCTACTAGAGTTCTGATTAGGCAACAGGTTCTGTCAGTTGAACGGACTTGGGAACATGGCTTGTTGCTCAGCCTGGTTGTGGAGACACTGATTTTGGGGGGCGGCTGCCTTCTAGCATCCAGTATCCAGTTTTGTGGGTACGGAGAAGCTGTTGCTGAAATGGTCTCCTGACCCCTGGGTCAGTTAAGTGATGCTTCTTGAAGCCAAGAGACCCTGGGCAGCTCCTGAATTTTTACCTTCCTGACGGTGTCAGGGGAGGTGTCTCGCAAGGTGCGTCCCATGTTTTTCTGGCAGCCATTCCTGCCCGTGCAGCCTGTTCCTTTAGCCTTTCTGGTGATTTTGTCAGCATAGAATTACCTGCATGAAATTCCTTTCTGCTTAAATTAGCTCGTGTGGTTTCCGTTTCTCGCTGGTGAGTGATGCAGGTGGGCTGACCTAGGGGCTCAAGGGCATGGAGGTCAGCCTAAGCAGCCTGGTTTTTCTGCTGTGGGCGATGGAGATCCAGGGATGCTTTTAAGCAGAGCAGGAGCAGGGAGGGAGCGATGTGAACATCTTTGTGCCAGAGAAAAGATCATCTTGCTTCAGGGAGTTGCTGAACCCCTTGAGAGCGTAGCAGAGGTGTAGACCTTACTTTTCTCTGGGACTCTCTTCTCTGGGATTAAGACAGATGTCAAAGATTGGAGAGGGATACTCTTCGCTACAATGGGGCAGAAGATTGAACTGGTGAACCTCCTGAACATTCTAGGCTTTATTTGCAGCATGCAAGACTGAAATGAATAGCAGGAAGGGCTTCCCAACAGAGACAAGAGTGAGAACTTTGGTGACTAAACACCAGGCTCTGCATCAAGGCCCAGAGAGAGCAGAGCAGGTAGAAGGCCATGCCTAGCACTCTGGATGGCTGCATTTATACTTAGTTTCCATTGCCGATTTGCTGTGATGCTCCAGGAAAGACAGTTACCCTCTCAGAGCCCCTGAGCAGAAGGAAAGTCTTGTTTTCCTTCTGCTGCAGTGGGAGGGGTGAGAAGGGAAAGACTGTGGTCCTTCTTATCCCCGGGGAGGGGATTTTGGTCTTTATGATGGGGCTGCCCTTGCGAGGTGAAGTCTTCCTCATGTCTTACTTTTTTGTACTTGTGACTCCTTAGCTATAAAATGTGCATGCCTGAACCTCCACCTGTATGCCAGGTGAGGCCCAGTCTAGGGCCATCTCTGTTATGAATGTCCCCACTCAGAGCAGAGTGTTCTCCACTTGGCCTCCAATGCCAGAGCTGGAGGGGCCCCTTGGGCATTGCCATCACCCCGAACTCAAACTTTATTGTTCATACATCAGTAAACAATGTTGAACAGGCATCCCTGATACCTATTTGTTTATAAATTATATACATAGAACCTAATAAATCATAAACATGAACTATATACGTAAATATACAATAGCATGTACATTACATTACATAGCATGTACATGTACATTACATAAGTATATGTATTATAAAATATTAGGTACACTATAATATATGAATAAACTAGACATTATGTATATTATTATTTTGTGCACATTATAAAACTATATAACTAGAAATGAAAGAGGTAATAAAAACTGCTTTAAAGAAATTTTTATGGCGTTTCATTTTATAATGGCCTAAAATCCCTTTTTGCTCTCATAACGAGAGCGACACCATTGAATATCCTTCTTTACTTTTGAAGATCCTGGTTTCACACAGTGACTTGAATGTCTGGTACTAAGTGCGGTTTATTTCAATATTCAGTTTTAAAGGCTGTCACAGCTGAAAAGGAGGCCTCGTGAAAATATCTAGATCCAGACGGATGAGGTGCATTGTGGGCTCTGCTCATTAAACCATGACATTCATTTTTCAGTTTTCAATGCCATCCACCAATTATGCAAAGGTTCTGTTCAAAATTGACTTTCAAATTTCCATCTTCTCTCATGTCAATCAGTTCTTCCTGCAAAGAAATTGGAATATGTTGCATTTTAATACTTTCACCAAATGGATTTTACACTCACTCAAACTCTTCATTTGGAAGGTTTTTAAGCAAGTTAAAAATTCCTTTTTGTTTTCTTTGAAGGGTGGATATGAAAGATCTTGGGAACACACAAGGTTTTCAGCAATAGAATCATATAAACAATAGGAACACTTTTCAATGTTATCTCTAAATTCTCTCTCATACTATAGTCCTTCCAAAAAAAATTACTTCCTTAACGACTGTTTAAACTTCACCCTTATCCTCACGAAAAAAGATTTTACTTTTGGAAATCTCCGCTGGAGCACTCAACACGCAACCCTTGCTTCTCCTTCCTGAAATGTCAGATGAAATCGTGGCCTAGGATCAGGGGAAGTGTGTCTATTTTCTTGCCGTTTCTTGGCAGAAATCTTTTTAGGTCACTTGTCCTTTTCTAAGGCAGGTTAATTTAGTTTGAATCAGACACTGCAATCTGTGAATTCCACTGAACTGGGCATATGTAAATGGCAACATGTTCCCATAGGTTGGAAGTTGAGCGATAGAGTGAGGGTGCCTTCCTCAAGTTCTCTGCCGGATGGAGCGGCTGTACCTCCTTCCGGACATTGACTAATGTGGAGGACACGACTGACCAAAACAGACTGAGTTGGGGTGCCTGGGTCAATTTTCTGCTCTTTTTTTTTTTTTTTTTTGCGATATGTGGGCCTCTCACTGTTGTGGCCTCTCCCGTTGCGGCGCACAGGCTCCAGACGCGCAGGCTCAGTGGCCATGGCTCAAGGGCCCAGCCGCTTCGCGGCATGTGGGATCCTCCCGGACCGGGGCACGAACCCGTGTCCCCTGCATCGGCAGGCGGACTCTCAACCACTGCGCCACCAGGCAAGCCCTGGGTCAATTTTTATGTTAAATATTAGTAGAGCTAAATTCCTTTCTTACTTTTAGATAGAAAAACACGTGGACACATGTATGTTGAATTCTAAAATTTTCTTCCCCCTGGAAGAAAATGGATCATTCTGTGTAGGGTATGTGGTCAGACCTCCCTGGACTGACGGGTCAGCTGAGGTTCAGGCCGGGAGGGGTGAGATGTTGCTTAAGGACCCATTGCAAGTGGTGAGAGAATCAGACTGAGACTCAGGTCCTTGCCTTCCGGGGCTCTCCCCCAACCCGCACAGAGACATGTGGAGGCAATGCGGGTTGGTTACTGCAGCCCCATTCCCACTGCACCGGGTCCTGTGGCCTCAGGGATACCTGTTCTCCTGAGACCCAGGGCTGGGACCTTGGCATCTCCTCTCCTCTGCTCTCCGGGGAGTACACAGGGTGGGCCCCAGTGCAGGTGTGCACATGCTTCCTATTAGAACACCCTTTTCCTTTCCCACCCCTTCTTCCCTTGTGACAGACAGAGTCTGCATCCCTCTGACCAGGGCTAAGTCATGTGACTCCTCTGGACCAAATAATTTGTCCTTGGCTTTGGGACATAATTTGGTGATTTTTCTACCTCAGGGTTAAATCTGAAAGGAAAATCAGCCACCTGTATCCAGTCACAGACAGGCTGGGGGCTCAGCACTGCGACCCTCGAGCCTGCCCAGCTGCGGGGAGGGGAGGAGTGTGGCTACTCCTAGGGACATCAGCGCCTGTGCCTTACCCCTGGCCAGAGCAGCCAAAGCTGCTGGATCATCTGTCCAGGGCCTGGCCTGGAGAAGGGAGCCCTGGCCAGCTCGGGGGAGGCCGGGGGTGCTGCTGGTAACCCTGCATAGCCTGAGGCCCAAGGTGAGCTCATCGGATGAGCAAGGCCTCCTGCTAAGCCTAGTGGTGACTAAGAGGACACTCTGTGCTCTCACAAATCCCCGGCCCCTGCCAGTACGCCCACCCTGTCTTCACTTCTTTTTTTTTTTCCTTTTCAAACAAAATCACGTTTATTTCAATAGCTCCAAGTGCAAATACAGCAAGTCAGTACACAGAGTTTCAAGATACAGCTTTAAGTATAATGAAAACTTGATAGGCGAAAAAGAAAGGGTAAAGAGTAGAAATAAAGCTCAGTGTTTAAAAAATTCAAGTAACCTGAAACCCTTTAGACTAAAATAATCTTTCATCAATTCAGAAATGCCTTAATTTATAGATAAGAGTAGGACATTGCAATCAAAACGGACTTCTCAAAGAAAGAGAATCACCGCAAACTGGTCCGCTCCAGATAAGAGTAGAAATTCCCGGTGCTGGCTGTTTCAGAGTCAGCATTCACTCACACTATACAGATTGGTGTGGTCCAACCCGTGGCATTTGATCTTTAAGCAAATTCCAAAAAAGTGTTTAAAGTTCAATGCCACTAAGAGTTCTTGAAATGGCCACTATATATTTAAAAGGTTTGAAGACCAATTTCAGCTTCAGGCCTATGGTACAACTTGGGGAAAAGACATACATTAATATTCCTTCCATCACTAAAATCCTTTTTGTAAGGTTAGCAACATGGCCTTTAAAGCTTCCTCAGGGAAACTGTACTTAAACATATAAAAGTTCCCACTAGGGAGATAATTAAAAGTTGTTAATGTTCTTTTTATCACTTAGCAACCAAGACACATGTTTATTTCCACTCCCCAGAAAAAACGTTAGCTACTAGCTTCAATTCAGGAAAAGTGTAACTTGAGGAAGGTTTATGTGAGGTGTTTATTCAGTCTTTTTCTCAACCTTCTTCATCTTCTCATTGTAGGCAATAAATTGAGAGTCTGTTCCAAAAAGTCTATCCCACCATGTAAATGTCGAAGCATAGTTTCCAATGAAGTTCACGTGGTGGAAATTGTGATGCTGAGATAGAAAGGAATGAGATTTAAAGGGTTGAGAGGAATGTCATAAGCACTATGGACATCAACAGTTTCTGTAAAATAAACAGTCACCCAGGCCCAAAGAAGAATAACAGGATCACATAAAAGCATGATTCCAGGGTTTCCCTGGTGGCGCAGTGGTTGAGAGTCCGCCTGCCGGTGCAGGGGACACGGGTTCGTGCCCCGGTCTGGGAAGATCCCACATGCGGCGGAGCGGCTGGGCCCATGAGCCATGGCCGCTGAGCTTGCGCGTCTGGAGCCTGTTCTCCACAGCGGGAGAGGCCACAACAGTGAGAGGCCCACGTACTGCAAAAAAAAAAAAAAAAAAAAAAAAAAAAAAAGCATGATTCCAATGAAATATTCAGTTCCAAGAATTAGGGTTTCCAGAGGATGTGCATATTCACCTTCCATTCCAAATGGCGCCTGAAGCTCACGACAAATTTTATGAATATACTTATGTATTCTTTTGTGGTGTAAGAGCCTATGCAGGAAGTAGTGCCATGTATCCTCAATCACTGCACAGCCAAAGCATCTTGCCAAAAGCATGTACCATCTTGGCATTGTTTCCCAATCATAAGGAATATTGAAATACTCTGTAAAAGAATAGGTTCCACAAATCAAAGAAGCTGGACACAAAAATGATTAAAGAGAAATACTTTAAAATATTTCCATTGATTTTCCCACGTTTCTGCTTTATCCTTTTGAATTTTGTACTTTTTCATGTAAGGTATAGATTGAAACAAAAATCCAGGTAAACAGAACAAGAAATAAAGGACCTCATGAACTATGAGGGATCCCCATGTTGCAATCTGGAACTTTGTATAATTATTCAACATATAGTTCCAAGCATTTTAAAATGGTTCCTGCAGAGGATTCTCAGGTAAAAGTGAATCTCCAGGGGCTTCCCTGGTGGCGCAGTGGTTGAGAGTCTGCCTGCCAATGCAGGGGACATGGGTTCGTGCCCCGGTCCAGGAAGATCCCACATGCCGTGGAGCGGCTGGGCCCGTGAGCCATGGCCGCTGAGCCTGCACGTCCAGAGCCTGTGCTCCACAACGGGAGAGGCCACAACAGTGAGAGGCCCGCGTACCGCAAAAAAAAAAAAAAAAAAAAAAAAAGTGAATCTCCATATGCCACAGCCAGGGATGCTGAACTAAAGATGCTGATACTTTCATTTGTTGTCATTTTTCAAATCTCAGCAGACAGCCTTATAATTCTGCACACCACTGGGTCTGCGGCCGCCGCCTCCGGAGCTTCGCTAGGCACCCCGTCTTCATTTCTTGAGCTTAGTTCTGTTGTCACTGACGGTACCACGCAGCCCTTTGCATACAGCACCCCCGGAGCCACATGTGGCCAAAGCGTGTGGCATTCATGGCAACACCCATGTGTCTGTTCTTCAAATTCAATTCCTTTCCCTCCTGGGCACATAGTAAGACTACATTTCCCAGTGTCCCCTGCAGTCAGACAGAATCATGGGCTGAGTTCTGGCCAGTGGAATGTGGCTGAAGAAATGTAAACCATGCCATGTCCTGGTCTGACCTCTGAAAACTTCACCGCGGCTCACTCTCTTCCCCTGTCCGGTGGCTGGAAGTGGAGGACCCAGGGGAGGATGGCAAGGCCCTTACTACAGTGGGCTGTAAGGGGCTTGAGTTCCTGAAGAGCTATGAGTAACAGAGCCTATGCCCATTGCACCTGTCTGAGAAAGACATCTTTATAAGTGAAGGCATGGAAACACTGGAGTGGGTACAGCAGGTGACAGCCCGAGTAACAGTGTCTGACCCCAGATGAGAAGTCAGGGGGGTTGAATTCTTTAAGATTTTTTTTTTGGCCATGCCCTGTGGCTTGTGGGATCTTAGTTCCCCCACCAGGGATTGAACCCAGGCCCTCGGCAGTGAAAGCACTGAGTCCTAACCACTGGACCGCCAGGGAATTCCCAAATTCTTTAAGATTTTTTAGTGTGGGAGTTACAGGTTTAGTCTCTGGAGCTGGACACCCAATTTCTCCCATAGATGGACCACGTGACTCTGGGAAAATTGATGAATGTTTCTGAGCCTCAGTTTCCTCACTTGTGAATGTATGCGCACCACAGGGTGTTTGGAAGTTATGTACAGCGATGGGCACACTAGGTTCGTTGGCCCTGCTGGACTATGAGGGGTCCTCCAAGGCAGGGATGGCTTTTGATTCATCTCTCTGGGTCCCTGCTGGGCCTGGCACAGTGTCCAATGTCCAGTGGCCCCTGCCCAGGAGGCTCCTTGTCTGGAGAGGACTCAGAGCTCTCAGCTGTCCCCTAAAGCAGGCTGGGATGTGGTATAGAGGAGAGGTACCAGCAAAGTGCTGTCCAGGGGAGATTAATTCAGCCTGGGTTTCAGGCTGAGGACTTCATGGAGGAGGTGGCAATTCATCAAGTCCTTGAAGGAGAAAGGGTGGCATTTGTATCACAGATGTCGACAACGCTTGCTCTAGGTTAAGCAAAGTTCCCATGAGTTAAATCCTGAGGTAGAAAGAGCTGGACATGCTGGGCTGGAACAGGCTCCCACTAACAGTTTCAAGGCCTGGGGGGAAGATTTCAAAAGGAGGCAGTGGTAGGCAGAATTCTGAAGATGTCCCCATCCTAAGACCCCATTCCCTGGTTACTCAATCAAAAACAAATCTAGGGGGACTTCCCTGGTGGCACAGTGGTTAAGAATCCGCCTGTCAATGCAGGGGACGCGGGTTCTAGCCCTGGTCCGGGAAGATCCCACATGCTCTGGAGCAACTAAGCCCGTGTGCCACAACTACTGAGCCTGTGCTCTAGAGCCCGCGAGCCCCAACTGCTGAGCCCGCGTGCCACAACCATTGCAGCCCGTGTGCCTAGAGCCCATGTTCCGCAACAAAGAGAAGCCACCGCAATGAGAAGCCCGCACACGGCAACAAAGAGTAACCCCTGCTTGTCACAGCTAGAGGAAGCCTGCGCACAGCAACAAAGACCCAAAGCAGCCAATAAATAAATAAATAAGTAAATTTAAAAAACAGAAAAAAAATCTAGGTACTCTATGAAGGAATTTTGCAGATATCGTTAAAGTCCCAAGTCAGTTGGCTTTAAAATATGGAGATTAATTAGATGGGTCTGACCTAATCAGATGAGCCCTTTATAAGAAGAAGAGTATTTTCTCCTCTCTGGTAGCAGAATAGGACGTTAGAGAGATTGAAAGCACGAGAAGGATTTCAGTCAAGAGCAACTCTCAGCTGACAGCCAGCAGGGAAATGGGAACCTCAGTCCTACAACCACACGGAACTGGATTCTGCCAACCATCTGAACGAGTCTGGGAGCGGATTCTTCCCCAGAACCACCCGATAAGAGCCCACCTTGCTTTTGGCCTTGTGGGAGCAGAGAACCCAGTTGAACTCACCCAGACTTCTCACCGCAGAGCTGTGAGTTAATAAATGGGTGTTTTTGCCACTCAGTCTGTGGTCATTTGTTATGCAGCAACAGAAGACAAATACAGACGAATACCACAAGTCTAAATATTCCAAAGCCAAAAGTCAAGCTTACAAACTGTTAATCAAATACGGTCTACCCATCTATCTTGACATATATACCTTCATAATGACCTTGAAGGCCAGGTCCAAATTCGTAATTCTGATGATTTAGAATTCTGTGCCAGCAGGTAGCTGCCCAGGGAGGGCTTGCCCTTGGGTCCCAGTCCCTGGCCTGTGGTCTGACCCCTCTTCTCTTGTCATTCCTGCTTCCATCCGGCACCAGGAGGGCTGGAGAGCCCAGGCCAGATGACCTAAATACCATTCACTCCCCCTGCAAATAGCTGTCCCTTGCCTGGCCCTGGGGCCGGGGGTGTGGTTTGCCTTTAGGAAAAGGAACCTGGAGAATCTGAGGACTGTTCAGGCTGGAACATGATCGTCCTTGGTGTGCCATGTATGGTCTAGAAGGGAGGCCACAGCTCCGGTGGGAACATCCACTAGGACCTTCTGACTCCTCCTTCCCCTGGGGTGGCCAGAGCAGGATTGCTCTACAGCTGGGGACACAGGGCAAGGGTCTTGCCTGTCTCTCTTTGTGTGTGTTAAAATACATATAAAGTTTACCGTAAGTGACATTTGATACATTCACAATGTTGTGCAACCACCTCCTCTATCTAGTTTCAGAATATTTTCATCACCCCAAAAGGAAACTTCCAGACCCATTAAGCAGCCACTCCCTGTTCCTCCCTCCCCCAGGCCTTGACAGCCACTAATCTGTGCTCTGTCTCTATGGACTTACCTGGTCTGGGTAGTTGATATAAATGGAATCATACACTCTGTGGTCTTTTGTGACTGGCTTCTTTCAATTAGCACATGATTTCAAGTTTCATCCGTGTTGTTGCATGAATCAGTACTTCATGCCTGAAGTAGTGGCAGAATAATATTCTTTTGGATGGACAGACCACATGTGCAGTGGCCTTTCTGGCCAGGGTCTAAGATGGTATCGGGCTGGGGATTGGGGAAAGTCAGCCGGTGGTTCTGCACCTTTCTTCTTTTCTCCTCTGTGACTTTTGGGGTCTGACCATTTAGAATACGCTGCTGGGGCCTGGGGACGCAGGGAGACAGCCAGTCTCACCTCCTCCCCTAGTCTTTGCAACCTGATCCCGAAATCCCGCCCAGTGGTGGTGGGGGCATCAGACACAGCTGGTGTGGACCCGTCCCAGGAGGATGCCCCTGTTTCGGGGTTTCCAGCTGTCTCCGGGTCGGGGGGGGGGCCCCCAGCTGAATCCATTAAAAGCTGGAGTCCTTCTCTGGTGACAATTCTGAGGTCACACGGGGTGGAGAGGCTGCTGGTGGGGGAAGGGGTGCATGGCCTCGGGAGCTGGGATTGCTTAACCACTGGGACTGGAAGGCAGTGGGAGTGCAGCCTGGCACCGGGCGAAGTCGGCTCCACGCCCAAAGAGATGCTTAGATCTTCACTTGAGGGGCCTGTTTAATTCCACAGAGAAATTTAATTCCACATTGTTTGTTCTCTGCTCCGCAGACGCCTCAGCTGAGGAAACCACGGAAATCTCATTTGAAAAAGAATTTGGCCCCTGGAGACCCCTCCCCATTTGCTGGTGGGAGGGGGCCAAGACTTCAGTTGCCCTCACACCAGCAAACTCCAAACCACAGAAATGCAGTGGGGTCACCTGGGGACAGAGGGAGGGTGGCTGGACAGTGGGTGGGCAGTGAGCCAGTGGGCCTGTGTCACACGGGGGTCTGCTGTTTTGTGACAGGGGTTGTGGGCTCGGAGCCCCCAGACCTCAGCGTGGATCCAGGCCCTGCCACTCTGGTCTGGGGTCTTGGGTGGTCACGTCTGTGGTTGACCACGCTCACCTGGCCACTTGGGGACTCTGCCAGCCTCCGGCGAGGAGCTGAGCTTAGCGGTGAGGGAAGCCACAGATGGGATTGGGGGCGAGGCAGGGAGGGGAGGAGGTGAACCGGTCTCGGGCTGTGCACCCACAGGCGTCTTCTAGTACCAGGGGACAGAAACCACATCGCTTATGGCATCCACCAGGGGTCAAGCAGTGCAGCAGGCACGTTAACGTCGTTCAGGGCATTTCTCTTTACAGCAGCCTCGCAGAGTGGCCGCCGTTATTCTCTTTTACAGATGAGGAAACTGCGGAAGGTAAAGGGACTCACCTAGGGCAACAGGTACCGAGGGCAGAGGCTAGGCAGTGGGCAGTCATCCCCGAACACTGTGTTCTTCCACATCATGTCACTAGTCCCTGGTTTGGCCCTCAGTCTTGTTTCTTGGGGGGATTACAGCCAAAATCATTGTGTATTTTTTTTTTGACTTTTTTTTTTTTTGGCCGCACCACGTGGCTTGTGGGATCCTAGTTTCCTGACCAGAGGTTGAACCCACGCCCTCGGCAGTAAACGCGCAGCGTCCTAACCACTGGACTGCCAGGGAATTCCCCAAATCATAGTATTTTTGAGGCGGAATGGACCTGGTTCAAGTTGTCATTTTACAGGTGGGGAAATTGATGCCCATGAAGGGGAAGCGACTTGTCCAGAGTCACCCACCAGACAGCAGATCGCTGGCCCCATTTGGCCCATGTGGGTAGAGCCCAGTAGCCCTGAAGTCAAGACTGTCTGTAGTGCCCAGTGAGATAGAAACTCCTCGCTCTGCCCAGGTTCAAAGCCTGTCTATTGGTCTGACCCTGCCTCTGGTCCTGAGAGAGCGTGGATGGCTCAGTGCAAACTGTCTCCACTGTCCTGATGACCCTGAGTCCTGTGGACAAGGTTCAGTGCCGTGCAGGGAGATGAAGGGCCACTATGTGCTTTCTCATCTTAACAGGTCAGCGTCACCTGTGTTGACGTGAAGGTGGGAAAGAGTCCAGCTTCCCATCTCAGCTTTGTCACTGTCCAGCTGTGTCACCTGAGCCTGGTCACTTCATCGGTTGGTCAATATTTATGGAGGGTTTTCTGGGAGCAGTTTGTGTGCTAGTTTCTGAGGAAAACAAAGATGAAATAATGCCTTGCCCTCAAAGAGCTCTCACAGGGGAGGCAGATCTGCGGTTAAACAACAATTTCATGACGCCCTTGCTCTGAAGGAGGATGTTTAAGATACGGTGGGAGCGTGGGGGGAATCAGGGTGGGCTTTCCAGAGGAGGCAGAGTTGAGCTGAGACTGAAAGGATGGTTTGCCTGATGGACAAGGCAGAGGATGTTGAGTTTGGAGAGTGGATTTAGCAAAGGAATGGATTTGTGTCAGGGGAATTAGGAATAAGTTAGAATAGTTGGAGCGTATGTGGTGGGATGGTAGTCATGATGGCGTGGGATGTTAGGTTGGCTAGGAGGGGATGGGAAAGCCTTTCTGCCACACAGAAGTGTTTGACTCCATCCTCAGGGCAGCTGGGGAGGCATCAAGGGTTTCGATCAGGGGACAAATCCAGCCAGATCTGTGTTTTGGAAGGTTCGACTGGGCTGTATCAGGGATGGCCTGATGGGGGGTGGGAAAGGCAGCCAGGGCGCCAATGTGTGGATCTGGGTTAAAGCAGTGGGGTACCCTCAGGCTGGGAGTGATGGAGAAGACCAAGGGGTGATGGGATTGAGGGGCTGTGATCAACTGGTTGTAGGCAGTGGGAAGAGGGAGTTGGTTTCTGGCTCGGGTGACTGGGTAATTGGGATTCCATTCATACCAATAGGGAAACTGGAGGTGGAGGTTTGCTGGTGGGGGTGGAGATTCACATGAATTAAGTTTAGGATCTGATGACTTGAGGTGCTCATGGGACATCCAAAGGGAGCGGTCTGGCTGATGGTTGGTTGACTTAAGGATTTGGAGGCCAGGGGAAAAGTGAAAACTGGAGTTAGAGATTGCGAGGTCATCACCCTAAATCAAATGCAGATGAGTTAAGGGACCACAGAATGCTCTGGACACGGTACAGGTTGATTTTGGCAGAAACGGTCAGTGCCCTGTCCATATCCCCTTGGCATTGCAACCCTGCAGCTCTTCCAGATGGCTTTCTCTGCAGTGGAAGCAGGCCTGGCCTGTGCAAGAGACAGGCCAGGAGTGTCCCCGGGAGCAGGCTCAGCCAGTGAAAGATGAGACCTAGATGATGGAAACCAGAGCTCTTCTCCCTTAGGAAGCTCTGTTCCTTGCGGTCTCCTGGAGGTCCCCGGTGGGAGGCGCTCATTAACCCCCCTCTACTGGCTCTTACCCTTCTCTGTGTCACTTTTCCATTTTCCTACCAGTGTTTCCTGGGATCACCCCCCAAGTAAGTGACTGGCACGCTCATTCTTTTTTTTTTTTTTTTTTTTAGCGGTACGTGGGCCTCTCACTGTTGTGGCCTCTCCGACGCGCAGACTCAGCGGCCATGGCTCACGGGACCAGCCGCTCCGCGGCATGTGGGATCTTCCCGGACCGGGGCATGAACCCGTGTCCCCTGCATCGTCAGGCAGACTCTCAATCACTGCGCCACCAGGGAAGCCTCCCTTTTTTTTTTAATTGGAGTACAGATGATTTACAATTTTGTATTAGTTTCAGGTGTGCAGCAAAGTGATTCAGTTATACATATATATGTATTCATTCTTTTTCAGATTCTTTTCCCATATAGGTTATTACAGAATATTGAGTAGAGTTCCCTGTGCTATACAGTAGGTCCTTTTTGGTTATCTATTTTATATCAGTAGTGTGTGTATGTTAATCCCAAGCTCCTAATTTATCCCCTTCCCACCCCATGTTTCCCCTTTGGTCACCATAAGTCTGTTTTCAAAATCTGTGAGTCTGTTTCTGTTTTACAAATAAGTCCATTTGTACCATTAAAAAAAAATTAGATTCCACACGAGTGATATCATATTTGTCTTTCTCTGTCTGACTTACTTCACTTCGTATGATAATCTCTAAATCCATCCATGTTGCTGCAAATGGCATTATTTTGTTCTTTCTTATGGCTGAGTAATATTTCACTGTGTATATGTACCACATCACCACATCTTCTTTATCCATTCCTCTGTCATTGGACATTTAAGTTGCTTCCATGTCTTCGCTATTGGAAATAGTGCTGCAGTGAACATTGGGGTGCATGGCATACACATTCTTTTTTTTTTTTTTTTGGCCGCACTCAGCGGCTTGTGGGATCTTAGTTCCCCAACCAGGGATCGAACCTGCGCCCCCTGCAGTGGAAGCGCTAAGTCTTAACCACTGGACCGCTGGGGAAGTCCCTGGCATGCACATTCTTGCTGTAGAGTCTGCCACGGGGAAACCCAGCCCAAGATACCAGTTTGCTCAACTGGGATGAGAGTCTGCTTTGACCATTTCCTACCTGTCTTGACCCCCAGCTGGCCTGGAAGCGGCTTGCAGGTGCTTTCACCTTTGTGTCACCAGAACCAAGACAGCCAGGTCAAGGGATGACCTGGAGAGCTGCTGTTGAATACAGGAATGACTAAACCCATCCGTGGCTTCTCGTTGCCTTTCAGAGGCCAAACTCTCCAACAAGCCCCACAAGACTCCTTCCTGCCTCTCCATCCTCAAGTCATTCCATCCTCCTGTCTGCTCTCCAAACTGCAGGCCTCTTCTCTCCTTCCCTTAAAGTTTCCATGCTCCTTCCTCCCAGGTGGCCCACATAGTTCTCTCTGCCTGTCTCTGCCCCACGCTGGGCCTCTCAAGATAAGCCTATTTAACAGCTTCTCCCCCTCCCCCTCCTTCACCCCTTCCCTTTCCCCCTCCCTCAAGCATCTTCTCCCCAGGGAAGACTTCCCTGACCACCCTTCCCCAGCCCAGACCAGATGGGGCTTGTACCATTCCATTCTCCGTAGCACTCTGTCCCTGCATGCTCCCTATCACAGACTTTCGTTATGGGCTTATGGAATTAGTTAAATAATATTTATTTTAGACTAGTATTTCTCAAACTTTTTTTTTTCTTTTTTTTTTGCGGTACGCGGGCCTCTCACTGTTGTGGCCTCTCCCGTTGCGGAGCACAGGCTCTGGACGCGCAGGCTCAGCGGCCATGGCTCATGGGCCCAGCCGCTCCGCAGCATGTGGGATCCTCCCGGACCAGGGCACGAACCCGTGTCCCCTGCATCGGCAGGCGGACTCTCAACCACTGCGCCACCAGGGAAACCCTCTCAAACCTTTTTGATCATGACCAACAGTAAGAAATACATTTTATGCTGGTATCCAGTTCACATAATACATATACAACTGAAACAGTGCTTTTCCTTTTCTTTCTACTATGTGGGATACAATGATATTTTCCATTCCATCCCATCCCATTCCATTCCATTCTGTATTTCATTTCTAAAACTACTGGCAATGACTCACTAAATGGACTGCAACCTTGCCACTGAAAAACTGGTCTGGACACTAAGCAAGATGCTTGTGAATTCAGGAGAACAGGGGTCCAGTTCACTTTTACTCATCACTGTAGTCTCAGGGCATAGCACGGAGCCTGGCACAGAGAGAGGTGCTCCATCAATATTTGCTGAATGACCTATGATAATGTATGAATCCGGGTGAATAAGTGAATGAATTGCCTACCCCACCCAGACAGGAAAGTGTGGCTTTGATCTGATTCTTCCGTTACTGAAAAAACCAGCCCACTTCCTGTGACTTTGATCTGCAAACTTCATTCTAAACTGCCCTGCCTCAAGCCAACAGCTCCCAGCAGCTCATTTCCTGCTTTTTGGCCACCTTATCTCCCTCTCTAAATATTCCTCAGCTTTCCCTTTCCCTTTTTGTGAGAATGCCTGCCTCTCCCCACCCCTGTTCCTCCTCCCTACACCTTTGGCACAGGGTGGGGCTCACCTCTTGGGTCAGGTACTTCCCAAGTTTCAGCCCACTGGGGTGCAGAACATTTCTAGGTCAGGTGTGTCCCTCAGCTGGGGCTGGGCAGTGGTCTATATCCTGCTGACAGACTTTGGGGCAGGAGGGGAATAGACATTGATGAAAGAACCATGCATATGTATAATTACAAATGGTGAAAGATGCTATGAAGAAAAAGCTGTGGTTGCTTTGAGAATATGTAATGGGGAACCTGCTTCTGGGAAGTCAGGGAGGGCTTCTCCAAGAAGGAGACAATTAATCTGATGTCCAAAGACAATAGGAATTAGGCAGGCAAAGAGTGTGAAGGCAGAGAGAAAGAGCTGGCAGGTGGAGGAAACTGTAAGTGCAAAGGTCCTGAGGTAGAAGTGATAGTAGTCCACTTGAAGAGCCAGAGACAATCAGTGCAGCTGGTACACAAAGAATGGGGCTTACAATGACAAGGCTGGAGAAGTAGCCAGGGCCCAGCCCTTGCAGACCAGGTTAGATATTTTAGATCTATCTCAAGAGCAGTGGGAACAGCAGTATTTGAAGAAGCATGATGACACTGTTTTGAAAGATCCTTTGGCTGTGGTATGCCTGAAGGATGGGACTGGTGGTCAAGAGAGGAAGCTGGAAGACTAGCTCCAAGGTGGTGGCAGGTCCGAGAGGGTGCAAGCTTTAGGGTGGTGGTGTTGATGCGGGTACGTGACCGGCCTTAAGAAATACTGTACCTAGTAGGTTTCTCAACACTTGTAAACACCCATCGTGAGTCTGCTCTGAGCAAAGTGCCCTGGGGAGCCGGAGCCAGGCTGGGCTCTGCCTTCAGGCAGCTCATTGCCTGTCTTGGAGGACAGGCTGGAGGCAGATCAGCCAGGGTGTAGTGCCAAGTGCGCAGGAGAGTCAGCTGGCACGTGTCCAAGGCGCATGCCCAGGGGGAGACCAGGCACCTGCAGTGGGTGCTTTCCTGCAAACGCTGTTTGAGCTCATTTGAGCTCCGGGCAGAAAGAAGTCAGGGCTCTGGGAGAGGAGTTCATTAAGGTCTCCTCCTGACCCTACCAGCATTTACTGGACTCTTGGCCCCGGGCATCTTCCCTGAGCCACACAAGGGTCTGTCTCCAAAGGCCCTTTTCTGGGAGTAGTGGCACCTGAGGGTGTGCGAAGGCACAGGAGTCTCCCAGGTGCCGGGGCAGCTGAGCCCACTAGGCCAGGTGAGGGCTTCTCCTCTCTCCCTGCCTCTGAGTCACTTGTCTTGGAAGCGCAGCCCTTGGGAACACTGCTTATTCACGGAGTCTCCACCCTCAGCCGCACCCTGCCCTGGGGGAGGGAGTTGTGGTGGAGTCCTGAGGTGTCTCAGTGAGCAAGCCTGACCCAACCCCTGCTACACCCCAAGGAAGGCCTGGGTCTCCCCCTTGGAGCGGAGCTCCCTAAGGGCAGGGCTGTTTCTTTGTCTTGAAACTGGGGCCTTGAGGAACGTTCCCTCCCAGAGTCCTGGTTGCCAGGTAACTCCCTGCCACCCGCAGGCCCCCCAAGAGGCTCTGAGGAACCCTCCTGATGTACGGCGTGGTGAGTGGCGGGGGTGGGTTTGTGGGGCCGCAACTCTGTCTCCCCATCCGTCCGTCCCGAGGACTGTCTGTGGTTCTGGCAGGGCTCAGGCCTCAGGCTGTGGGGCGCATTCCCTGGCTTCGAGGCGCTTCTCCACTCATTTCATTCATAAAGCCCCAGGGCCCACTCCCTGCTGTGGCTGGCGCTGGGGTCTGGATTTATGGTGATGCTGGGGACACATGGAGTTCAGGCCTCTGATCTCGGGCTGGTTTTCCCACTGCCTTCCTTGCCTCTGGCTCCCTCCTTTGCCTCGTGGGTTTGCTTCACAGACCAGTCAACAGACCTGCACAAGGAGGGGAAGAACGTCTTCCTGGAAGGTCGGAGGGAAAAGAGACTCTGCTGACCAACACCTGGGGCTCTAGGAGCAGCTCCACCGCTGATCTTCAGCACTGAGGGCCCAAGGTCGTCCAATCCAGCCCCCTGCCTTCCTTCCAGGGTAGGATTCTCCAATGTGAGCTGTGAACTGAACAGCCTCAAATCCTTGCTCTGGTCTCACTACCTTTGGGCATCCGCCCAAAGTGCTCAGGTCACAGGGCAGGGTGCGTGAGGGACTAGAACACCTGCTTCCCTTAGTACTCTCGGTCTTTGGATGAAGTGTCCTGGTGGGGTAGGAGATAGATAGGCCCCAGACTGAGCAGTTGCAACTGGTCTCCTGCTGACACAAGATACCGGCAGGAGCATCGGGTCCTGATTAGGTGAAAGCCCAGCCTGACACCTGCACAGAAGGCGTCCTCAGTCTAGGGGAGGGACGAAAGGAGGAAGGAGTCACCAGCCCATAATATGTCCTGTCAACCTCCCAGAAACCTTTGTGCTGGAATATGCACGTGGCTGAGAGATGCACGTGCACACCAGGAAGGACTCTGAGTCAGAACAAATATGGGCACAAGCAAGATGATTAGCCAGAGACACCCCAGAAAACCCATATGGGCAACTTAAGCCACCCTTGTTGTGAGCAGCTCACTCCAGGTTCACCCGCACATGCTCTTCCTCATGTACTTTGCTACTAATAAACACTGTCTCAATTTCACAATCTTGATCTCTTTGCTGAATTCTTTCTTCAAAGAAGACCAGGGCCAAGGTCCTTCTTCCAGGCATTCCACCGCCAGAATCAGTGGAGCTAGAGGGCTTTAAAAGAGGCGATGGAGTTTAACAGCTGTGCAGAGGTGACAAGAGAAGAGAAAAGGCAGTTAACTGCCAACAAGCATCATTCAGTGGCATCTTCTACGTTCGACATGGAACCGACGTGCAGGTGAAGCAAAATCCCTCCTGGAACCCAGGGGTGCTCAAGCTCTTGTGAGAAGGTCCGAGGGCACGGGGGCAGCCCGTGTCTTTGAGGACCTCCGAGATATCCCACGCAAACTCCCTTCTGGAAGAACTGGGGAAATAACTCTTGGTAGTAGCATCTGAATCGGGCAGGGTCGAACCACGGCAGGTAAAAGACAGAGGAGATTCAGAAAGTTCAGATACTGAGCAGGGAGAGGTGTCCAGTGGCGGAGGCCTCAAGGAGAAGCCAGATTTTCAATACTTCTGGGGTCAAGAGCTGCGGAACCCAGGAGCAGTGAAGGTGAGACAACTCCCCTGGCCCATCTTCATCCGCCACCTGGGAACCTCCTGAATGGAGAGGGAAATCCCGATTTAAACACGCACAACAGAAAATGCTTGCAAACAAACCCTGTACAAAGATATTCCTAAGAAAGAAGGGAGGATGCCGGACCCTTTCTTCAGATGGAAGCTTGCCAGTCAGTGTAGACAAATAAGACAAAGGTAATCCAGTTAAAGGGGGCTGGGCATGGAGGAGAGGCGTGAGTGCCCCAACTGTTCAGGGCCCTCTGTCCTCCTGTCCTGTCCCCTTCCCCCCACTGGGGTTCTATACCCTGTGATATGTTCCCACCTCCTCCTGGCCAGTGGAGGAAGACCGCCCTGGGTGTGGGCTTGTGGCAGAGCAGGAAGAGGTCCCCAGCGGTCCCCTGCCCAGCGTTCAAATCCCCACCCCACAGTGTGGTCATTGCCTGCATCCCTCCATTGGCGGAGTCCAGGAAAGAGCCAGCTGGACAAGCTCCCTGGGTCTACCCCGAGGAGCCCATGTCCAGAGTCACTTGGGAGCTCCAGAAAGAAAAGAGGGAGGTGTCAAAGGCCGTCTGAGGCACCATTTGCAGGGGGGTTGGGGGTGTGGGGTACAGGTGTGTCTACCCCTCCCCAGCAGCCGGGGTGGCTGCAGGCTGTGGAAGGAGTCAGAAGGTCTGGGTGTCAGCCTGGCGGTGAAACTTCTTTGGGTCTCAGTTTTCTCAATTGTAAAATTGGCAAAATTCTCTGCTACACCAGCCTGGTGTTGCTGAAGACAGAACCTTCACGTTCTGTAACACGACGCCCGTGAGTGAATTATGCTTTCAGGCTGGTCCCCAGGAGCCCCCGGGCCCACTCTGACCCTGTGTATCTTCCTTAACGTTGGAGGCATCCTCACAGTCCTCCCTGAACCTCCCCGGAATGAGCAGCTCCTTGTGGAATGTCCTCCCACACTGGGAAGTGTGGGCAGTGGACAACTGCGGAGGGGAACTCCCCGTGGTCACCTCACCGACTCCCCAGATGCACAGACACAAACACATACGTATCCTGAGGTACTGAAGAAAAATTTGCCTCACCCTGGAGATGCTTTCCACAGAGCCATGAGTCACCCGACTCCTTCACTCTGGGCACCCTGCTAATTGATATTTGTCCTTTCAGGGACCACATCTCCCCTTGCACAGAAGCCAGAAGGCGTGGGTTCAAGTCCCTCTTGCCTCATGGATCAGTGGCAAGCCACTGGTCACGTGTTACTTGCTAAACTCAGTTTTTTTCATCTACAGAATAAGGACAATGTGTCAACAAATATATATATATGACAGGATGGAAATTACTAGTGTATGAGTGTTCTTTCCCGGGCATTCCCTTCTCCCTGCCCGTTGGAGAAAATTCTGGCTTGGCTGACTCGATTTCTTTGCCTCCGTTGGCCTCTAAGGAAGGGGCTGATTTGTCAGAAAGATCGTTGGGCAAATGTGGCATAGAGTTGGCAGGATAGAGAGAAGAAGAAAGAGCAGGGGCAAGACGAAGAGAGCAGGAGGCTTTGGGAGCAGCTGCCGTGTATGAGGGAGAAGAGCGGATGGGCAAGAAGACTGAAGAAGCATCGCTGGGATCTATGAAGCCCTTTTGTTCGGGTTCAGGCATTTCAAGTCAACAAACCGAGTTACTTTGAAATTGTTATTTTTTGGTTGCCACCTTTGATGATAGCACAGCTTTGAGACCGCACCCCTGGGGTATGACCATGTACATATGTCAGATGCTTGGTACACAGTAGGTGCCATGACTGGGGCTGTATCCACTCAACTTCGGGTGATGCTTGTGTGCACCTGCGCAGCCCCCCACTCTGGACTGGGTATTCCCTAGTGTGGGTGTGACCGCATCAGCTGGGGAGCAGCTCGAGGGCTGGGACTATACTGTATCTCCCTACCCCACCCCTCATTAGACCAGGGGTTCCTGAAGGACAGGGACTTTGCATTCTTCACGACACCAGTGACCCCAATATGGGTAGTGTGTGTGAGGCCCCAGAACAGGGTCCCGCTTACAGATAGTGTCATAAGAGATATGACACAAAACAGAGGTTTTGCTTGATGCGTGGCCTGACCCTGCCTGTGTCAGAGGTGAAGGCAGAGGGAGGAAGAGGGGAGAGGCCAGAGCCCCAAATGTTTTCCTCTGTCATGTGCTTCCCAAGAAGGCAAAGGAGAATAACGGAGAAGGCATCCTGCCCCAGCCCAGCCCCAGAGCTAAAACGTGTCATTCTGGAGGATGAAAAATCCTATCCCCACCCAGTGGGTTCCCATAAATCCAGGTGAGCTCTGTCTGGTCCTCCTGACTCTTGTCTCATGGGGTGGGGAAAGGGACGAGCCAAACCAAAGTTCTGTCTCCCGGAGTTGAACGTGTTGTGTTTGGCACATGGGCAGGACTGGGGGCGGAGGTCATGATGACAACAGCTCAGAAACTCCTACAGGAAAGGAACAAGGTGTCTGCGTCATGGACAAGTTAGAATCTGTCTTTCTGGGTCATGGCTTGGTTTTTGTGTCTCAGCCTGGCCGTTGTTTCAGGCTGTCCCTAATTCAGGTTAGTTTGTTGCAATTCAATTAGATTCCAACATTTATTGAGTGCCTACTATGTGTCAGCTACCACAGTGGGTGCTGGGGGGAAACTTAGGAACAAGATCAGGATGCTGCCTTTGGGGAATCCTTCTCCAGCAGAGGGACAGATGTGCACACAGCTCTCTCTGTCGCAGAGAGATTAGAACTACAACGGAGGTGTGAACAAGTGCTAGGGTTGGGTGGGGGCACAGAAGAAAGAACTGTGAACCTTCTGGAGGGTGGGAGAAGACTTTGTAAATGTGGGGATGTGTGATCTGAACATTAAAGACTGAGCAGACTCTCAAAGAGTTAGAGAAGGAGGGAGGTGCAAATAGTGTAGAACAAAGTGGAGCGTGGTGAGAAGCTCAGTATGAAGTGGAGAGGAAGAATAGTCATCAGCATTTACTGAGCACCTACTAGTCACCAGGTTCTGTGCCAGGTACTTTGCATGTATACTGTCTCATTCAATTCTCCCAGTAATGTAAGGAGGTAGGTACCGATGAGTGAAGTAACATTTGGAGAGAACAGATGGTTGAGCCAGGATCTGAATCAGGTTTATTTGACTCCCAATTCCATGCTCTTTTTACTAGGCCAGTGGTTTCTTGAGTATATTCTATGAAATGTTTAAGATTCTGAGGAGATGCTTTAGGGACATGTCTGATTTTAGTTTCATATTTAAAATATATTTTAATCAACACACTCAAATGTGTTATGTAATTAAAAAAAAGTTTTCCTTGCATCTCTCTGCATATTTTTGAATTTCTTGTAAATGTGTCATCTCTTAGAAAGACTTCACACTCTGCTCAGTAAAATTGTAAAAATGTAAAATTGTAAAAGAGAACCCAGTCCCATGCCCACCACCCACCACCCCCCATTACAAGGCAGGTGGGACTTCCAGTTTGTGATGGCCAACCAAATGCACATGGGTTTATCTCCTCCTCCTCCTCCTCGGAAATGTCTCATAAATAAATAATAAATATAAGTCTTTCCAAAGAAAAGAGTTGGGGGGAGGGCTTTTGTGGACAAGAGAAGTCTCAACAAATTTCTGGATGAGTGGTTTGATGGAAGAGTTATGACTGAGGAAGAAGGATGGAGATGCTGCAGGCTGGAGGCACATGGCAGGATCTGCAGCCAAGATGGGAGCTGAGCCATCCATGGAAGCCTGAAGAAGTTTGAGATGTGGATATACTCGGTGCAATGAAGGGTGGGAAGTGGGTATGTGGCTGAAAATGGGGATCTAATTGAAAGTCTATAAATGGGACAAAAAATTTCTCTGCCCCTCGTACACAGAATACTCAGCCAGGTATGCAGAGTGCTCAGCTCTGCCATTCCCTTCCCCATATTCCTCCTCCCCACTAAAAGGGAGGGTCTTCTTTAAAGAAATGAAACTGTCTGAGGAAGACTAGGAGAGCTGGTTTTAAGGTGGTATCCTAGAGTAAAGCACATTGCAGGCTGACATTTAGAAGTCCCCAAACACAAAGACCAGCTCACTCTGAAACAAAGCCTGCCATTCAGTTCCTCTTATCTGTGTACACAAAGCTTTCAGGAAACTTTTCTACTGCTTCATTCTTAACTATGAATGGGCAACCATAAGCCAGAAGCTATTTGAGGAAACCTGAAATACGAAGTAGAAAGAACTAAGATAAACAAACTGAAAAAGAGACCTCCAAGCAAACAGAAACAATTTATAGGTAGAAGAGAACTTAAAAAGAGAATTCAAGGAGACACTATATCTATGAAACATGAGTAGTGCTATGAAAAAGGAACAATTAAGAGAACAAAAAAAGTCCCTGGACATAAAAAATATAACTAAAATTCAGTGGAAAGATGGAAAGTTAAGGTCAAGGTAATCTGTCAGAAAATAAAGCAGAAAGGGAAAGAAACAGAATTTCATTAGAGAAAAGATAAGACACAAAAAAGTGCTGGAGGTCTAGGATTGATTAATAGGTATTTTAGGTAGAAGAGAGAAAGCAGGAGAGAATATTCAAATAAATAATTGGACGGAATTTCCCAGACCAAAAAAACTCAAGTTTTCAGATTAATAGATCTCCTCTAGTCCCCAGTGTAAAGAACAAACAAGATTTTGAAATTTCAGAATACCTAGGAACATGAGAAGATGTTCACTAAAAGTTCCCAGAGAGAGAAAAAATTCACCTACAAAGGAATGAAAACCAGAAAGGCACCAGATTTCTCAACAGCAGTGCTGGATGCCAAAAGACAATGGAAAAATATCTTCAAAATTCTGAGGGAAAATGACTTTCAGTTTAGAATTCAATACCCAGCTAAACTGTCCATTAGGTACCAGGGCAGATCAAAGACATTTGTAGACACAGAAGGACTAAGAGAGTTTACTTCCCACATACTCTTTCTTAGGAAGTCATTTGAGGATGTGCTTCAATAAAGCAAAGGAGAAACCAAGAGAGGGGGGAAACATGGGATTTTTGTCAGCTTGCAAGTTAGCTTGGTATGTAGTTTTAATTAATTAGTTAATTAATTTGTTTATTTAGTGTGTGTTTTCTCTTTGTTAGGTATCAGGGTTATGCCAGCTCTGTAAAATGAACTAAATTTTCTATCTTTTTATGCTCTGAAAGTACCTGCACAGGGAATAATCTCTTTCTTGAACGTTTGCCAAAAAATGAAAATGAAATATACACACACACACGCACACACACACACACACACACACACACACACACACGCACATATATACACAAACCCAACCCATTTAGATCTTTTTAAAAAAGCAATTCTTTGACAATATTTTCTATGTTTTCTTTCAGCATTGTTTTGTGACCTTTCTGGCAGGTCATTCTGCTATCTAATATTCATCCTTATTCTTCCTTTATTTGAAAGAATGCAATTTTGCCAAGTTAGAAATTAAATCAAAGGCCCTTGCAGAGAAGTGGGGCAAGTGACACAGTTCTAGCCAATGAGATGAAAACACACATGTTCTGAATGGAGTTTCCAGAAAAGTTATTATTTTCCTGATAAAAGGGACAGACTTAGCTGTCCCTTTGCCCTTAACGTTTCCTCCCACCTGGGATGTAGATAGAATGATTGGAGATGGAGAAGAAATCCTGTGAGCGTGAGGGCAAAGGCCACTTGGTAAAGATTGTGCGACAGAAAGACAGAAGGAGCCCTGGTCCTGGAGCTTCACACGGATCCAAGACTACCTGCCTCTGCATTTCCTGTTATTAAGAAAAACAGATCCCTGATTAGTTTAAGTTACCAGTTGTTTAATTTCCTGTTTTGTTTGATTATTTGTGGTTTTTTTTTCAGCAATTCACCTTCAATTGACATAACCTTTAACCTTAAGGATGCTTCCTGGAACACAGAGATTAGATTCTATGAAAAGGTATTGAGTGAATTGAAGGCTGTCATTAAGGGGGAC
Source organism: Orcinus orca (assembly GCF_937001465.1). NCBI lineage: Eukaryota > Metazoa > Chordata > Mammalia > Artiodactyla > Delphinidae > Orcinus > Orcinus orca. The sequence continues at coordinate 41,780,828 of NC_064577.1, read as the reverse complement.
AATTTTCTCCTCTCTGCATTCTCCTATCAGCCCATAACACAGGAACTGACATTCTCTTGGAAGTTCTGGGATGAAACTTGTTTGACTTTCTTGGCACCCACTTCCTGTTCCTCACTGGGAGGGGAGGAGTGACCTCCTGGGTTGGCAGCGTTGGGAAAAGGTATCAAGTGTGCCTTGCTCAGCCCATTCCTGGCTCTCTGTCTAGAACTGATCGAACTACAAGCAGCGTGTGTTCTCTGCTCCTACCTCCTCCAGGCAATGAACACCAGGGCAGGCCCAGCCCCTTCTCAGGAGGACTTCAATGGTCCAGCTGCTCTGCTGTGAGTGGGTGGGTAAGGTCAAATCAGGAGAGAACAAAAGGAAGCCCATTTGGGCCTTGGGTCTAAGCCACCTCCTCCAACCCCTCTGGACCAGCAATAAAGCTGACATTTTTAATCCCTACTTGTCTCCTGTGACTATTTCTTAATTGGATCAGAACTTGGAAAAGTGAGGGGTGTGATTAACTAGCACCCACAAACCCCAACATCTGTTGAATACTTAGCCCCAGTGCGAAAAGGCACAGTTGGATGAAAAGAATGGTTTACAATTTTGATTATTATTAGACAGTATGTCTCTGTGCTTAATTGGCTATATGTCTTTTCATCTCACTATAAAATGTGTATCACGTTATTATTGTTTTTTTAAGGTGAGAGTCTGGATTGGGAACGATAAGGGTCTTCTGAGGTTGGCTACCGCTAACTTGCTCTGTGGCTTGACTTTTCTGGGTTTCAATTTTATCAGTTATAAAATAAGTGGATTAGACTAGACAATGTTAGGAGCCAACCCAAGGCTTGACATTCTTTCATTCATTCAACACACTTTTACTGAGTAGCTAATAGGTGTTGAATGCTGTGCTGGAGGTCGGTTATACACTGTTGGACAAAACCAACATGGCCCCACTATCTCAAAGTTCAGAATCTAGCAGGAGAGACAGACATCAAATAAACACATATGTAAATGTATAATTACAAGTTCAATAAAATTTTAATAAGTGAGTGATTGGATTGTGTACAACGTTCCTACTAATTTGCACTTACCCACACTCAGGGAAAGCCTGGCTGGTTGGTCCAACAGCCTTTGGCACATGGTGGTCTCACTACTTACACAGCTGTGTCAGGGCCACTGTGCTCAGGAAGACATACAAAGAAGCTTCCAAAGGTCTGGCCTTCAGGATTAAAAAGAAGTTTAAACATTTTTAAAAAGTTGCAAATTAATAACATGCTTTTTACAAAACTTCAAGTAATACAGAAAAAATAAATTTTAAAATATTTCCCTTTCTCCTTACAAGGTCAGTTGGAAATAGAAACAATGGGCATCCTTCCAGCGAGCTGCATACTTAATTGTAGGCTCTAGGAGGGCAGGGATGGGACCTGCCCTAGTCCCAAGCAGGGATACCTGCTCTATCCCTGGTGAGAGCTAGTAAATATTTGTTGACTGAATAAATGAAAAGTAAAAATCACTCATAGAGGCTCATATACAAATTCTGTTTTTAAGATCAAAAAAGGGAGGGAATTGCCTGGCAGTCCAGTGGTTAGGACTCTGTGCTTCCACTGCAGGGGACATGGGTTTGATCCCTGGTCAGGGAACTAAGATCCTGGAAGCCATGCAGTGTGGCCAAAAAAAAAAAAAAAAGATCAAAAAGGGGATCATGCTATGTATGTTTTTTTTCTTGCACCTTGCTTTTTTTTTCTTTAATCAAAGACCCATAATGGACATTCTTCCATAATTTATTCCTAATTCATCCATTTCCCCAGTTATGGGTTGAATTGTGTCCCCCAAAAAGATATGTGTAAACACTGATTCCTGGTAACCATGGACGTGGAAATAGGATCTTTGCAACTGATGAGTTCAGATGAGATCATACTTCATTAGGGCAGGTCCTCATCCAACAAGACTGGTGTTCTTACAAGAAGATGAGAGACAGAGACACAGGGAGAATGCCACGTGATGAAAGAGGCAGAGACTGGCGTGATGCAGCCACAAGCCCAGGAACACCAAGGACTGATGGCCACCACTGGAAGCAAGGAAGGGCAAGGAAGGATTCTACCCAGAGTCTCAGAGGAAGCCTGGCCTTGCTGACACCCTGACTTTGGATTTCTAGCTTCCAGAATTGTGAGACAATGAATTTCTGTTATTTTAAACCACCCAGTCGGTGGTATTTGTTACAGCAGCCCTACGAAACGAATACACTCCTCTTGAAGGATATCTAGGTTGATTCCAACGTGGAACTGTTACAGTAGTGATTGTTGCCATTTTCTGAGCCGTATGGTTGGGGCCTGGCCTGTTTAGAGCCCTAGGATTTGTTCTATTCTCCAGAAATCCCTTGGAACAATCACGGACCCCAGACGTGGTGTCTTAGACTCAATTCATACCTTGGCAGCGTTGCCCGATGAAACACAAGATGCCCGTGTCCTGTTTGGGACATACCTATTCTAACAAATTATTTGTTGCTTATCTGAAATTCAAATTTAATAGGCATTTACATGTTTATTTGCTAAATCGGGCAACTTTAAATCTCGGGCTCCCGGTTTTAATCCTAAAGAGTGGGTCTGTGGGCAACTCACACTGTACCCGAAGGAGTTCAAAGATCCTGGTTTTCTGCAGGACCCCTGGAAGATCTCTCCTGCTCCTGGATCCTGCCTCTCCCCTAGCCCCCTGATGTTCCTAGCGAAACTTAGATGTCCTGCAGTTCCTGCCTCTCTCAGAACCAGGCTGAGCCCCTCTCCTGCCCGTATCAGAAGCAACGTACTCATTCACTCCACGCCCCCTTTACACTAGCAGTTCAAGTTCACCTCCTTCCAACCTGCCTCTCCCTTCAGTACTCACCCCCACTGAGCTCCAACAAGACAGATGTGTACCTGGCCCTAAGGAACTAACTAACCCGTTCCAGGTGTGCCGAGTGAGACTGGAAGAGGAAGAGCGCAGCGAGAGCCTGTGACAGGGGTGGGCAGGGTCTCCCAAAGTGCGCTATTTAAAAAATTGCCCGGGGCTGGTAAATATTACCCCTGGTCTGAATCAGAAATCTCCAGGGAGGGGAAGTGGCCTAGTCTGGAGACTCAGGCGAGGGCTCTGAGAGGAGGTATGTCCAGCTGAGGCTGAAGGTTCAGTAGGAGTTAAGCAGGTGAGGTTTGGGGACAGGATGGGGAGCCTGGAGAGGAAAGAGCACAGGAAAAGGCAGGGAGGAGGGGGAGAGTCTGGCCCGAGACCAGAGAAGAGGCCGGTGTGTTTGGAGTGTTGAGAGCTGGGGAGAAAGAGGTGAGTTGAGCCTGGAGAGAGTAGATGAGGCCACTTCTGGCCAAGCCTTGTTGGGCTGGTTAAGAAAAAAAGCAATGAGAATGGAAAAAAAAAAAAGTAGTGAGAATGAAAAATAAAAGCACTGAGAATGCGCTGGGGGCAGGGACCATCTGAGCCTTTTTCGAAGGTGGAGCCCTGGGTTGCTGCCCTCCTCTGACTCCTCTGGCTTCTGGAAGTGCCTAGTTGCCCCTGTCCTCCCACAGCTGCCCCCTTCCCTCCAAGGTCACTATGCGGGGGTGGCGGGGGCTTTCTGCTAAGTCTGATGCTGTGGCTATTCCTTCCATGGAGGCAGGGGGCAGGGGGACTGTGGCTGGCGAGAAATGGGGGTTCACAGACAGATTTAGACAAGGAATGTTTGAAAATACTCTTTTTGTTATTGAGAAAATGCTATACATGTTGAAGTATGTGGTAGGCATACCACAGGTCCTGTATGGTCCCTTCCTTCTGAGGGTGGGCTGGACCCAGGGATTTGTTATTAATGAATAGAATACGGCAAAAGTGAGAGGATGACAGTCTTGAGATGGGGCCACTGAAGACGGTGCCTTCCATGTTGCTCACGCTCACTCTCCACGACTCTCTCCTTTGCTCTGACGAAGCTGGCTGCCACGATGGTGCTGCTTAATGGAGAGGCCCATGTGCCGAGGAACTGAGGGCGGCTTCCAGCCAACGGGCTGCGAGGAAATCGAGGCCTTCAGTGCAGCAACCCACCAGGAACTGGATCCTGCCAACAGCCACGTGGATGAGTTTGGAAGTGGACCCCTCCCCAGTGTAGCCTTGAGATGACTACAGCCCCGGACAACACCTTGATTGTCACCTGCGAGGGACCCTGAAATAGAGGACTCAGCTAAGCTGCACCTGGATTCCTGACCTTCAGCACTTAAGCTTTAGGATAGGTTGCAGCAGTAGGTAACAAATACTTAGTTTAATTTGGAAAAGGCCAGCCATACCTGTCAACATCCTCGTTCATATATTCACGTAGTTTGAAATCATGGTGGGCACTCTAATTTTGAAGTTCTCTTTTTTCCTTATCAATGTGGGAGAGATATCATCCTTCAGGGTCCATGGACTGTGTATGTGTCCATCAGGGTCCAGTCAGAAAACAAAAACCACATCAGTTATCTTTACAGAATTTAATGTGAAGAATTGCATCACAGTACAGCGTGAAAGGTGAAAATCACCAATAACCAATCATGAAAATTGCTCTCAGCAAATCCTGTAGATTGTCAGGAGCAGGGGCCTTGGAAACTCCAAAGCCAAGGATTGTTTAATTTTGATGTTGGTGTTGTATTTCAGCTTCTCTTCCATTTCTTTGGGGGCAGTGGAGGCTAAGAATCTATTTTGAACAGGAACAGAGATTTCTCCCTCTCTCTCCCTCTCCGATAAACATGATTTGTTGAATTAGCTAGTTCGGGGGTAGCACGATGGTGACGCATTGTATAGTAAAAGCCTTTTCCCTGTTCCCGTCACAGTCATACAGCTGCGGTTTTCCAGGCCTGATTGCCCATTGTGTGGACGTCCCAGTTTACTAAACCACTTCCCCAGTCTGGTTCCCAGTTTTTGACCTTTAAAGAAAGACTCCAGTGCATGTATTTATGCAGATAACACTTGGCTTCCGTTTGAATTATTTCCTTGGAATAAATTCCCAGGAATGAGATGATTGGGTCCAAGGGGGGGGGAACGGCTTTATGAGTGTTGCTAGGAATTGCTTTATTGCTTTCAAAGGAGCTATGCCAACTCAACATCGACAGTTTAGAGCGTATGAGGGGGTAGCTTCAGGGCAACAAGTTATTCATGCCTATGAAATCAGCTTCCAGGCCCTTCGAAAACTACCAGAAAGAGCTCAGAGAGAGGAGTCCAGTGAGGAGTACTGGGTTAGAAGTAGGAAGTCTGAAGTCCCGCCAGGGCCAAGGGAGCAGAGTGAGTCGTTATCAGAGTCCGTGATGGCCAACAGGTCCTGAGTTCAAATTCTGACCTTGTTACTTAATCTTTCTGACTCATTTGTTTTTATCATCTATAAAACAGGAACTATAGTAATATTGCATCTTGTGAGGTGAGATGCAGATGAAATGAGTTATTATACGTTAAGTGATTACAGCACGTGGGACAGCGCAAACATTGATCAGGCAAACCTTGAATAAGTATTAAGAGCAACCATTATCAGCGTTTCTATTATTTAGTGACTGAGCCTCTGTTTCCATCTCTCCGTCCTGTTACGCCAGTGGTGGACCATCTCTGCTGGGCTCCTGCACGAGACCCCAGCCAGGCTCCTCTGTTTCTCCTGTGGATCGTCTCTTCTCTCGGAGGCCAAGTAAGTAGTGCACGGAGTCGATGGTCTCTGGATGCCCCCTTGTGGACAGCTGGCTTTCTTTTGCTAACCCCCAGCTAAAAAGGAAAACTGGCCCTACACTTGCGAAGGACCAGGTCTGTGTGTGTGTGGGGAGGGCGGGGGCGGGTTGGGGTCGGGGAGGCCTCTGTCTCTGTAGATAAAACAGGAAATGGCATGTCATGGCATCCTCCTTGCTGGCTAGGAAGGGGATGTGTCTGTGAGTCTCTATACCTCACACACATACACAGGTTGGAGCTACACGTGCTGGTGTGTGTGTGTGTGTGTACGTGCACATGTGTGCGTATACTTGATGCTACTTTTCTTGTCATAGGGGTCTTATGGGGTTCCGCTGAGACTATATGGCTTGATAAATGAAAGCACTGTGAGGGTGTGAGGCCATTATTGTGTATAATCATGTGGTTTAGCCATGCACTCATTTGGACATTGAGTTCCACAGATATTTATCGAGTGCCTACCATGTGCCAGGTCTCCCGAGGTCGGGGAAGGCACCAGTGACAAAGGCAGAATCGTTTCTGCCCTCTCCCAGTCTAGTGGGTGAGTAAACCACTGAGGTGCAGGGGAGTTGTGGAGATGCCAAGGAATGCTGCCTGGAGGAGGCGACCCCTGAGCTGAGCCATGTAACAGTGGGTGCTCTGGTTCTTCCCTGCTTTGGGGCAGAGGGGTTGGTGCAAAGAGCACTGGTGAGGGCTTTAGAAGTGCAGGTTTTAACCCCAACTCACTGAACCAGTTTGTTTCTTTGGGCCCCTTTCCTCCTGGGTGAAGCCAGTGGGTTGGCCATGACACCTATAGTTCCCGTGGACTATGTTTTCTGATCTTTTATTCCCTCAGCCTGAGGAATTCTCTTTCCTGCCACTCTTCTGTCATACTCCACCCCCTTCCCTGAAGAAGTGAAAACCAGACTGAGCGATGGAAAGCGGAGGAACATTGATACATGCAGGACATGTGCGTGCACGCACTGCACGCATGCGCTTCTCCACCCTCACGGCCGTCCTGCTGGAAGCCCCCAACCCCACGCCGCCGCTGCCTCTCCGGTCAGAAAGGACCCGACCAGGCGGAGGCGTGGGATGGAGGACGGAGGTGAGGGCTCAACAGACCTCGCTCCTTCACTGGGCTACTTGGGTAGGTCCCTTAGCTTCCCAGAGTCTGCTTCCAGATCAGCAAAATACCCACCTGGCAGGGCTTCTGGGATGACCCGAGTGTCATCTGTGACATGCCCTCCACTCTCCGTAGGACCTAACAGTTTCAGAAGATGGGAGCTAAAAAGCAATCACATTAAAAAAATATCTGGTGTGGGTCAGACCCTTGTCTCTGCAGGGGGGAAAGGTGTGACCATAACAGCACTTGGACCTTCCCAGTGACAGTAATCGAGGGCAGGATATCAGACGTGCACCAAACTCGCCATCGGTGGCTCTGCACTCTGGTTCCAGTGACAATGCAGCTTATGGACTGGAGAACTTTGGCCAAGTTCCTTAACCTTTCTAAGCCTCAGTTTTCTCATCTATAAAATGGGGACTTAACAGTAGCTCCCTCCTAGAAGTGCTGTGAGTATTAACTGAGATAATGGATGCAAAAGCACTTAATATTTTTCCTGGCATGTTGTAAGTGCTCAGTAAACTGGCAGCTACTTGTATTGGTCAGGATACGCTAACTGGTATGACAAATAGCCCAGAATGTATAACGGGTTAGAGATGATAGAGATTTGTTTCTTGTTCTCGTAATGGTCTTAGGAAATGCCAGATTGGCAGTGGTGCTCATCCAGAGACCAGGTTGCTGACAGCTTTGCCCTTTTTAATATGTGGCTTCCAGAATCGTTTTGGCCATTGGCATCCAAGCAGTGGATGGGGAAGAGAGAGTGGAGAAGGCACACCAGCTTCTTAAGTGCCTCTTCTGCTCACATTCTATTGGTGAGAACTCATCGCATGGCCCCATCTTAGTGCCATGGGGGCTGGGAAAGAAATTCCCCCAGTGGGGAGCCACTTCCCAGGGTCAACTCTATACTATGGAAGGGGAAGAGGACTTGGTAAACAAAGACTTTTATTACTTTTATTGTAATAATACTATTTCTATCCAGGGCAGAGTATAGTAAGTGCTGGCTGGGACGTGAAAGCATGGTGGGAGCCTAGGAAAGGGAGGGATGTATTCTGACGGGGGGGTCGGGCAGTGCCTTGGAAGAGAGGCAGGACTTGTACAGGGTGAGATGGAGAGAGCAGGGCAGGAAGGTCATTGTGGGCAGAAGGAATCACAGGAACAGAGTCAAGAAGCGGGGAAGCTCAGGGAGGGGGAGAGTCGGCGGCAGGAAGGGGTGGAGAAGCATTGGCACCCACTAGGAAGGCGTGGAATGGCAAGATAAGGGGCAGAAATTCAGAGCCATGCGTGGTCTTTCTGCAGTGGAGTCCGGGGGAGTGGTGCTCATGGTGGTAAAGGAGTGAGAGATGGGGGAGGAGGAGAGGAAGGAGAGAGAAAAGGGGTGGACGACAAAAGTCTGGGGCTCACAGAGGAGAGGCTGGAAGGAGCAGAGAAGGGGAGAAGGGGTCCCCCAGGGCCCCTGATTGTCACCAGGCAGCCTCCTTTCCCGCAGGACTGCCCACCTGGAGCCCAGCTTTCCACACCCTCCCTGCAGGGGGAGGTTGGGTCTCCCCTTTCTCCTTTCTTCTCCCTCCAGGAAGGAACTGGCTCCAGAGGCCATGGGTGGGACATTCCTTGGCTTTGCTCACTGTTCCCAGATTCCTCCTGATTCCTGGTGACAGAGCTGGTAAGACATCATAGAACCTTGCTTAAGAAAACCCCACACCCCAGGAAAGCCGAGTCTCTTTTGAGCCACCCCAGCGCTCTAGGTGCAAGACCGGCCTCAGAGAGATGCTCTGGTGATTCCGTTCCACCAGGTCTGCTAGGCACCTGCCCCGAGCCGGCGCCGTGAGAGGTACACGGAGGAACAAGACAGGACTCTGCCCTCAGGAGCTCATAGTCGACTGGGGGAATGAGATGTTCTTTAGAGAACTATAAACCCTGTGAAGGGGTCAAGTTCAAATGAAAAGGGTACTTGGAGGAAGCGGCATCTGTAATGGGTCACAAAGGAGACATGGGATTCTAACAGGTGACAATGGCTGGGAGGGGGCTTCAGGGGGAAGAAAGGGCACGTGCAAAAGTGGAGGGAGAGGAAAACACAGGTCTCAACGGGGAACACAGAACTGTCCAGTTTAGTTGAAACAAGAGGAGTGGTAGGAAGCCGCGGGGGCGCTGAGACTGGGTAGATGATTGGGGGGGGTCAATGGATGGAGGAGGGCTTGTATGGGAAGTGTGCATCAGTGAGCAGGTGATGGGCAGCCTTGAGAGGTTTTTGAGCAGAGGAAGGATAATAAGGTAGCTGGCAGCCTGCTTTTTATGTGGGACACAACTTCCCAGCTGCCCTCACCCTGCGATGAGAGCCTTCAGGGTGACACTGACCACAGTCAAGGGTCTGGAGTACTTGGGAGCACGGAGACTCTGCTTCTGATCTCTGGAATCAAGTCAGTCTCACTTTTCAAGGACTGTGGTCCTGGTATCAGGCCAGAGGGAGGCGGGAGCAGAGAGGCCTGGGCTTGCCTCTTAGCTTCAGTAAACGCCCCACAACCCCACTGCGGGACTTTGAGTGCGTGGGTAAACCTCTCTGGGCCTCAGTTTCCTCGAAGTGATGTGGAATAACAGCACCTACCACTCATGGTAAACTGTGATAACCACACATTCAGTAAATATTAGTTTCTTAAATATTGGGATTGGCACAGGTCAGGGGAGGGGGAGAGGATCAGCTATTCGGTGGTGCTGACAACTCAGTCTGGAGAGGCCGCCCCTGTTCCTTCTCGTCCTGTGCCCTCCCTGGTTGTGGGGAGCCCTGGCCCCTTCCCAGGCCCAGCTGGCTCCTCCACCTGACCCGGGGTCTGTGCCATGCTGGCCAGTGTCACATCAGGCCCGAGGGAGCACCAGAGGCACGTGGGCCCCGGGGAGTGACCATCCTAGAGGGAGTGACAGGCCGAGAATGAGAATGCAAGGGGCTCAGGCATCCTTGGGCCCCAGGCCGATGCTGGCATAGCCACTGGGTCTAGAAAAGGGCCAGGAATCCAGGTCACCAGACCGTGCTACACAGTCTGGCTTGCCATCTCCCTTTCCCTTTGTTAACTTTCTCCAGGAGGAGAGATGGTAGGAGGGAGCCTTCAGGATGAAGCCTCATTTTGCCAGTGTTCGTCCAGAGTCCACGAGGAGGAGGCGTTAGAGCCCCCACCTCCTTCCTCTGGTCTCAGAGGAAGAGCAGACTCACGGCCTCGCCTCTCTGGACCTGGCAGCTGGTGGGAGAGATGGACAGATCTTGGTTCTAATTCTGGCTCAGCCGCTTATTAGCTGGGTGACCTTGGGCACATTATTAACCTCTTCTGGTCTCAGTTTCATTGACTGTAAAGTGGGAATAATAACAGTACCAACCCGCAGTGTTGTGAGTTGACCTAATGAACTGAATGACCTGATGGTTACACAGTTAGCATATGACTGACACATATTGAGTCCCTTAAATATAATTTTCCTCCTCCCTCCTTCCTTTCCTCCCTTCCTTCCCTTCTCCCTTCCTCCCTCCTTCATGGGGAATATGATGGCCGCCTTAAAAGCAGAGCCCTGAGACGGGTGACCCATAGGTAGATGGAGGCAACCCCGCTTTCCACAGAACCCTCAGAATCCCAGGTCAGGAGACTGGAGAAAACAGGAAACTGGTAATTTCACCCACAGGTGCAGACCTCTGGGGTGGAGACTCTTCCTGCACCATCGCCCTAGGATGGAGGGGGGCTGAGACAAGCCATGGGGCCAGCTGGAGTAGGGTGGGAGGGGTGGAAACGAGCTGGACCTGTACTTTCTCCTTCCTGAGGCCAGCTTCCTCTATCAAAACTTGACAGTCCAGATGTCCCATCCCACTCTCTGCCAGCCAGTTGAAAAAGGGCCAGCAGTTAATTTGCACTAGGATGTTATAGCAATAAATGAATCAATGATATTCACACCCTAGGGGTGTTGATAGCTGTTAATGGCTTTCTGGTTCAGCCTAACTGCCTTCTCACCAGCACAGCTCTCCTCCCTGAAGCTGGCTAGGGCTCAGCGGGAGTGCTGATTGCCTGCGGGGAGCGGAGGCCCAAGTCTGGGCTCTAATCTGGGGTCTGGAATAGGGCTAACCAAGGGACACAAGCCAAGGGGCAGGGGCAGGCAGAACTGGAACCTTTGTGACCATCAGCTGCTAGAGAGTGGGTGAGCCAGAAGGCCTTAAGGGTTTAGGTCAGACCAGATGAGACCTTGTATGTGGCCCCCTGCCCACCACTGCCCTTTGGTTTAAGAAGGGCAAAGTCTAGAAGGTGGAAGGAGGTGGGGTGAGAGGCGGGAGAGGGCCTGCAGCTTCTCCACGCCCAGGAGGGGGCTGTTGTATCCTGCTCACCTTCCACATGGGCAGCTAGGACCCTCTGAGGTTATAACGGCGCCAACCTCATCTGACTGTCTTGGCTGGGAGAGGGAAGCAGCGGTGCCTCAGGTGGGCTGGCTGCAGCCTCTCTTGGCCACGGCCCTGCAGCAGAACGTAGCTCCTGGGAGGCCGAGGCCTGAGCTGAGGAATCAGCTAGGGATCTTGTCAAAAGGCAGGTCCTGAGTCTGAAGGTCTGGGGCCTGAGCCTCTGCATGTCTTATAAGCGCCCGGCTGCTGCTGGCGCTGCTGGCGCTGCTGGATCAGGACCAGCAGCTTGAGTGGTGAGGGTGGGTACCTGGGAGCGGGGGCTAAGGACTCTCCAGGCCTTAGGCGTGTCCCCAGGGAGCTGGCCTGTGCCCTCCGGTGTCCCTTCTGCTCTGCTGCTGCGCATCTCTAACACCGCGTGTTGGTGGGTGGCCAGTGCTGAGCTCATCCCCTCAGCTGCTCCCCTGGGTGCTGTCCCAGGCCCAGAGGAAGGTGGCTGCCTTTGTGGGTGATTGATAATAAGACAGTTACCCATCCGCGAGAACTTACTGTGAGGAGATCTCAGCCCTTACAGATGGCAGAATCTGGCCCCAAGGTATTTTTGAGGCCCGTGGGACCCCGGGGTTTAGAGAAAGTGCAGGAATGAGAGACATTTGTTGATTTAGCAAACATTTCCACCCAGGACCTCTCTGGTCCTTTGGGGAGGGGGGTTGAAGTACTTACGAATCCCTCTGTGGGTGCCCAGCTCAATGCCAGAGCTGGGGGGCCTGCAGGGGCCTGGCCCACGGCCCTACCCTGTGGGAGCTTATCACCCTTGTGGGAAAGCAGATGTCTCACAGAGACTCAGATCGCTTTAGAGGCGCTGTCCCCTGGCAGGAGGGCTCCGGAAACTCAGGCCTCCTACCGCAGGTAAACACCTAGCTTTGTACCCCAGGAAGCTCCCGGCACAGATGCCTCAGCCTCTCCCTCTCTCTCTCAGGGCTGGGTTCCTGTCAAGGAGACAGAGAAAGTTTCCATTGTGTGTGTTTGTGTGTGTTGTGTGTGTGTGTGTGTGCCGCCCACGTGGAAGTGCCCTATTATCTTTTCCCTTTTGCAGAAAATCAGGTCAGTGGTTTGCTGTTGCTAACCGCTCGGTGCAGTGGGGACGTGACCTGAGCTGGCATGGCCTCAGCAAGCGCTGATGGCTGAGGGCAGGAGGGTGAAGGCTGGGGTCAGGCTCCCCAGCCATGGGGTCCCCCGAAAGCAGCTGCCAGTCTGAGGACAGGACATCGCCAGCTGCATCGTGTTTCCCTTCCAGCATTCCTCTCCCGCGCCTGCTGGCCGGGTCTGAAGCCTCCCTGTTGGACCCTGTTGCGTAATTGGGGAACAGGGCCTGAGCGCCCTGGCTTGTGGCTGGGGGCTCCGCAGGAAGGGGTGGGCAGTGTGGAGCCTGGGGTTAAACTGGGTGGGGTGGAACTCTCCTCACAGGTAATAATAACAACAACAACAACAAGGGCTCCAGGCCCCGAGCACTTTCACACTGGTTTCCTCACCTCGCCCACAACACAGCCTTGGAAGGCGAGTGAGTGAGAGTTATGCCCCATTTGCTGACGAGGCTGCTCTGAGTGAAGTGAGGTCAAGAGCCTAGTTCAAAGGCATCTAGACTCCAGCCCCGGCTCACACTCCCCTCCTGGGGCCCGCGAGGGCCTGGGCCCTTCTACCCCGGGGGGGGCTGAAGAGAGAACTTTCCCTGTTGCCCTTGCAGATGTAAGGAGACAGGGCCACGGCCGCCAGGGGAGTCCGAGTGGGCTCAGCTGGGCCCTTCGGCTCTGGGTCTCCCGCACGCTGCGGCCAAGGCTGTGTTCTCAGGGCTCGACTGGGGAAGGGCCTGCCTCCCCAGGCCCTGAGCCTGAATGGGATAAGGGACAGAGAGCAGAGGATCTTCCGGGAAGGGCAGCCCCTTCACCCTCTTCTCATCCTGCCCTTCAAGTTCACCGCTCCTTTGTCCACCGATCACTGCCACCCTCCCAGCGCCCCAAGTCCCCCGCTCCGCTCTGCTTTTGCTTCTGTGCTGTTTCCTCAGAGGCTCAGACAATAGAAGCTGATGATCCAGCCGCTGAGAGCACAACCTCCCCTCCCCCTGCAGCCAGAAATCATCTGTTACCCATTGCTGGGGCCCAGGCTGCCAGACTGAGCCCTTTTGCTTCCCTCCCACTTTTTACTGGAAATGAGCCCCCGTCAGCGCTCCCCCCGCCACGGCCAGGCCTCCCTCGGGAAGCTTCAAGGACTCATCTCTAGCTTTGCCTGCTCTGTGAGCCTCTTGGGGAGGTGAGCGGGGGGCTGGGGACCACGGCCACTGAAGGCCCTTCTTGTGTGGTGGAGGCGGGAGCCTTGTCGTGACCTCTCCGGGTCAACTCAGCTGCTCTGCTCGAGATACACATTCGGAGGAGCAGCTCGCCACGAGGTTCCGATCCTGACGTTACATAGACCAAGCTGGAAATTACAGAGTGTCTTAGAGGGAAAAAACCCCCCAGGGGTTTCAGTTCCCATGGAAACGGCATCTATTTGCAAAGAAGTGGGCGTCAGAGCTGGACTGCTCTGACCGGGTGCTTGTGTGGGGCGGGGGTGGACGTTGGAGGTCAAGGTCGTCTATTTACTGCCCAGGACTCTCCCAGGACAGCAAGTCTGAAAGCGCGCCCTTACCTTTGCCCTTGACCAACACTTTTCCCATAGCTGACCCGTTGGCCCCAGGCATATCTCTGCAATGCAGGGGCTTTTGGGTAGATAGAAAACGTATGAGTCAAAGGTGTGGGAAGACCCCAAATTCGCTATTCTTACATTGACTCCACAAACGGTTTTGACTTATTCTGTGTCAGGCACTGGGCTAGGCCAGCCAATCAGGAGTTGGTATGTACCTGCGAAGTTTGGTAGTTGAAACCTCCTTTCCTGGAAGGAACTGTGGTCGAAAAGGGGCACAGCGGGGACTTGTCGGAGACCACATGCTATTGGCGCACATGGGTGCAGCAGTGCGGCTCTCCTCCCCCTGCAGCCAAAGGAAGTGACTTCTGTTCTCACGTGTCAGGGGAGCTAACTCCTACATCTCGGGGGAAAAAATTACCCTTAAGAGGTCAAAGCTGGCACCCACGCCTTGAGAGGGGATTATTCTAGTGATTGATTGCTGTGGGAAGAGTGTCTATCTTTACCATCCCCAATGACCGATGTCTAGGCTGGAGGCTTTCATGTCTGGTCACCACCAAGATGAGGCCCTTGTTGTGTGTTAATTTCCCAGTTAGAATCATTAAGCGAGCCAATACAAAAAAGAGGTTTTTTTTTTCCTGTCACTTTGCGGTCACAGAGAGCTTCTCCATCCACGATCTCACTGAATGGAATTCTCCCAACAGCTTTAGGAAAGTTGTTAGGACCACATTGCGCCCATTTTCAGATGGGGAAACTGAGGCTGGGGAGGAGAGGGTACTGTTGAGGTTACACGGAAGGTAAATGGTGAAGCTGGTATGGGAATCGGATGCCAGAGGCTTGGCTTTGTTCCCTCCCTGTCAAGGGGCCTCTGATGACCAGACCCCTGCCCTGGCTGGCCTGGGGCATAGGAGCTTGCTGTGCGCTGGAGAGGCTGGGTGGCGGGGAAGGGACTGCTCTGTGTCTGGTCTCCTCGGGGCTGCAGATCAGAAAGACCACAGACCCCAACTGTGCTGCTTGCCCACATCCTTTTACTCTTCAATGCCTCCGTTTCCTTCTCACTAAATCGAGGGAGTATGTTGGCGGGGGGTGGGGGTGTGGGGGGGATGCGGTCTGAGCGACCTACGGCCTTGTAAGAATTCCAGTGAAATCAAGGTTCTTTTTTTTTGGCGGTATGCGGGCCTCTCCCTGTCGTGGCCTCTCCTGTTGCGGAGCACAGGCTCCGGACGCGCAGGCTCAGCGGCCATGGCTCAAGGGCCCAGCCACTCCGCGGCATGTGGGATCTTCCCGGACCAGGGCACGAACCCGTGTCCCCTGCATCGGCAGGCGGACTCTCAACCACTGCGCCACCAGGAAGCCCTCAAGGCTCTTATGGCGGCCACTTGGGTGGCTATTCTTCTCTCCACGTGGGGGACTGCAATGGGGACGGGGCACAATGGCATGGTAGACTCCCCTTAGAACTGATTCGTTTCCCGATTAACTCCTTGGTGTCTGGTGCCACCTAATAGATTATTGGGCTCTCGGGGAAGGGGTAGAGCCTGGAACAGTTTTGAGTAGGGAAGGTTAGGTTTGGGGGTGGAAAGTAGAAGAGGAAGAAAACAGTTCCAGGTCTTGGGGGTCCTCTTGGCTCGGGGTGGGGGAGGGGCAGTGGGCTCAAAAGGAACCTAGGGATGCTGACGGTACCCGAGAGGATGCTGGGCTAGGTCCACCTCTAACGTTTGTATCTGGCTGGGAAGGGACAGACGGGTCTGGAGTTTCTGAACCCAGGATGAGATTGCAAGTCCTGACGAGGAGACCAGATGTCCAGCGCTGGGGAGAATCCAGGAGGCGAGGCCGTAGTATCCGTGCCTACCTGACAACCCTGCAGTGAGGACATGAGGAGGGGGCTGAGGCTGGGAAGTTAAGTGCCTTGCCCAAGGCCCCGTGGCTGGTAAGAAGCAGAGGTGGGGATCTTAGGACTGCCTCTCTTCTGGGGTGGGGTGAGGGGTGCTGTACTTTCGGGAAGGTCAGGGTCATTGTTCTTACTTCTTTGGGTCCAAGACCTTCTAAACTCTTATGGGACCACCGCTCGGGCTCACTTGCCGGGAGACTCGGCTCCTGCCCTGCTGTTCTCTCTCGCTCTCCCCCCAGGCCCTGCCCCCTCCCCATCGATCCCTCCACTTTCCAAGCTCTTCCTTTCTTTTGGTCCCAGGCTGATGGGAGCAGCCAGCTGCAGCCGTTGGGAAGGTTGGGGCGCAGAGGAAATAAATCTCTTTTCCCCCCGGGGCCCCTTTCCTAGTGCTTTGCTCTGTTGCCCCCAATGTTAAAGTCCATCAAACTGTGCCAACGGGGCCGCAGGTGTCTGAGCGTCACTTGTGAGTGTCCGTGGCCCTCTGGGTCATGTGTGTGTGCTACGGTGAGTGTGCGTGAGAGATGAGGGGGCTGTTGCTGGGCGTGGGGTGTGTGTGCATGTATTCGTACTTCCGTGTGTACGCGTGCAGTGTATGTACTCTCCGATATAAATGTTGGTGTCCTTCCTAAACATTTGGTGAATGCACGTACTTATGAATGCCTACCCGAAGGACCAGCTACAGAGCTTGCAGGGCCCAGCCCGAAATGAAAATGCTGGGCCTCTTGTTCAAAAATTATTAAGAATTTCAAGACAGAGACAGCTGAGCATTAAACCAGGTGTGGGTCCTCCTGAGTGCATGCCCTGTGTGGTTGCACGGGTCTCAGACCCATGAAGCTGGTCGTGTATATGAGCGAGTGTGTTGTTTGTGTGTGTGTGTGCGCGTGCGCCGGGCGGGAGGCCGGCGGGGGGGGGTGGCGGGTGTTAGGGGTTGTGGGGTGTGGGCTGGGCATGAAATCTGAGCTCTTTCCTTGCAGCCCCCAGGCCAGGCCCCTCCTCAGCTTGGGTCTATCAAGGGAAAGGTGTGTGTTTTATTTTTGGCACTTTGGCCGCCTGCTCCCACAGTGCCCCGGGAGCCTTTTGTTTTACTGTCTTTGTTGGATGGGTGACAAGCACTTCCCTCCACATGCTGCCAAGGTGGCCCCACCAGAAACCACAGCTGGGGGTGGGGCAGCTTCCTCAGCCCCCTCACCCATCCACTCTGCACCTCTTCCAGGCATCAGCGTGCCCAGAGCCCTGCTGGCTGACCCCACCCATTTAGTCCGGCTCCCTCATCTCACAGCTAAGGAGCTGGACGCCCAGAGAGGGGAGATGACCTGCCAGTGTCGCCCAGTGAGCCTCCCAAGCATACAGCCCTGCAGGATTAGCCTGTGGAGGAAGTCTGTGGGGAGAGCAGGGCCCGGAGGAGACAAGGGGAGACAAAACTCACAGGGGGCAGCAAAGACCTGGCTGCTGCCCAGCTGTGGGGTTACATCCCTTTGGGCAGAGCGGGCTGTGTCTTTGTCATTTGATTCTCCCTCTTCCTGGGTCAATGCTCTGCATCCACTGTGTTGAAGGTACTCAGCACAATGACTGGCACAAAGTAGGGGCTCTGTATATATTTGGTGACGAATAAAGAGCTATTTAGTTGGTCAGTGGAGTGGAGTGGCAAGAGTGTGGGCTTGGAAGGCCAGCTAGAACTGGTTGAATTCACTTAGTAGCTTTATCACATGGTAGCTGTGTGACATTGACAAAGTTACTTAACCTCTCTGAGCCTCAGTTTCCTCTTCTGTAAAATGGGACTCGAGTAGGGTTGTGGTGAGGATTAAATGGGATAAGATGTGATGGTTAGTACAGTGTGTAGCATATGATAAAATCCTAATAAGGTTGTAGCTATTCTTGCTAGCTGCGTTACCTCAGGTAAGCTACACAAGTTCTCTAAGCCTCAGTTTCCTCACCTGCTGTCATAAGGATTCAGCAGGAGGCGGTATACCTAGCACAGTCCTGGCACATCATAGGCACACAGTACATGTGAGCCCGTCTCCCCTCCTATGTTAGGCCCCCCTCCCCTTCCTCGAGGTCTCTTCCACCCCGAGGCTCCGTGTTTCCTGCAATCCCTTGCATGACCCTCCCCTCCCACACCCACTGTCACCCAGGCTCTGTCTGAGTCTCCCAGAGCCACAAGCTCCAAAGTAGTCCATGGCCTCCCCAGGTTCGGGGGTAAGGGGACCTGGGTGGAGGTGGGGTAACTAAGAAGGACGCTGGGGGCGGAGCAGGTGTAGCTCTTGGACAACTATCCGAGTTCTGCCCTTGACGGGATTGGAGGATTCCAGGTGGGTCTTGCTCTGGGAGGTGCAGGCAGAGGGATGCGTCTGTGAACCGCCCAGGCCCCGTCCTTCTCCCTGCTCCCGTTTCCCTGGAATCCCGAGTCCAGAGGTTGCCAGCAGCACTGCATGGGCAGGTGAGCATCCCTGAAACGGAGGTGAGCAGAGCAGGTGGAAAGAGGGGCGGTGCCTGGGGAGTCAGCTGTCAGCGAGGATGGGCAGGAGGCAGTGGTGGTGCCACTGTGGGTGACTCTTGGTGCCCGGCTTGACCACAGGCCTTTGGCCACACCCCCCGAACACCCCCAGCCGGGGAAGAAGAACGCACCCTTCAGCCTTTGCATGTGATCGTGTTCCTGCTCGGCTCTGAGTGAGGTTTGCATAAACCATACAAGATAAATGTGCACGCGTTCCCAGGCCTCTTTGTAAACATTGGGAAAGAGTTTGGGGGCATTTCATCTGCGGCATCTGCTGAACTTCACAATGTCAGATATTTACTTAGAACAATGATCAGCTTTTCTGTCCTAAGCAAGTTCTGAGCCAGGCTCGGGAGGACTCTGGGACCAGATGTGTTTCCTCACCTGTCCTCTTGCCCTTTTGCTGTCTGACCTTGGGACCTACGGGCCCGAGAGCGAATGGGGCCCTCAGCACTGGGCAAGGCCTACCCCTAACCCTGCCCTGAAGGGAGATGTTTATTTACCCAGAGATGAGAACCCAGAGGCCACACGGTGTGGTGACGCATACAACAGCCGAGCAAGTGAATTCCCTGGGGTTGATGAACAATAGACAAAAATAAGGTTTTATCCACCTTCAAAGTGAATGTGGGAAGGAGAGAACGGACAGCCGCCGAGAAGGCTGAATTGAGACGCACGCACAGATGCTCGCGCGCACACAGAAGAGCCCGAGGGGGAATTCACATCCCCTCGTGTCTGAGTCTGGACGAGACCAGTTTGATTCCTTCTTAGTCTAAAGCTGCTCTGGCTGGTGAGCGAGGTCTCTGACTCTTCTCTGCAGCAGAACCCTTGTCTGTGTCTCTTTCTGGGCCTGAGACAAGACAAATGACAAATGACAGGGTGGTGGTGATGGTGTGGGGTTGGTGTGTGTGTGTGTGTGTGTGTGTGTGTGTGTGTGTGTGATGAGGCTTCTACTTCCTGCAGCGCCTCTCCCATGGGATGGGGGCTAGGAGGGCCGACAGGGTTGCTCTTTTGAGTTAAGGGAGTGATCCCCCCTCCTTTTCTCCCCGAGGTTTTTCTACAGACTTAGACCATGGAAACTGGGCCATTTCTACCCCCCTCCTGGCAAAGAAGGCCGTGGGCCCCCCTGTCTCTAAGACTAATATAGCCCCTTCCTCCCCACCTGAGATTGGGAGACCCCGGGGAAATGTGGGCGCGTTGTGTGTGTGTGTGTGTGTGTGTGTGTGTGTGTGTGTGTGTAGGTGGGGACATCTTTCTACACACTGAGAATACTCTGCAAGTCTGGCCCCCAGCTGCGTCATCCTTAGGACCCACCCCTCCCGTCCTTCCCCCGCCTTTGGTCACCACTCAGAGTTGCTCCCTCCCCATCTCATAGGCCTTAACCCCCACCCCCAGAGGCCAGTTTTTCTCCCTCCAACTGTTCACCCTCAACACAGAAATGCAACTGAGAACCTAACTCCCAGAGAGAATCCTTTCTTAAAAAAGATCAGTTGCTTGATTTCCTTTGGACCTGCTACCATATTTCTTTTGCATGTCATTCTCCCTGGCCCAATGTCAAGGACGGGAACTACTGAAGGTGGGGAGGGAAGGTTCTCTTTAAGGAGAACAAGGACAAGAGGGACAGTGCCTGCCAGAGAAGAGCTGGATGGTCTGGGATGAGGCTAGATTGTGCCAGGGTGGATGTGTGCAAGTGAGTGTGGGAGGGCTGGGACAAGAGGTCTGGATGGAAGCTCGGGAACCAGGGTTCATGTTTTAGCATTGCCTAGAGCTCGTGGGAGACCTCAGGCAAGTCATTTCCCTCTCCGAGCCTCAGTTGACTCACCTGTACAATGGGAGGGAAGCAGAGACTAATTTAAAAGTTGCCCTCCAGCTTAAAACACAGGAAGCTCAGCTCAGTGCTCTGTGATGACCTAGATGAGTGGGATTGGTGGGGGGGAGGTGGGAGGGAGGTCCAAACGGAGGGGATATAGGTATACATATAGTAGCTGATTCACTTCATTGTACAGCAGAAACTAACACAACATTGTAAAGCAATTATACTCCAATAAAAAAAAATTGTATGGGGATGGAAATGAATTTGGTTTCCTTGTGGTTAGCAACTTTTTTAAGGCTCCCTTTTGTTAAACATCTTAATGATTACCAACAACACTTTGGTAAGGATTTCTAAGCATTTTGCATATAGGAATTCATTTACCCCTCACAGCAATCCTAGGAGGTAGGTGTTATGATCATTGCCATTATACAGATTAGGAAACCGAGGCACAGAGAGACTAAGTAACCAGCCCAGGTAGTGCAGCTGAGATTCAAACCAGGCAATCTGCCTGCAGAATCTGTGCTTCTCGCACTGCACTCGACATTCCAGGCATTGTGCTAAATGTTTTCCAGACCATCTCCGTTTTGCAGTTGAGAAATCTGAGACTCAGAGCAGTTGAGCAACAGCTGAAGGTCACACAGCTGGGAAGCGGCAGAGATGAGATTCCAAGTCGGCCGGGCTCCAGAGCCTCTGCTCTCCCCCGCCCGCCTCCTGCATTCTTGCCAGATCCTTAGGCCCCCAAAGCAAGTTTATCCATTATCCCCATGTTGCAATGTCTCTTTAGACAAGTCAGCTCCTCCCCCTGGACCTCAGTTTCCCCAACTAGAGAATGAGTGGGGGGTTGGACCAGCTGATCTTTGAGGTTCCTTGCAACTCCACTAGTCCATGATTCGAGAGATGTGGGCCTTTTGACTACAAGGGCAGATTTGTAGCCTGAGGTTATAGCCTGGGGAGGAAGAGGGGACGAGGGGCTGGTGACTGAAAGAAGGGGAAATTCGGAGGGGCCGTGGGGCCATGAACCCGGGAAGGTGGGCCAGTTGTATGAAGCAGATGAGAGAGAGAGAGAGAGAGAGAGAGGCCCTGGGGGCTCCCCAGTGAGTCTCTTCCTTCTTCCCAGGGCGCCCCCAAGCTCAGGGTAGGCACATGACAGCATTGGGCAAGGGAGCAGGGACCAGGCCAGCAGTGAGGCAAGGTCAGAGCTTCTGAGATACAGCACTTTGGGGAATGAACATTGCTGGGGGTTTTGTAAATACTTGGAGGTGTCCAGTTATTACAAAAAAAGGTATTTGAAGCCGAGGTGGCACGTTTGTGCGGTTGGCCTGGCGTCCTGTTCATGGCTGCTCTGTTACATTCCTCCCTTCAGGAACGGAGAAGGATCGCCTTCCCCTCCGTAAGCTCATTAGGTTGTGCATACCAGCGGCCCCCATACCCACACACACCAGGCACGTTCCCCTCAGGGCCCCGGGCATGCTGGGGTCACCCCTCACGCCCCACGGCTCGTGCACAGCCCCTGAGCAGCGGATCCTATTAATATTAAAGTGGCTGCAGGTGCCGTTGCCCCACGTGCCAGCCTCATCCTTCTCAGGGCGCTGGTTCCCTGCTTGAGCCCAGTGCATCCTGTGGAGGAGGGTAACGTGCTTATGAGATGAGAGAATGGGCTTCCTTTTCAGGCGGGCTCCATTTCCAGTGAGGCTCTTTTCACTTCAGAAAATGGATGCAATCACCTTTTCATGAGTGTCTCAGCTCCCTCCCACCCACAGACCCTGAGTTACTGCAGTGCTGGGCCCTTCAGAAACCTCCTCTTACATCACAGGTTGGACTAACCTCTCTGGCTTGGACAAGTCGGGGACTGGGCAGGCGTCAGGGCACCCAGTGACGTGGATCCTGGGCCTGTGGTGGGGACAGTGGCCGTTCCTCCATCCATGCCCCTCCGGGATGGGTGTCCACACCACAGAAGGCCATCGCTGCAGTAGTGGCCAGGGAAAGTCAAGGGCCGACCTGGTTCTTAAGTATCCAACAAAGGGTGCCTATCATACAGGTCCCATCCCAAGCCCCCCTGGATCCAGGATGCCGTGGTAGATGGGTGTCAGGGAGAGGCCCTCCCTCTAAACACCAGTTTTGGGAGCCCAGGGGGACTGACCAAGGGTCAGGGGCTCCAGTTCCAGGCTGAGTTGGGACAGATGAACAGGACAGTGTGTAAATGCCGCTAAGGGTCAGGGAGAGTTCCCAGCCGTAGAGGTTCAAGAGACAACTTGGTTCTTTCTAAAGCTCAGCTCAGACCGTGTCTCTGGGTCACTGCTGACCTCACAGGCTTGGGTCCCGTCCCGTGAGCTCCAGAAGGGTGTTTGCGAGCTGGACACCCTGCCCTTCTGCCCCTCCTGCCTTGTTCAGCCTCGTGGGCCTGTGTCATTGGAAGGGCTCAGAGCATAGCTCAGCAGACCTTGTGGCTCTGAGCATCTCTGAACAATGAAGCCTGGGGGAGGAAAGGGATGGGGGTGGTCAGGTGGGGCGTGGGGTTTGCAAAACAAGAACACACTCGTTTGCCATTTAGCAAGAATTTTTTTTCCCTTTCTTTTCAAGCTATTGTTTCCTCAAGGGAAAACTTTTATTTGTGTATGAGTAAAATGTGCTCTCTTCATGAATTGAAAGCAGAACAGGATGAGAGATTTCTGTCCCCGTGGCAAAGAACAAAGAAGGAGCTCATTGGCTGGCGGCAGCCAGCGTCGTCCCCACCCCTGGCCCCTAAATTTTCTCCATGCCTTCTCCCCGCTCCCTAGCAGAGCTGAGACCTGAGAAGGGCCAGCCAGCGTCATCCCTGCCCCAGCGCCCTGGCTGGGAAAATGGCTGTGGCCAGGCCTGGCCTGTGGGAAACACCACACCCCTTCAGCGTGGAGAGCCTGAGGAAAGGTGGCTGGTGAGGGGCCATGGAGGCTGCCGTTTCTTGCTGGCTCAGATGACAGGAGAAAAGAGAGATGGAGGGAGGGATTCAGAGCGTTAGTTTGACCCACTGGAATCCCCCTTCCCCTGCACAGGTGAGAAGTTGCCCCACTGACTCTGGTCTTGGGGACAAAGCCTTGCTTTCTGGAAGCCCTCACCCTGAGTCTCAGGGAGGACTTCTTTCTAGAAGATTGATGGGAACAATGGCCAGGCCCCTTCCACCACCCTAGATCTCGCCAATGCCTCTGCCCTTTCACTCCAGGAGGTGTGAACCGCTTCTTGACTGTCACCTCTCGTCTGGGGTTTGGGGGACGACGGCCTTGGTTTTGGAGTGTTGCAGGCTCTGGTATAGCTTATCAACCACGTCTCTTTGCAGCCTTTGCTGAGGTAGCTAGCTAGGGTTGGGTTCCATCTGTCTTCTGTGGCTTGGGTTTTCACCACGAGATAAAACTTGATGACCAGAATGGCCTTTCCCTCAGCAGCTGTTGGGTCATCTGCCCCCAGTCTGAGGGGCCCCGGGAGAGGTCCCTCTAGTCCCGGCAGAGGAGCCTCCTATGGGGAGAAGGTGGTGGTGGTCTCAGCCTCCACGCTCATGGAGGACTGCCGGGCGTGCCGGCAGGCGGACCACTGCCGGAGCCGCTCCTGGCTGAGGCAGCCTAGGTCCTTGAAGAGCTTGAAGAGGTCGCTGCGGAACTTGACGCCGATGAAGGCGTACAAGAAAGGGTTGACGCAGCAGCGGATGCAGGCGAGGCTGTAGGTGACGTCGTAGGCGATGTTGAGCTGCTTGCTGAGCTCGCAGCTGGTGCCGCCGGTGATGTTGAAGTTGGCCACCGTCTGGGCCAGGACCACCCCGTTGTAGGGCAGCTGGAAGGCTACGAAGACCACGACCACGGCAATGATCACCTTGATGGCCTTGTTGCGCTCGAAGTTGCGCGCCTGGAGCAGGGTGCGGATGATGAGGAGGTAGCAGAAGCTCATGGCCACCAGGGGGATCAGAAAGCCTACCACCATCTGGGCCACCCGGATGGTGATCAGGGCCTCCACGCGCTCGGTGATGAGGGAGCACCGCAGTGCTTGCTCCGTGCTGCTCCTCTGAATGCCGCTGTACAGCAGCTCTGGGCTGGAGAGCACCACGGCCAACAGCCAGATGCCCACGCAGGAGAGCTTGCTGATGAGAAGGACGCGGGCACGGTGGCGGTGGGCCGAGACGGCCTGGACGATGGCGACGTAGCGGTCGATGCTGATGCAGAGAAGCAGGAGCATGCCGCTGAAGAAGCTAATCTTGTAGATGCCAAAGATGAGCTTGCAAACGTGGACCCCGAAGACCCAGGACTTGGCCGCGCTGTACGCCCAGAAGGGAAGGGTCAGGAGGAAGAGGATGTCCGCCACGGCCAGGTTGAGCAGGTAGGTATCGGTCATGGTCTTGAGCCTCTTGAAATAGATGTAGGTCAGCATGACCAGCCCGTTGCCCAGCAGGCCCATGAAGCAAATGATGGAGTACATGACCGGGAGGAACCAGGCTTTGAAGTTCCGCACGTCCTTCTTGAAGCACACGGACTCGTACAGCGTGTAGTCCACTGTGGTGTTGTCTCCGACGTAATCGTCCGTGACCTCATCCTGGCACAGGCACACCTGTGGGGAAGGAACACGCTCCAGCTTAGCTGAGTGGGTCTCAATCTCACTGCTGTGGGATTGGCCAGAGCAGTGGTTTCAAGGTGCAGTTAGCATCACCTGCAAATTCTCGGGCCCCACGTGAGACCCACTGAACCAGAATCTCAGGGGCTGGGGCCCAGGCATCTGTTTTTCTAAACTTTGCAGGTGTTTCTTTCATTTGACATCAGTGCTTCTCATATGTTAACATGCACGTGAACTCGGGGATCTTGTCCAGATGATTTAGTGGGCGGGGGTGGCGCCTGGGATTCTGCTTTTCTACTAAGGAGCAAGCGTCTGATTTTGCCAACACTTCGGAGAGACTTGACCTTAACGGGTGTTAACGGTGGACTAGAAATAGTCTGGGCTTTGGGGCCAAACGAGCCTTGGGCTTGTTAAATACACTTCATTCTCCCTAAGACTCAGTTTTCTCATCTGTGAAATGGAGATGAATACTATCTCCTCCACATGGTGGTTGTGAGGGTCCTGACTCGATTCTCGCATCATTTCGTCTCCATGGAGGTTTTATTTTGCCCATTGGACACTCCAGGAAAGTGGGATCGTGTGCCTTTCTTTTTGAGCCTCCTTTGGAACCTGGTAGAAAGATCTTTCCAGGGGAGGGGGCCTACAAAAATACCCCAGTTTTTGAGGGAAAATCCACTTGGGCTAAGGTTGAGGAGGGCCCGGAGTGAGAAGAGAGGAAGGCAAAGCTCTATTAAGAGGCCAGAAAGCCCTGGTTTGGGGCAAGCTGCCGTGATCAGGGGTGGTCAGTGATGTGAAGGCTGATGGATCCCTGCAGCCCGGGGCACAGCACCCGGCCTGAGGCAGAAGCTCAGGTGATGCAGGCCCAAGTGGAGGGCGGGGCCACAGCCTCAGCTGTGACTGAGTCCTCTCGGGCCCAGGAAGGAAGCACGGCCCTGTCTCCACCCTCCCTCCATCCTCGAACCCTCTCCCCGCGCCTCTCTCCTCTTTCTTCCTGGCTGTATCTTCTGGCAGATCCCAGTCAGCAGGGCTCAGCTGCTCAGGGCTTTTTTTAGCCTATCTGCGGGGCAGGGTGAAGGTTCAGGCAGTCTGCTGTGATTTTATCAATGAAGGAGGGCACTCGGGCTGGCTAAGCTGTGCGGGGCTGGGAGCTGGGCTGGAAGACTGCCTCAGGAAGCTCCTGGTCCCTCCTCTGGGAATGGGGCCCTGGGCAGCTCGACATGATGGATTTTCGTGCAATTGGGGAACTGGAGGGAGTGTAGAGATGAGGAAAGGGGGGCTCTTGGAGAAGCAATGTGGCTTGTTCAAGGTTGCTCAGCCAGCAGGGGAACCCAGTCTCCTGACTTCCCTGTATCCTGTCTCTTTCTCACTTCCAAATGCTGGATTCATCGCTATTCTGCTTGGCAACAGGGCAAGGACCAAATCACGCCCAGGAGCTTTTTTGGGCATTGCTATCTCGAGAAGAAAAGTCAGCGGCAACCACTTTTCTCTTTTCCGGGCATGACTGCAGCCTGGGAGGCCTGGAAGGGGTTGGCTGCCCTTGGCCGCCCAGGATAATGTCCAAGGCTTCAGGTCCAGGGTTCCTGGACATAAGGGGGCTCTGGGCCTTGGAGGGCAGTATACCCAGCCTCTGTGACCTGTGTTTCCCACCACCCCGTTCTGCCTTCTCTTTCGCTGCTTAGTATCCGCCCCGTGTACCAGGGGCCACCAGGCTTGACGTGTCTCTGCAGCCCCAAGCCCCACCACATCCTGCCCCATCTGAGCCGAACCCATCCCCTCAAGTAAAGAGAAGGATGAGCCCAGCTGTCCCTTATCCCCTCCCCAACCTTCCAGCCCCTCCAGAGTCCTGGAAACAGGGGAGAGAGAGGGGAGGGAGTGGTGCTGGGGAAGGGTGCCAAGCTGTGGGCTACAGCCCAAGCTCCAGGGGGCCTCTGGGATGGGGTTTCGGGAACAGTGCCCAACTTGGGGCCTGCCTCTGGCCGGAGCTCCTGGAAAGCTGCCCCTTTGGCCTCCAGACCTGGGCAAGAGCCAAATTCTGAAGTGCTGCCTCTCCAGCTCCTACCTCAGCCCCCCCTCCCCCTCCAAGAGAGCTCCCAACCCCAGCAAACGGGGGAGAGTCGACTTCATGAGTTAGTTTCTTCTAACTCTGGTACTTGATTGGGGCAGATTTTCTGTCTCCACAGCTGGGGTTGAGACGCCGAAACCTGTAAACTGGGGATCTTTGCGCCTACAGCGCTCTGGGCCCCTCTAAAGGATGTGCTTCCATCCTCCCCCATAGTGAGGCTCAGGCCAGTCTCTATTTCACAGAAGGGAACTGGGGCTTCGAGGGGAGCCTTTGGCTGGAGGGTGGAGGAGGGAGACAGGTTTGGGGCGATAGGATAGTTACCAGCCACCAGGCCACGGGTTCTTTTCTCAGCCCACATATGAAGATTTACATGTGTGGGTGTGGACACATACGTGCAAAACCCAGGAACCTTTTTGCAAAGCAAAGAACTCTCTCCAAGCACTCAGGAGTCCACCTTTCTGCCTCCCGGATGGGGATATTGGAAGTGGGGTGGGGAAGGCGGGGTAACTTGCTTTCTCCCATGTTTTAATGGAAATGGAGTAAAGGAATGTCGGAGAACACCCGTGGCTTTCTAGGGTCACTCAGCAGATGGAGAGGAGGGGTGGCTATCAGCTTAACGAATGACAGATTTGTGTCTGGGTCTATTTCTTTCTGGCAAATGCCCAGCATCTCCACCAGAACCCAGGGCTTGGGCTTCGGAAGGACCAGGCTTGGGGAGGGGCGTATGCGAGAGGGAACGGAGATTTTCTTGGTGGGACGCCTACCTGGAAGATGACGAGCAGGGCCACCACCAGCACGCTCTTCATTGGCTTCCCTGCAGGAGACAAGGTGAGAAAGTTATTGCTTGGCAGGGATGGCCCTTTGTTATGACAAAAAGCCACAAAGCCAGGGGACTTTCATCACATTCTCCAGACACCATGTTTGAGAACATGAGAACCAGATTGTGCCTTGGAGCACCTGGCCAGCTGCCCAGCCTCACTGCCCTCCCCTCCTCCCCTCCATGAGGGGTCCCAGAAAGGAGCGGGATCGGAATGCAGGGCAGCCCCTCCCGTCTTCTTGGCCCTTCAGGGCCTCTTCTGGAACTGGAAAGTCCATCTTGGCCCAGACCACCCCTCAAGGCTGAACGGCAGGCTGAGGCCCCAGCTTCTCACGAGGCCTGATGTGGGCCCTGGCTGCTCAGTCCTGCTTTGTGGTTGAGCTGAGGGCTGGAACTGGAACTTATTTTCTCCAAAGGCTGAGCGGGGGGGACAGTTCATAGGGTGATTTGTATAGAAGTCGTATCTCACTTAACAGTCTGGGAGCTGTGCCCTCTTCACCTTTGTAGCCTCCCTTCCCCTAACTGGACCGGACCACAGGAAAGAAGAGTCAGTAACTGTGATGCCGGGAATGACTACAAGGCAGGACTTGTGGGTCCACCGCACCTCCAGTCTCAGGAGGGTCAGTAGATCCTCCTGATCTTGGGACCCTGCTTCTAGCAGACCCTTGGGATCCCAAGCAGATCCTTGGGATCCTGCTTCTAGCACCTTCTGGAGGCTGGGGGCCTCCCTCCAGCGAACAAGGGATTCTGCTTCCTCCTAGAGGCAACATCACAGGCCCAGCGAGTCTGTGTGCTTGGCCACAGCGCCACCTGCTGGAAATTTTGTGGCATGACACCCAAATTGGCATTGTGCTCCAGGGAGCGTGCCTAGGGCAGGGATTCTGGGCTTGGGGGAGTCTTAGGGGAAGGAAGAAGGGCATCGAGCCACAGAAATAAACAGGCATTTCTCCCAAGTTATACTGAACGCTACTGCTAGCTGCGTCTTCCTAAAGCATAGCTCTGATGCCGACCCCCACTCTGCCCTCTTCCTAAATTAGGACCTCCCTACCCAGCCCCAAGGACCTCTCTACGCAGCCCTAAGGATGACGCCCTGATGCTGAGCGTGGCAGTCAAGCTTTCCACTGTTTACTTGGACCTGCCTTTCTAGTTGTGTCTTCTGTTTCTGGGGACAGACATCCACTGTCCCGTTGTCCCCAGCTTGCACCTGAGTATTTGCAGTCCTGGGTGGGAATGGATCTCTGTACAACATCATGGCTCCCCTCTCTCATTCCCCTTCCTTGCCAAATTGACCCGTGAGCCCCTGAGCTTGAGTTTGAGTGCACATCTCTACCCTTAAGCACACTCTCTTCATGGTCCAATGAGCTGCCCATCCTCCATTGACTCATCTTGATGTGAAGCGCTCGAGGTTTCTTTAAACACATACACGTCTTTCGGTTACTCTAGAGAAAGCCTGCTCTGACTGTCAGTGAGAACCGAGAAACCTCAAGGTTTTGATGTCACAACGGTGAAATACGAGGAGCATGAGTTGTGTTTCTAGTTCACTCCATCAACCCCCTTTCCTGGCCCCGTCTCAGTCCTTTTGCCACTGGCTGGGGGAGGGGTAAGGGAGGGAGGGCTGGAGGGTGTGTGTATGTGAGGTCTCCTTCCGGGTGTGTTGGAGAGGGTCGTCGAGCAGGGATCTTCTAGGACCAGAATAGGTCGTTTTCAAGAAAGGTGACCAAACAGGAACTTAGGGGAACTCAGGTGTGTGGCAGAGGCCGCCTGGTCAACAGCCTTGACTCAATTTACTTCTGTCTGTTACAAAGTCGTAAAGTAACTCGCTTTGGGCAACAGCTTGGGTGGGACCAGAGAAGTTGGGAATCTCAAGGGCTGAGGAGTGGTTGACTTATGTGTTGGGTATTTTCTGAGTTCTTGAGTTTCTAGTAATGATCACAACGAAAAGGAAATTCCCTAGAACTCCAACCTTAGCTCCCAGTGAGAGAAACTAGAGATGAGTAACTTTCCCAGAGTCACACAACCATCTGGTAGTGGAGCTGGGCTTTGAATCCATCTAATTTCAGAAGCCACTCTCCTAAATGCTCTTCAATGCTGCCTCTCGGGCTTTATGTTCCTCTCCCTCCTAACATCCTGTGAGTTACCCCTTGTGAGGCTCATTCCATATTCCAGAAAATAGAGGCTCAGAGAGGTTAGGTCTCCTGTCTGGGGTCACACAGCTGCTGAGAGATGGATCTGAGATTTTTTTAATGAGCTCTCATTACTTCATTTCTGTTGAGGCTGCTGTGTAGACGGACCTCTGTGGAGCATAACGGGAATCATCACTCTCCTCCATCCCATTGGAGGAGAGTGAGGATTGGTCACCCAGTTCTGCTGCTTCCATTTCCTAACATCTCAGATCTGCCCCCGCTTCTAACCCAACATAAGGCTTTGCTGCCACGGAGCTCCTCTGAAACACAGATCACGTTATTTAACTCACATAATTGAAAAAGAAAAATCTTCATTGGCTCCCCATTGCTTTCATCAAAAAGCCCAAATTTTTAGCAGTGCCACACGGAATCTTAACGATTGGCCCTTGCCTGTCCCTCCTGCCTCCCTTTCTCCCTTCCTCCTTGGCACGGCCAGGTCCTTTACACCCTCCTCAACTTGCTTCTTTCTTGTCTCTATTAGCTTTTGTCAGAGCTGACCAGCTGGGAGCCTGCAGGCTGAGCCTCCAGGATATTCTGTTTGGCTACATGGAGTTCACAAAAAATTGGATTTGGATACCTTTAGGTGGGGCTTGTACCCTCTGAATCACTTCACTGCCCTCCACTTACTACATCTACTCCCATTCCCTCATTTACAATTGAGCCATTGAGTTTGCTATCCCTGCCACATCCTGGGCCCCTTGCTCCTTGTTTTCTGGTTTGATAACTCGTACACGTCCTTCAAAACCCAACTTAAATGCTCCCCTGACTCACATTCATTGTTCATTTCTTTAGATTTCACAATCGCCCTGCTCTTAGCCCATCAGCACTCTCTCTCCCTCTCTTGCGGTGGCTTATTGACATATGTGTCTCTCCCCCACCAGACTGGTCCTGCCTGAATTCCTCCATCAATGACAGTTGACTGAAAGTACCAAGCAAAGAGGAGAGATTTCCCAACAGCTCCCCCAGGCTGCAGGGTTCCCCTCCTCCCCAGCCAGGCTCCCCAAAGGCCAGGAGGGATTGGCCCTGAATCTCTTTAGCATCCCCATCTGCCACCATCTCTGGCTGAGCTGTGAGAGATGAGTATCTTAACAGCTCATTTTTCTCTTCTCTGCTTTGGAAAATTCTAACCGAAGTCTTAGGCCCCATTTTTTGAAGATGGGGAAGGTGTCTTGGGGCTGCTCATTCAAATCATGAAAAAGGCCAACTCAGCCCGGGTTCGGCGTTTTCATTTTGTGTAACAGAAACTTTGCCCCTCACCCACCTTGGGCTCCCTGCTGGGCTGACAAAGAGAGAGAAACAGATCCTTTGTGGCCCACCCATCCTACCAACGGCCTGGAGTCTGATCTGAGCAAAATGTCTCAGTGGTGTCCCCTCCTACCAGTATTTAGGGCTTGGCCAGCCGTTGGGGCTTTCTTGAATTGAGTGAAGCAGTAAGAACATCCCTTTTCCTGCATCAGGTTTCCTGCATTAAAGGGACCTCCCTCCCTGCATTAACACCTGTGAGTCTAGCACCCCCAAACCTAGTCCTGGGAGGAGACCCCCCTGCCCCGTGCTGTGCTGGGGCTGCTCTTGAGGGCTCATCGAGCCAGTGGTGTACACCTCTCTCCGACTCTGTGCTCAGTCATTTCATGGCTTGAAATCGGCTGACGGCTTGCAGTCAGCTATGGTGGAAGAATTTACACTATGGAAATTGGCAAGCACTACATGTCAGAGTCTGTTCCGGGGAGCCGGTTCTCTAGCCTTTACCAGCGCACCACGGGGACCTGCTTGGTTTCCTTCACAGAGGTCAAACCAAGAGGCAGGATTGGGGTCTCCAGGGGATGACGGCTGCATTCTGGGACGGTGGTTAGTGGGGCTGGTTGTCTGGGGAGTGGGATTAGACGGCAGGCTGCAGGGAGGAGGGGAAGTTGGAAGAGAATTTTTTTTTTTTTTTTGCGGTACGCGGGCCTCTCACTGTTGTGGCCTCTCCCCTTGCGGAGCACAGGCTCCGGACGCACAGGCTCAGCGGCCATGGCTCACGGGCCCAGCCGCTCCGCGGCATGTGGGATCTTCCCGGACCAGGGCACGAACCCGTGTCCCCTGCATCGGCAGGTGGACTCTCAACCACTGCGCCACCAGGGAAGCCCGGAAGAGATTTTTAAAAACTGAAATCAGAGTTCTTGATGCCATTCATTCATTCACTCATTCATTCCACAAACATTTTCTGCTCATACCCCCAAAGCACCTGGAAATCAGAGGTGCAAGGATCAGACCCTGGCGTCCAGGGGTTCTCAGTCGGTGTGTGGGATGGCCACTTTAGCCCTTTACGATCTGTTTGCTGGGTCCACCCAGGGTTCTGGGTGGGTGGAAAAAGGAGACATGAAGGCAAGAGGCTGTGGCGTGGTGGGTCGGGTGGTGAGGACAGCAGAGGGTGAACGGGAACCTTCACTTTTTAAAGCCAACCCCTTGCGGCTTTGAGGCTGCCGTGGTGCTTTGTCTGCCGGTGAGAACGAGCAGTTCAGGAACCCGGCCTTCGTAGCCTCAGGCGGGTCTGACTCCTCAGCTCAGATTTATAAATGGGGTCTCTGGAGCTGGATAAACACTCCCAGAACCTCCTCGGGGCTTCCCTTGGACTCGCTCTGGTTAAGACCGAGATTAGACTTTTGAAAGGGATGAATCATCTTCCTGGGTAGAAAAAGTGATTAAGTGAGGCTGGGGGCTGTGCTGGAGGCCCTGGCTGTGACTTCTCCCAGCTGAAGGCTCCCTGTGGTCTCATTTAGTGTTGTCCACCCAACATTTAACCAGCAAGAGGCAACAGCTTGCCCGTGGGATGTGCAGCAGAGAGACAATAAGCACAGCTTGCATTGCGTTGTGTGTAGTGTCATTTACACAATGCTCTCGCCTTTAATCTGCTCCTTGTTATAACCTTAAAAGAGCAGACATTCTCATCCCTATTTAGCCTGGGAGAAAGGTGGGAATCGGAGGGCGAGTGGAGGGTCCTGAGCCCTCCAAGGAGAAATTTCCCTGATGAAACAGGTCCCTGAGAGCCTCCCCCATCACCCCAGGCTGAGACAGAACAGGTGCTGTCCAGATTTCCACCAACCCCAGCCCTGCCGCCTTCTGCAGTCCCTACTGTTCTTGAAAGATGTGACCCCCCTTATCTTTCCTGGAACCAATGGTTAGCCCCTTCCCCAGGTCTGAAAGGTGCACTCTCCGTGCCTGGGAGAACAGGGTGGCACTCTCCGGGAGCAGCCGCTGATTCCCAGCAATGCCACCTCATTTCTCTGGGAGGCTCCCCTAGGCCTTCCACCCCCATCCTCCATCCCCATCCCACAGAGTCAGCCTGGGTGTCCAGGTGACGCTGGTACTGCTTTCTCTCACACGGGGGAGGCTCACTCACCCAGGTCCATGACACTCTCGGCAGCTGAAACCACACAGGAAGGTTCTGCCCGGCCTCTGTCTGGGGAAGAAGTCGTACAAGCCCCTTTTAAGCTGTGAGAGGAACCACCCTCTTCCCTGCCCCTCCCACCTCTGCTCCTCCGTCCAATCCAGCTCCACTAAGGGTCTGGACTCAGGTGCCTCGTGGGACCAAAGGGGTATGAGGGGTATGAGAAGGTGACAGAGTGACGGCCCACTCACTGGTCATAGGATCATGAATCATCGGGGCATTTACATTCAAAAAGCCCCCTGTGCAGACTAGGGGCCCAGCCTAAGGCAGGGGAACAGGGGCCATTCAGTGATTCGACAAATGTTTATAGCCTAGTGCCATGTGCCAGGGAGTCAAGAGAAAAGTGAGAGATGTACCCCCATCCTTCCTTTGCCCTGCTCAGTGTCACAAGGGACTACATTTCCCAAACTACTTTGCCCTCTGGGTTTTGGGTAGGTTTGGTCAATGGGCGGCACTGACAGATGATGGAAGGTAGAAGGGGAGGGATGTGCCAGGATGTTTCTTTTCTCCTTCCTTCTTTTCTCTTCCCTCACCTCTTCTCTTTCTTTTTTTTTTTTTTAATTTTGTTTTCTTTTTTTTTAAATTTAGTTTTTATTTTATATTGGAGTATAGTTGATTTACAATGTTGTGTTAGTTTCAGGTGTACAGCAGATGATTCAGTTATACATATACATACGTCCATTCTTTTTCAGATTCTTTTCCCAGATAGGTTATTACAGAAGATTGAGTTGAGTTCCCTGTGCTATACAGTAGGTCCTTGTTGATTGTCTATTTTGTATATAGTAGTATGTATATGTTAATCCCAAACTCCTAATTTATCCCTCCCCCTGCCTCCACTTTTCCCCTTTGGTAACCATAAGTTTGTTTTTCCTTTCCTTTTTTAATGACAACTTTATTGAGTTATAATTCACAAATAAACTCAACCTTTTAAGGTGTACCAGTCAGTTTTTTTGGGGTGGTGTTTTATATTCACAGAGTTGTGCAGCTGTCACCAAAATCAATTTTAGAACATTTTATTTTATTTATTTACTTTTTTAGTTTTTAAAAAATGTTTATTTATTTATTTAGGCTGCGCTGGGTCTTAGTTGCGGCATGTGGGATCTTTTTTGTGGCATACGGGATGTTTTTTAGTTGCGGCATGTGGACTTCTAGTTGCAGCATGCGGACTCTTAGTTGTGGCATGCGGGATCTAGTTCCCCAACCTGGGATCAAACCCAGGCCCCCTGAATTGGGAGTGTGGAGTCTTACCCCCTGGACCACCAGGGAAGCCCCTAGAACATTTTAAATCACTCCCCCCTGTAACCCCCTCCTCTTCATTAGTGAAGACTCCCCATATCCCCTCCAACCCCACCCCCAGCCCCTGGTAACAACGAATCTACTTTCTGTCTTTATAGATTTACCTATTCTGGACACTTCACATAAATAGAATTATACTATATGTGGCCTTTGTGTCTGGCCTCTTTCACTTAGCATAATGTTTTCAAGGTTCTTCCATGTTGTAGTATATATTAATATTTCATTCCTTTTTATGGTCCAATAATGTTCCATTGTATGATATCCATACATTCCAACAAAACTCCATTTGTTTATCCATCATCAGTTAGATATTTAGGTTGTTTCCACTTTTTGGTTATGATGAATAATGCTGCTAGGAACATTCATATACAAGTTTTTGTGTGGACATATGTTTCTTTTTCTCTAGAATACATGCCTAGGAGAAAATTGCCAGGTCATATGGTAACTACATGTTTAACATTCTGAGGAACTGTCAAACTTTTCCTAAAATGGTGTCACCATTTTACATTCCCATCAGCAATGTATGAAGTTTCCACATCCTCAACAAAATTTGTTATTGTCTATTTTTTTTTCTTTTGATTCTGGCCATCCTAGTGGGTGTTAAGTGGTTTTAATTTGCATTATCCTAATGACTAATGATAATGAGTACCTTTTCTTGTGCTTATTGACCATTTATAAATTTTCTTTGGAGAAATGTCTATTTAAATCCTTTGCCCATTTTTAAATTGGTTTTTTTTTATTGTTGAGTTGTAAGAGATTTTTTATATATTCTGGATACAAGTCCTTTATCAGATATATGATCTGTAAATATTTTCTCCAATTCTGTGGATTGCCTTCACTTTATTGATGGTGACCTTTGAAGCACAAGACCTTAAAATTTTGAGGTCAAATTATTTTTCTTTTGTCACTTGTGCTTTTTTGTGTCATATTTAACCATTGCCTAATTCCTGTTCATGAAGATTTATTCTTATGCTTTCTTCTAAGAGTTTTATCTCTGACATTTATCTTTGATTCATTTTGAGTATCATGCATATTCCCTTCTATTCCTAATTTGTTGGATTTTGTTAAATGCCTTTTCTATGTCCATTGAAAAGATCATTTTTTGTCCTTATTCTACTAAATATGGTGTATAACTGAGATTGATTTTTGTATGTTGAACCAACCTTAAATTCTTGGGATAAGTCACTTGGTCATGGTGTATAATCTTTTTTTATATGT
This sequence comes from Orcinus orca, assembly GCF_937001465.1. NCBI lineage: Eukaryota > Metazoa > Chordata > Mammalia > Artiodactyla > Delphinidae > Orcinus > Orcinus orca. The sequence continues at coordinate 41,745,256 of NC_064577.1, read as the reverse complement.
TGCTGGATTTGGCGAGGATTTTTGAATCTATATTTAGTGCAGATATTGGTCTATAGTTTTATTTTCTTGTGATTTTTGTGGTTTTGGTATCAGGGTAACTCTAGTTGAAGGTTTGTCAATTTTGCAGATCTTTTTAATGTACCAACTTCTGGTTTTATTGATTTTCTCTATTTTTTTCCTATTCTCTATTTCACTTGTTTCCATTCTACTCTTTGTTATCTCCTTCCTTCTGCTTGATTTAGGTTTAGTTTTCTCCTTTTGTCCTGATTTCTTAAGGTAAAAGGTTAGATTCTTTACTTGAGACCTTTCTCCTTTTTTCTAGTATAGGCATTTATAGCTGTAAATTTCTCTCTAAGCACTGCCTCCGCTTCATCCCATAGGTTTTTATATGCTGTGTTTTCATTTTCATTCATCTCAAAGTATTTTCCAACTTTCCTTGTAAATTATTCTTTGACCCATTGGTTATTTAGGAGTGTTTTGTTTAATTTCCACATATTTGTGAATTCCTCAAATTTCCTTCTGTTTTTTGTTTTTCTTATTTTTTTTTTTGCGTTACGCGGGCCTCTCACTGTTGTGGCCTCTCCCGCTGCGGAGCACAGGCTCCAGACGCGCAGGCTCAGTGGCCATGGCTCACAGGCCTAGCCTAGCTGCTCCGCGGCATGTGGGATCTTCCCTGACCGGGGCACGAACCTGTGTCCCCTGCATCGGCAGGCAGACTCTCAACCACTGCACCACCAGGGAAGCCCTCCTTCTGTTTTTGATTGTGGTTAGAGAATATATTTTGTGTGATCTCAATTTTAAAAAATTTATTGAGATTTGTTTTATATCCTAACATATGGTCTATCCTGGAAAATGTTCCATGTGCACCTAAGAAGAATGTGTATTCTGCTGTTGTTGGATGAATATTCTATAGATAGCTGATAGGTCCAGTTGGTTCATAATATTCTTCTATTTTCTTATTGATCTACTGCCTAGTTGTTGTATCCATTATTTGAAAATAGGGTATTAAGTCTCTGACTATGATTGTCGAATTGGGTATTTCTCTCTTCATTTCTGTCAATGTTTGCTTCATGTGTTTTTGGTCTCTGTTGTTTAGATGCCTATATGTTTATTTGTTATGACTTCTGGATAGATCGACCCTTTCATCATTATAACATATCCTTTGTCTCTATAAACAATTTTTGTCTTAAAGTCTATTTTTTCTTTAGCATAGCCTGTCCAATATTTTTGGGGTGGGGACTGTTTGCATATATTTTTCGTCACTAGGGTATTTCTTTCCTCTCTTTGCTTCCAGTGGCATCTCCAGCCATGGCTACATGTTTTCGACCCCAGAGTCCATCAGCCTGCCCCTGCCTCTGTGGCACCAGCATCTGATGAGTAACCCCCACCTTGGCTCCAACTCCTGCCCTAGTTTCTGGGCTCTGGTAGCACTACCTTTTCCCTGTGTCTCTCCAGCTCTAGGGATGGTGGCAACCTCTTGCTGTTGTTAATCTCTGGTGGCCTCACCAACCCTTGTTTGACTTTTCAGCCCTTCTATCACTTGTATAACTGGCTCCCTATGTTAAATTCCTTTTGTCTGAAATATCTAGAGTGGGTCTTTTTTGCTTCCACCCTGAAGGATAGAAGGTGATTCCTGTTCCCAAGGAGTTTAAGGTACAGTAGTCCCCCTTATCCATGGTTTTGCTTTCTGTGGTTACATTTATTCATGGTCAAGCATGGTCTGAAGATATTAAATGGAAAATTCCAGAAATAAACAATTCATAAGTTTTAAATTGCATACAATTTTGAGTAGTGTGATGAAATCTTGCACCATCCTGCTCCGTCCCACCTGGGATTCCCAACCATTGACATTACTATGGCTTGATGATCCAGGATCACCTGAAGCAGATGATACTCATTCCGATGATACATCAGTAGCAGTCTAACGCTATGTTACAATGCCCGTGTCATTCCACTTCATCTCATCATGTAGGCGTTTTATCATCTCACATCATAAGAAGGAGGGTAAGTACACTGCAATAAGAGATCTTGAGAGAGAGAAAGAGAGAGAGAGGCCACTTTCACATAACTTTTATTACAGTATATTGCTATAATTGTTCTATTTTATTATTAGTTATTGTTATTGATCTCTTACCATGCTTATAATTTATGAATTATATGCTTTATAATTTATGAATTAAACTCTATCATAGGTATGTGTGTATAGGAAAAAATAGTATGTATGATATATAGAGTTTGGTAATATCCGTGGTGTCAGGCATCCACTGGGGGTCTTGGATTATATCTCCCACAGATAAGGGGGGACTACCGTACAGAAGAAGTTAAGGCTAGATTATATACCTGTTGCCTCCAATTATGACCAAGACCAAGCATGATGTGATGCCTTACCTTACACAAGGAAAGGAAATCCATGATTGAATAGGGCTGGAAGACAGATGGACAAGTAGATAGAATAGTTTTCCTTCACCCCAGAGATTTGAAGAACATTCAGTTGGGATGTAGTGCAGTAAGCCTCGCTCTTAACCACCTCCCTGTATGATCTTGCGTAAGTTGCTTCCCCACTCTGGGTTGCAGTTTTCCCAAGTATGAAGTGAGGATATTGGATTGCCTAGGAAATAGCTAAGCTTTAGCATCTGAGACTCTGAAGTGTAGAACTTTCTTGTGGCCTCCTGTCTACTGCTTAACCACTCTCTGTTATTCCAAATTCCCCAAATGGAGGCATGGGAAGCCCTCATGGAACTGGAACTTTCTTTCCATTCTAAATGTTTTGACTGCTCGCATCGTTGGCATTTGGGGCCTGCTTACTTTTAGGGATACAGGCAATCTCTTGAACTAGGTGGAAAAGACTCTTGGGGGGTTACATCTCTGTAGGGCATTGGTAAGGAAGGGCAGGGCAACTTCAGTTTGGAACTATTCCAGAAGCTTCCTCCTGAAGCCCTTTTCCATGTGCCAGATGCTTCTAAGAAAAATTGAGCTTAGAAGCAGAAGACATGTGTCCCACTCTTGCCTCTGCTAGAAATGACTATGTGACCTCAGGCAAGTCAATTCCTCTCTCTGATTCTTGGATGCCCACCTGAAAAGTAATGGGATTGGACCACATAATTTCCAGGCTCCCTTCTCAGGATAATCCTTGCTATCCTCAGGGATTTTCTTGGTTTTCTACCTAGTGTAGGCCCCAAAGAAGGTCCCAGGTCAAGAGAGTCCACAGAATAGAGGGCAGGACTGGAGAGCTTTGTGGTAGATGCGCCATGCTCTTAGGAGAGAAAGGGAGCATCCTGACTCTGATCCCCTCAGCAACCTCACACTGATGATAAGCCGTAGTGCCCACCCCAGACCCTTTTCCTCCTCTCACTGTCCTTCTTTATCCCTCCAACGCTTGCTGTGCGGACATTGCACACTTTGGGCTGGAGGCCTTCAGTTTCATTTCTTAGCTGGTCTCTGAGCAGGACAGTGGGGATTCCCTAGTATCTCTCAACACTGTGAGCTTCCCCTCTGCATGTTAGCGTGCAATTAGTAACTATTCACAGCCAATCCATCTCTCTGAGAGGGACGGTATAGGAGGAACCCAGTATCATTTTCCAAATTGTATCCCACCCTTCGAGGTCCAGGCAGGCCCACCTTCACTGCCCTCCCTCCTCTGAACTCTCATAGCACTTAACTTCAGGGACATTCAAATTGGCATTTATAACAACAGCATGAGAACTGTTTTCTATTCTAGAAGAGACTTTGTGCTTCTTGGAAACAAGATTGTGCTGTGTACTTTTTTGGTTAGTCTTTGCGTTGCCTCAAACGGTGCCGTGGTTTTAAAAATATATTTTTATCATCGTTCGTTTGGTCTAGTTCAATAATGGGTCCCATAGGTGATATCCCTTGTCTCATCCCACTTGTTAAGAGCATATGTTGTGTGCCCAGCAAGGGACTTGAGACTGCTGCCTCTTTCCCTCTGGAGAATCTTTTAAAAAGTTTTTTTATTAAAAAATTTTTTTATTGTCTGAAGAAACTTAAAAGTCAAAGCAGGGGTTTTAAAGGGAAGCCCCTTACTGATGCTCAGGGGCTGGTGTCTGTACAAAGGACCCGTCCATAAGAGAGGCAAATGCATTGTGCTTACTTATATCTGGGGCATCTTTGGACCACTTGGTCTTTGGTCTTCCAAAGACTGATTGTCTTACAGAGATGGAGGCTTTTCCACTGAACACCTAATAATCAGATGCTTAAGGAACATTTGATTGATTGATGATGTGACGTCAACCTTTTCCTAAGATGACACCACTTCTTCCACCTCTCTCTTGGGGATTCCTTTGTTCTTTTTAAATTTACATTGTTAGGAGCTGATTGCAGATCCTGGTCTCAGCAGCAGCTTGAATAAGACCCGTATCATGGCAGAGCGGAGAATAACTTGCTCCCACGGAACAGACCCTAGGACACTTGTTTTGCTTCCGACTTTGCTTCATTCATTCATTCATACAAACAACAAGTATTTGATGAACACTTACGTGCCAGGCACGGTACTGGACTCTACAGATACAAAGATGAACACCCGTGGTCCCTGACCTTGCCAAGCTCACATGGAGCATGGTGGGTGTATCAGTCAGCTCGAGCTGCCACAATCAAATACCACAGGCTGGGTAGCTGTGGTTCTCACAGTTCTAGAGCCTAGAAATCGCAGATCAAGGCCCAGCAGGGTCAGCCTCTCTGCCTTGCCTGCAGATGGGTACCTTCTCCCTATGCCCTTACGTGGCCTCTTCTCAAAGTGTACAAGGCAGGGAGGGAAAGAGAGAGAAACAGAGACAGAGAGACAGAGATAGAGAGGCAGACACAGAGAGACAAAGATTTCTGGTATCTCTTCTTTTTTTTTTTTTTTGTGGTACGCGGGCCTCTCGCTGTTGTGGCCTCTCCTGTTGCGGAGCACAGGCTCCAGACGTGCAGGCTCAGCGGCCATGGCTCACGGGCCCAGCCGCTCCGCAGCATGTGGGATCTTCCCGGACCGGGGCACGAGCCCGTGTCACCTGCATCGGCAGGCGGACTCCCAACCACTGCATCACCAGGGAAGCCCTGGTATCTCTTCTTATACGGATAGTAACCCTATTGGGTTATGGCCCCACTCTTAGGAGTTTATTTAACCTTATTTACTTCCTTAGAGGCCCCACCTCTAAATGCAACCACACTGAAGGTTAGGGCTTCAACATACGAATTTGAATGGGGATTCAAACCCCACTGGGGGGAAACATTCACTCCATAACAGCAGGGGAGATGGAAAAATAAAGAGGCAATTACCTGTAAGCATTAAAAGTATAACAACAGGCATGGAAATGTATACACTAAATTCAAGATGGGAAGGAAGAGGGTGCCAGTGGAGAGGGATTTTCAGGAGCTTGAACTGCGTTGGTAATGTTTGGCTTGTGGTAGACAAATGTCTCATTGTATTGTTCTTTATACCTTTATGAATTCAGTATTTCATAATATTTAAAAAATAACAGGGCTTCCCTGGTGGCACAGTGGTTGGGAATCCGCCTGCCGATGCAGGGGACGCGGGTTCGTGCCCCGGTCCGGGAAGATCCCGCATGCCTTGGAGAGGCTGGGCCCGTGAGCCATGGCCGCTGAGCCTGCGCGTCCAGAGCCTGTGCTCCGCAATGGGAGAGGCCATGACAGTGAGAGGCCAGTGTACCGCAAAAAACAAACAAACAAACAAACAAAAAAACCAGGAGACGAAATCGTAGTACAATATAGTAAGAGCTAACTAACAGGGGTGGGGTGGGGAGTGGCAAGCCCAACACACCATGGGAGCACATAGAAGGGAGTCAGGAGGGCTATGGAAAAAGTGGCATCTGAGAGGAGCAGGGGTGACTCAGACAGAGGGAGGAGAGTGACGGTGAGAGGTCGGTGGCAAGTACCAAGGCCAGGAATCTTGGCTGGCACACTGAACAGGATGCTCACTTTTTCAGAATCATTCAATCTGGGAGTTCAGGAATGGGGAGAGCCGGACTGTTTAACTTGGCCTCCTCGCAGGGGAGATGCTGCCTGTGGGCCAGGTTTCTGACCTTTGTTACTTGTGCAGTGGTCTGTTTGTGTTTGGCACACGAGATATGTTTTGCTTTGGCTGTGTCTTTGGAGTGAATCTCTCCCTGCTGTTGTGACATGTGAGACAGATGGTGTGCAATGTTTTTCCCATAGGTGACTATTCCCCACTACTCTACCTGTCCATTTGTCCATCTGTCCATTCACTGGTCCATCCATTCATCCAGTATCCATTTACTGAGTATCTACCCTGCCAGGTATTGGGTCAAGTTCTAGGACTTTGAAGACCCAATAAACCATGGTCAGTTAATGACCAAAGAATGTGTCAATTAATGGAAGACAATGTCTCCACATTTGTGTGGGGCTTTCACGTTTCCAAGCACTTTCTTGTATCTTATTCAACTCTCAGGGTTTCTCAGTTTGGTAGGTTTCAATTTTCTGACAGAGGAAACTGAGACTTCAAAGAGAAGAAGTGTCTTGATCTTTGACTCCAAGCTAAGGGGCTTTTCGCACCATGACAGGCTTACATGAAGCATGACATAAAGGGCTTGGGCCACTCCTGGCAAAAATGTTTTCAGACCAGGCTTCCTGCCCACTGCCCTGTTCTCTGAGAATGTGCGCACTGCCTTTGGGGAAGTCCTGCCCGTGAGCAAAGGTTTCTGAGAAGGAACAGGGGACAGAACCTGGAAGAAACTTTTATAGTCATTCACTCCATCCAATGCACTGATGACCTGGTGACCTTGAGGATAAAGAACAACTTAGCCTGCCATAACCTCAGCCCCGCTATTATCATAAGAAAGAACACGGTAAGTCTTGAACAGGGCAAGGAAGAACAGAGACCTCCTACAGGAGGTCTAATCTGGAGAGACCCAAGAGAAAGAAGCAGACCCAGAGTCCACTGACGTAGCCTATGGTGCAGATGGAGCCTTGGTCCAAGTACCAATTTCTTGGCCCAACCCAGAGTGTCCTACCGTTTCCGGTCCCTCTGGGCTTGTAATTCAATGGGCAAAGTCCGAGATCATACCTCTTATACTCCTGCCCTCATCCCTGTTTTATTTCACTTGGAAACAGTCTGTCCCCATGTGAAGCCAAGGAGTGTGAGTCTCCACCAGTGCTGGGTAACCTAACAGGCAGATTTAGGATAGATTTAGAGCCCCAGAGCCAGACAAGGGCACCCCCAAATTTGAGAGAGTTTTTGCTTTGCCCTCACCTAGAAGTTTGTAATCAGAAAAATCTAAAAGAGAAGTTCTTTTAATTTCAGCATATGTATACATTTTGTGTTGGTTGGCCGGCCGGTCTCAGGAATTATATTTGGAGAGAGATAATAATCTTTTTAGGGTTGAGGGCCTTTGAACGTCATGATCAGGCCTCAGGCCACCAAGAGGGAAAGGACCAGCTGGTGAGAGGTGAGGGATTATCCGGCTGCAGGGAGGAAAGAGGCCACTCTCCAGCAGGAAGAAAAGGGAAGGAGGCTGGCGGGAAGCCTCAGGTCACCCTGACACCTGTTGCCACGGCCCGGTGGTGGTTTCCTGCCACTTGTCAGGACGCGCTTGCACAGAGAGCACAACGACAAGAAGATGCTTCCTGTTTTGCTACGTGGTTCATTGCTGGGCATCGAGAGGCAGGGTTTATAGGTCTGTGTTTTTCACGTCGCCAGGTTCCCTGAGGGAAAGGGTGGGGGCAGGTGAAAGGGAAAGCAGGGGGGCAGTTTATTCTTCCAGAATTGCTCAGTGGAAACTCGTGCCATTCTAGTTTTGGCCCCCTAGAGGGTGGGGCTGGCCACACTGTCCTACTGTCCCCAACAGCTCCAAGCCCGAGCCCCTGTGTGTGGCTGAGAGTTGCCAAGAATCCCCCGTGGTTCCTTTTGTCCCTTAGTGAAACACGGTGTTGACTTCTGTGGTGATCCTTGTCTTGGCAGGTGGCGAGGGCGACCAGAAACTTGGACTGAAATAACCTGTGCGGTGAAAGCAGGGGCGGGGAAGTGATGTCTGGTCTCCTGACAAGTGATGAGTGAGAAATCCAGCTAGCCCACTCCCCACCCCTCAAGACCGGGCCCACCATCGGGCCAGTCCTGCAGTTTCACAGCTGAGTTTGTACACTGTAGGTATCAGAAAGCCAGGTGGCTTTATGCTTGTTTAGCTCGAGACTGCCTGTTGTGGTGGAAAAGAGCATGGGGTTCTGGTCTCAGCTCAGCCAGCCAAGCTTCCAGGAGCCCCTCATCTCCTGCTTCCTCATCTGGGGATTGAACCAGATGAACCTGGATGTCCTCTCCGGTCATCCACATTTGGGGAGTCCGTTGATCATCTCCTGGAGCGTCTGGGAAGGAGACCACGTCTGCTTCATCCTCCTTTTGTGCTCTCTTCACGGCATTCAAAGCCCTTCTCAACTGGCCCAGTCGCCATCTCTGGCCTCAGTCTCTGACTCTCCACCTGTACCCACTTTGTGTTCCCACCATTCTGGACCAACTTTGAATTCCCTCAAGAGCGCCATGCACTTTCATTCTCTTGGGCTTTTCCACATGCTTTCCTCTCAGGCTAAGATGCCTCTGGATCCTTCTTCCCCTGTTAGACTCTAACTCATCATTCAAGACCCTGCTCAAAGAGCCCTAGCCTCCTGAAGAATTTCTTTCTTCTTCCTTTCTTCCTTCCTTCCTTCCTTCTTTTCTCTCTTTCTCTCTTTCTCTCTCTCTCCCTCTCCCTCCCTCCCTCCCTCCCTCCCTTCCTTCCTTCCTTCCTTCCACCTTTTGGCTGCATTGGGTTTTCATTGCTGGGCGTGGGCTTTCTCTAGTTGTGGCGAGTGGGGGCTACTCTTGTTGTGGAGCACGGGCTCTAGGCACGCGGGCTTCAGGAGTTGTGGCACGTGGGCTTAGTTGCTCCGCGGCATGTGGGATCTTCCTGGACCAGGGCTCGAACCCGTGTCCCCTGCATCGGCAAGCAGATTCTTAACCACTGCACCACCAGGGAAGTCCCTTGAAGAATTTCTGATGCCTCAAGCCTACAGCATGCTGTTCACCCTGCTGTAGCATCCCGCAGTCTAATTTGTATCATAGGCATCTATACATTTTCTCCCCCCTTCAGGTCGCAAGTAAGTGGCTCCTTATTTATTTCTTGGGTACTTAACATAGCACCTGGCTTATTCTTGGTGCTCAACCAGTGGGTTGAAGCATTTTTTGTTGATTTAACCCCAAAAAGTCTCAACCTAGAGGTCATGAAATAGTGGCCACTCCTTAGTACAGCCAGAGAGGAGCTGGGCAGTGGAGGGAAGCTTAATGGTCATACATCTCTAACTACCTGCACAGCTACCTGCTCCAGCTCCTCAGAGGTTAGTGTCAGCTTTGGATTCTTTTTTTTTTTTTTTTTTCTTGCGGTATGTGGGCCTCTCACTGTTGTGGCCTCTCCCGTTGCTGAGCACAGGCTCCGGACGCGCAGGCTCAGTGGCCATGGCTCACGGGCCCAGCCGCTCCGCGGCATGTGGGATCTTCCTGGACCGGGGCACGAACCCGTGTCCCCTGCATCAGCAGGCGGACCCTCAACCACTGCACCACCAGGGAAGCCCAGCTTTGGCTTCTGAATAAAGCTCCTGGGTTCCCAGCTCTGAGGAAGCTCCCAGGCTATTAAGGCAAGTTACCAATTTCCAGGATCTTACCTACTGTTTCAGGGAGGACGGGAGCTAATACTTATTCAGCACCTACTGCCTGCCAGACCCTGAATCACTTTATTTAATTTCACAACAATTCTACGACGTAAGCCCTGTGATGCCCATTCTACAAATGCGAAATAGAGACTCAGAGAAATCAAGGGCTTTCCCAAAGGAGACTCAGAGCTAGTCGCAGAGAACAATGAATGGAACTTCCCCCTCCCATCCCTGACCTACACAAATTTGAGCTGGTCACCGGGAACTCAACCACTGAAAGCACCAAAGTCAGTTGCCTCTGCTGTTGCCACATCAGCAGAAATGGAAGCCCCTGCAGCCCGGTCCATACAGTATTTACTACTGAATCAAAGTCTCTATGAATGCTTCTGATTGGTGGAGAGCAGGTCACAGGCCCATGCCTAGCTGCAAGGGAGGCGGGGAGTTTGTGTTCTTGACTTCTACCTGGGGAGGCAGGACCATAACAAGGTAATTTCCTCCAGAAGGAAAGGCTATTCACATAAGAAGATGGGCAGCTACAAATGTGACAGATGTCGTCTACACTGATTCACCCTAAATGTCACACCAAAGAAAGTTATTTTAGATGCCTGAACACATTCCTCTTTCAAATCTTGCTCCTTTCTTAGAATGTGGTTGGAAGAATTTTTATTACATAACTTTTTTTTTTTTTTTTGGCGGTATGCGGGCCTCTCACTGCTGTGGCCTCTCCCGTTGTGGAGCACAGGCTCCGGACGCGCAGGCTCAGTGGCCATGGCTCACGGGCCTAGCCGCTCCGCGGCATGTGGGATCTTCCTGGACCGGGGCACGAACCCATGTCCCCTGCATCGGCAGGCGGACTCTCAACCACTGTGCCACCAGGGAAGCCCTACATAATTTTTGAGATATAATTTACATACAGTAAAATCCACCTGTTTTAGTGTATGGTTCTAGGTATTTTTACAAATGCATACAGTTGTGTAACCACTACTACAAGCAACGTACAGTATATAACAGTTTCATCACCCTCCTAAATTCTCTCATACCCCTTTGTAGTCAAACCCTTCCTCCACCCCAGCCCCTGGCAACTACAGATCTGGTTTCTGTCTATCCTTTCTGGCTTTCTGGAGCAAAGACTTTTTTTTTTTTTTTTAAGATTTTTTTGATGTGGGCCATTTTAAAAATCTTTACTGAATTTGTTACAACATTGCTTCTGTTTTATGAGGCATGTGGGATCTTAGCTCCCCTGCCAGGGATCGAACCTGCACCCCCTGCATGGAAGGGAAAGCCTTAACACCTGGACCACCAGGGAATTCCCTGGAGCAAAGGACAAAAATAGAGGTGAGGAGATTCTATATGTAAATATCAGTGTCCACTTGCTAGAGTCTCCCCGCCTTAGCCCCTGTCCTAGGGGTGGGGAAAGACAACGTTTATTGCAAAGCGATTGAAATAATCAAAACTACAATTTCCTTTCAAATGTCAGGTTTAGGGCTTAACACAGGAAGAAGGATGAGGTAACTGTTGTGGCCCAAGCTTGCTGCATGAATTCCCACTTAGAGTGACAGGCAAACAGCACCTCGGACCAATGCAGTGCTGTCCACAGGTCCTTCTGATTGTACTCCTTTCTCTCAGATGAAAGATGGGCCCACAGCAGCTCTGTGTCCCCACTTTTTTGTCACCCTCCAGGTCCCAGGATCCAGAATCCCCTAGGTTAAGAGCTGGCCAGAAGCTGGCTATGTATGGGGGTGGTGGTGTAGACAGAGTTTAGGCAGGCCGGGGAGTAGGAAGGAAAAGGGACTGAGCTGCAGGCCTGGGGCTGGAGGCTGGTGGCTGGTGGCAAACTCTCCAAGGAGTCTGAAAATTCTAAATTTAAACATGGCCTTTTAGGTCATCATAAATGATATTTTACATTATGGAAACATATTTTCAAAATGGGATAGAATCTATTTTACTTACCAGTTTATTGGCTTGTTGTACAATATGACATAAATATCTGGCATGTGGTATGTAGGCCTCTACTGTACCCTTGCCCAGCCGCTGTAAATGTTGGAGGCTGGCCTTAATAAAACTCTTTTTTTTTCTTTTAATCGAAGTATAGTTGATTTACAATGTTGTGTTAATTTCTGCTGTACAGCAAAGTGATTCAGTTATACATATATATACATTCTTTTTTTAAAAAAATAGTTTTATTTATTTATTTACTTTTGGTTGCGTCGGGTCTTCGTTGCTGCTCGCAGGCCTTCTCTAGCTGCGGCGAGCGGGGGCTACTCTTCGTGGCGGTTTGCGGGCTTCTCATTGCGGTGGCTTCTCTTGCTGTGGAGCACGGGCTCTAGGTGCGTGGGCTTCAGTAGTTGTGCCTCGCGGGCTCAGTAGTCGTGGCACATGGACTTAGTTGCTCCGCGGCATGTGAGATCTTCTCGGACCAGGGCTCGAACCGTGTCCCCTGAATTGGCAGACAGATTCTTAACCACTGTACCACCAGGGAAGTCCTATATATTCTTTTTTAAATATTCTTTTCCATTATGGTTTATCATAGGATAAATGAAATGAATATGGTTCTCCGTGCTATACAGTAGGACCTTTTTGTTTACTTAATCTGTTGAGCTTCCTCAGAGACAGTTACCAAAGCTTCCTGCAGGCCAGGCTCCCTGGTCGTAGCCCTGTGCTCCTCTGCGGCGTTGGTGAGAAAGGAAGACAAGAAGGAAACATTTATTGGATGTCAGCTCTGTGGCTGAATCTGACCTGGGCCCTTTCCCTCACATGATCTCATTTGGGTCTCTCAACTACGCTGCTAGGTGAATACGTACATCATTGCCAATTTCTAGATGAGGAAGTGCAGGCTTAGTGACATTTAAGTGCCTTAAGTGTCCAAGCTGCGATTCCAACCCAGATCTGTGTAGCCCAAATCCGGAAGCCTCCCCTGTTGCTATTAGAGAGTTCCAACTTGCCTCTGCTCCCCTCCCCACCAGGATTCACAGGGGGCAAGGAGTCAGTCACTTAAACGGGTTGCAGTGAAGCGTATGCCACTGCTTTGGGCGTGAAGGAAAACTTAAGTTTCCAGAAACTTCTCTGGTGAACCTGCTTTTCACTCCAAAGCAGAAAAGGGCAAGGTGCAGGTAACTAGAGCAGGGAGCGTGCAAACACTCAGATAAAGGAGGTACATGTGAATTTGCTGTGGGAGTGAGAAAAAGAAAGGCAGAGGGGGAGGGTTTCAGCACAAAGAACTTTGGCTTCTGAGTCAGTTCTGGTTTCAAATCCAGGTCCCGGTACTGACTAATTGATTTTGACCAAGTTGCTTAACTACCTAGAACCTCAGTTTCAATACCTGCGAAAATAGATCAATAATAGATGGGTTTCTTCTATGAGTCTCTGTGAGGCTGAAATGAAGTGGAATCAGTAAAGGACGGGGTGGGGTGGGGGAAGGTGTGGATTGGCCGGGAAAAGTTCTCCTAGCTCACCCCCCCTCCCATGAGACCATTTTGGCATTCTGCAGACTTCTACAGCCGAGAAACCTAAAAATAAATTTGAATTATGGTGGGTTTAGCGCCTGAGGTGCCCGGGCAGGCACTTCTGTGTAAATAGCAGAAGTGGAAAAAAAAAAAAAGGCTATTTCATTTCTAGTATTTGAAACCCAAGTTAAAGAACCCCTACGGTGTGGGCGACTCATAGTGGAGGGGTGGGTGGCAAGGGGGAAGGTTTGGTGTTTTTTTTCTTTGTTGTTTTGTTTTTGTTCTGCGATGATGTGGGGGACTCTCCAGGGATGTGTGTCACAGAGCAGGATAGGGGAGGTGAAGGCAGGGAAGGGGGGAAATTTAATTCTGTCCCTGATGTCATAGGGCAGGATTGGGGGAAGGGCGCGTGTCGGTCAATGGGTGGAAAAGGCGACCCGACACTCAAAGGTCCCGTGGCTGTCATGCCCTTCCAACATCACGCTCCGAATCACGGTTGGGCAAGTCCCTTAATTCATTTTCAGTGAGCTTCTGAAGAAAGGCCATCTCTAGGGACTTGCCTTATTCCTGAAATGCTAGTATGTACGTCAGAGTCTCGGTTTAAAGGGTGTGTGTGTGTGTGTGTGTGTGTGTGCGCGTCTGTGTGTGTGTGTGTGTTTGTGGGAAAAGGACTCATGAAGAGGGAAAGTAAGAGACTGGCTAACCTGACCATGGCCCACATTGATGGGAGTCACAGCTTATTCTTATTACTTTTAACAAAATGCTTTCCCACCCTTCAAATCTAATTTTTCACTATTCCTGCAATCCATATTTGATAGGCTCAGTGAGATGAAGCAAACCGCCCCACAAGTCCTAAGTGGGAGAGCCAGGGCTTGAACTGGCTGCCTCCTTCTTTATACAAGTCTGGCATTGGCCATCCTAATAATGGTGTGCAAGTTGGGCTTGGGACCTGAGGCTTGGGGAATCCAAGTCTCCCTAAATTTGCCCTATGACCTTGACTTTTGCAGCTCTTAAAATTTTAATTTATTCAAATGTATTTATTTTTATTTTTTAATTTATTTCTTGGCCGCATCATGCAGCTTGTGAGATCTTAGTTTCCTGACCAGGGACTGAACCCAGATCCCAGCAGTGAAAGCGCCAAGTCCTAACCACTGGACCACCCGGGAATTCCTTGCAACTCTTTTTTAAAATGGACATACTGACATTGTATGTCAATGTCTTTTAGAAAAGGAATGGATAATCCAAATAAGAACATACCGTACTATGTTTGGTATTTGCGTTGGTCTGGAAGTCTCTGAAGGTGACTATGGAGAAGGCGGCCAAGCTGTCTCCTGTTCCCACCACAAAAACCAGAGAGAAGGGAGTTAAGTGGCCAAAAGAGGCTGTGGGATAGATCCAAGGGCAAGCTTCCTGACTGCAGGGGATTGATAAATGCAGGAGCCTCTGGAAGATAGAAGGGACAGCTTTCCAGTCCCCTGAGCCTCTAGCGCCTTTTGGTGTTGGCCAAACCACCACCTCCTAATGCTCGCCAGTGACTGTATTCATCCTTCTGGATCCAGCTCAAGTGCACCCTCCCCCACCCCCCAGACTTCCCAGCATTGCTGTGAAGCATCATGGGCTTTTCTTTTCTACTCAGCACTGTGACTCCGGTACCTCTATTTAGCACCCATGTCGTTCTCTCTGACTTACAGCCAAGCCCTTGAGTTCCCCCCTTCCCTGAGCTCTCAGAGGGCAGGGATGGGTTCTGTTTATCTTTATCACCCATACCTAAGGCAGCACCTCACACAGAGTCAGTGCTTATTAAATGTACACTGAACTTCACAACAATGAGTTATTGCCTGTGGGTAGTGGTTTTTTTAATACCTCATTAAATTTGGCAAGCATAATTGATAATGCTTATCAAATGCATTCTGTGCAATGCCAGCATGCATAAAAATAGGTACTGTCACACTCTGTTGGTATGAGTGTAAACTGGTTCAACTTTTCTGGGGCGTAATTTGAATTACTTAGAATTTTGTATGCCTCTTGGCCTAATTATTTTTGTTTTCTCTCTTCTTCCTTCGCGTCCCTCCCCTCCCATCCCTCTTCTTTCCTCTCCTCTCCTCCCAAGGGTTATTGAATGGCTTTTCATCAAGTATTGCTATTGTTATATTCACAGCAATGTTTTTTAAAACACTAGCAAAAAATGGGGCTAAAATTAATATGGATTTGAATAAACTGTAGTTTATATTTATGATAAAATACCATGTAACCATTACAATTGATGATATATGAATATTTGTTAATCACATAAACACAGTGACAAAAGCTAATTACAAAACAGGACTCACGGTATGATTCCAATTTGGAAAAAACAGAAGGCTATATCCATGGGAAAATGTCTGGGAGGATTTATACCTAAACATTCTAACCCTTTATTTGGGTGGTGGGATTTTAGGGCATTTTAACTTTCTTTTTATTTCTCTGAATTTTCTCAATTTTCTACCATGAAGGTGTATTATGTTTAGAACATGGAAAAAGTTTTCAGTGTCTTGAGTGGATTCTCTGAGTAAACTCCTTGGTCCTCATCTTCTGCATTATAACTAAAAGTTGGTTCTTTGAGAAGATACACAAAATTGATAAACCATTAGCCAGACTCATCACTAAAAAAAAGGAGAGGACTCAAATAAATAGAATTAGAAATGAAAAAGGAGAAGTAACAACTGACACTGCAGAAATACAAAGGATCATGAGAGATTACTACAAGCAACTATATGCCAATAAAATGGACAACCTGGAAGAAATGGACAAATTCTTAGAAAAGCACAACCTTCCAAGACTGAACCAGGAAGAAACAGAAAATATAAACAGATCAATCACAAGCACTGAAATTGAGACTGTGACTAAAAATCTTCCAACAATCAAAAGCCCAGGACCAGATAGCTTCATTTGATAGTAGAATTCTATAAAACATTTAGAGAAGAGCTAACACCTATCCTTCTCAAACTCTTCCAAAATATAGCAGAGGGAGGAACACTCCCAAACTCATTCTACGAGGCCACCATCACCCTGATACCAAAACCAGGCAAAGATGTCACAAAGAAAGAAAACTACGGCCAATATCACTGATGAACATAGATGCAAAAATCCTCAACAAAATACTAGCAAACAGAATCCAACAGCACATTAAAGGGATCATATACCATGATCAAGTGGAGTTTATCCCAGGAAGGCAAGGATTCTTCAATATATGCAAATCAATCAATGTGATACACCATATTAACAAACTGAAGGAGAAAAACCATATGATCATCTCAATAGATGCAGAAAAAGCTTTCAACAAAATTCAACACCCATTTATGATAAAAATCCTCCAGAAACTAGGCATAGAGGGAACTTACCTCAACATAATAAAGGCCATATATCACAAACCCACAGCCAACATCATTCTCAATGGTGAAAAACTGAAGTCATTTCCTCTAAGATCAGGAACAAGACAAGGTTGTCCACTCTCACCACTATTATTCAACATAGTTTTGGAAGTTTTAGCCACAGCAACCAGAGAAGAAGAAGAAATAAAAAGAATCCAAATCAGAAAAGATAAAGTAATGCTGTCACTGCTTGCAGATGACTTGATACTATACACAGAGAATCCTAAAGGTGCTACCAGAAAACTACTAGAGCTAATCAATGAATTTGGTAGAGTAGCAGGATACAAAATTAATGCACAGAAATCTCTCTCATTCCTATACACTAATGATGAAAAATCTGAAAGAGAAATTAAGGAAACATTCGCATTTACCACTGCAACAAAAAGAATAAAATACCTAGGAATAAACCTACCTAAGGAGACAAAAGACCTGTATGCAGAAAACTATAAGACACTGATGAAAGAAGTTAAAGATGATACAAACAGATGGAGAGATATACCATGTTCTTGGATTGGAAGAATCAACATTGTGAAAATGACTATACTACCCAAAGCAATCTACACATTCAGTGCAATCCCTATCAAACTACCAATGGCATTTTTCACAGAACTAGAACAAAAAATTTCACAGTTTGTACGGAAACACAAAAGACCCTAAATAGCCAAAGCAATCTTGAGAAAGAAAAATGGAGCTGGAGGAATCAGGCGCCTGGACTTCAGACTATACTACAAAGCTACAGTAATCAAGACAGTATGGTACTGGCACAAAAATAGAAATATAGATCAATGGAACAGGATAGAAAGCCCAGAGATAAACCCATGCCCATACGGTCACCTTATTTTTGATAAAGGAGGCAAGAATATACAATGGAGAAAAGACAGTGTCTTCAATAAGTGATGCTGGGAAAAATGGACAGCTACATGTAAAAGAATGGAATTAGAACACTCCCTAACACCATACACAAAAATAAACTCAAAATGGATTAAAGACCTAAATGTAAGGCCAGACACTATCAAACTCTTAGAGGAAAACATAGACAGAACACTCTATGACATAAATCACAGCAAGATCCTTTTTGACCCACCTCCTAGAGAAATGGAAATAAAACCAAAAATAAACAAATGGGACCTAATGAAACTTAAAAGCTTTTGCACAGCAAAGGAAACCATAAACAAGATGAAAAGACAACCCTCAGAATGGGAGAAAATATTTGCAAATGAAGCAACTGACAAATGATTAATCTCCAAAATTTACAAGCTGCTCAATATCAAAAAAACAAACAAGCCAATCCAAAAATGGGCAGAAGACCTAAAGAGACATTTCTCCAAAGAAGATATACAGATTGCCAACAAACACATGAAAGGATGCTCAACATCACTAATCATTAGAGAAATGCAAATCAAAACTACAATGAGGTATCACCTCACACTGGTCAGAATGGCCATCATCAAAAAATCTACAAACAATAAATCCTGGAGAGAGTGTGGAGAAAAGGGAACCCTGTTGCACTGTTGGTGGGAATGTAAATTGATACAGCCACTATGGAGAACAGTATGGAGATTCCTTAAAAAACTAAAAGTAGAACTACCATACGACCCAGCAATCCCACTACTGGGCAAATAACCCTGAGAAAACCATAATTCAAAAGGAGTCATGTACCAAAATGTTCATTGCAGCTCTATTTACAATAGCCAGGACATGGAAGCAACCTAAGTGTCCATCGACAGATGAATGGATAAAGAAGATATGGCACATATATACGATGGAATATTACTCAGCCATAAAAAGAAATGAAATTGAGTTATTTGTAGTGAGGTGAGGTGGATGGACCTAGAGACTGTCAAATACAGTGTAGTAAGTCAGAAAGAGAAAAACAAACACCATATGCTAACACATATATATGGAATCTGGAAAAAAAAACAACCAAAAACGGTGCTGAAGAACCTAGGGGCAGGACAGGAATAAAGATGCAGACGTAGGGAATGGACGTGAGGACATGGGGAGGGGGAAGGGTAAGCTGGGATGAAGTGAGAGAGTGGCATGGACATATATACACTACCAAATGTAAAGTAGATAGCTAGTGGGAAGCAGCCGCATAGCACAGGGAGATCGGCTCGGTGCTTTGTGACCACCTAGAGGGGTGGGGTAGGGAGGGTGGGAGGGAGACGCACGAGGGAGGAGATATGGGGATATATGTATATGTACAGCTGACTCACTTTGTTATAAAGCAGAAACTAACACACCATTGTAAATCAATTATAGTTCAATAATGTTGCTTAAAAATTCTGCATTATAATGACAATTTTACCTCTTCCTTACCAATTTGGATACTTTTTACTTCTTCTTGTCTGATTGCTGTGGCTAGGGCTTCCAATACTATGTTGAATAGAAGTGCTGAGAGTGGACATCCTTGTCTTGTTCCTGATTTTAGTGGGAAGGCTTGTCAGCTTTTTACCATTGAGTATTATATTGGCTGTGGGTTTGTCATAAATAGCTTTTATTACGTTGAGATGCGTCCCTTCTATACCCAGTTTCATAAGCATTTTGATCATGAATGGATGTGAATTATATCAAATGCTTTTTCTATATCTATTGAGATGATCACATGGTTTTTGTTTTTTCTTTTTTTGATGTGGTGTGTCACATTGATTTGTGGTCCTCAAATTCTGAAAATCCTAGAAAACAAATCAAAATATAGGGAGTTGGGGTTGGAAGAGCAGTTGGGAGTCCTTTGGGCCAGAGGGTCTCAAACTTGGCTACACACTGGAGTCACCCATGGAGCTTCCCAAACTCTGCAGCTCAGTCCACACCCTATGTCAGTAAATCAGAATCACTGGGTTGGATGCAGGCATCCAAGTATTACATCTCCCTGGGTGATTCTTCTGTGCAGCCAACTGTGAGAACCGCAGCTGGTGAGCTGCCCTATCTAACACAGCAGCCACGAGCCACATGTAGTTATTTAAATTTCATGGACATTAAATAAAATTAAGTAAAATTTAAAATTCAGTTCCTTAGTCACACTAGCCACATTTTAAATGCTCACTAGCCACATACGATGAGTGGCTACCATCTTGGGCAACGCAGTTCTAGACCTACTCAAATTTCAGCAGAGGAGACTGGAGAGGTTCCTGGCGGGTGGGCACCCTCCTTCTAGCAGTCCTGATGCTCATAAAAGGAGAGGTCCCTAGGCTCGTCCTCTCCAGGTCTGCCTAGGCCGTCGGTACCTGTGTGCCTAGAAAGTTCCTTCTGCTCTGTCAGGTCTCCCCCATCCTCCTCCTTGAGCATGGGGGGGTTTTCTGCCCCATGACTGTTCTCAAAGGCTCCACAGGCCCAGGCCCTCCTGAGCAGGCCAGTAGGCGAGCTGTTTACACGGAATCCAAGTGCTCAGTGGAGAGCAGAGCGGGGCCGAGTGTTTTCCACAGCTGCTGAGAAAGGTGAGTGAGCCGAGGCAGAATAACAAAAAGCCACTTCAAAAACACACCAGAAAAAGTCAGAGAGCAGAGACAATCAGAGGTTTGAGACACACACACCCCCTTAAAACCCTGACAAGAGAGCAAAAACAAGTCAAGGGAGAGCTTCTAGACCTTCTAGTTTCGAGACCGTCGCGGTTGCTGACTTTGAGAACGGGGCCTGTCCCAGCCAGTTCTGAGAGGAGCTGGGAGCTGAGGCCATGGGGGCTCAGAAACCTCACCTGAGTTCTGAGAACTGTATGGCCTGGTGATGGGACAGTCCCTGAATGCTCCGTGTCTCTGGGAAGACAAGGTGTGTGGGAATGGCAGGGTCAGGCTGGCTGGATGAGAGCCTGGGGGCTGTTTTAGCCTAAGACTAGCCACCGGTTAGAAGCAGAATCCCCCCCCTTGGCCTGGGCTCCTGGGACCTACCTCCTGGGAAACGGATGGATGGAGACAGACATAGTCCGTCAGGGAATTCCCATGCATAGGCCACCTGTGTCCAGGAAACTCCTCTTTCAGGACTCAACCATGAAGACGCCAAGCCAGAAGGGGAAGCCCAGTGCTTCCTTCCCCTCCCCCCCATTCCCTAAACTCTGCCGTAGGGAAGTGAAGTAGAGTGAAGAGAGCCCTGGAGTTGGAGGACTTGGCTCAAGTCCCAAGCGCTGTCACTTACTTGCTGTGTGACCTTGAGCAGGTCAGTTTACCCCTCTGGACCTTAGTTTCTTGACCAGTAAACTGTAGGGTTGGTCTAAACCAATGGTTCTCAACCCAGGCTATACGTTGGAATAACCTGGTGAGCTGCAAAGATAAATGAGACTCTGATTATTCTGGGATACAGCCTGGGTATCAGGATTTTTAAAAGCTCCTTAGATGATTCTAATGTTTAAGATTAAGAACCTCTGGTCTATCCAGCTTCTCGAGTGTATCATGCTTGGGAGTCAAAATTCAGATTCAGACTCCATAGGCCTGGCATAGGGCTAGAGTCTGCATTTCTCCCAAGTTCCCAGGTGATCCCCATGGGCCACATCTTGAGTCATAGCAAGTCTATCTTTAACGTCCAGGAAGCTGAATTCCAAGCTCCAGCAACTCAGTCTGTTTTTTTTTTTTTGGTAGTTGGCAGTAGTTACATATTTCTGCTCATAGACATCATTCTTCTATGTTCTTTCTTTTTCTTCCCTCTCGCATGAGAATTGTCTAAATTCTCACCATTTGAGTTCTGACTAGATGCTGTGAATATGAACCAAACAGGGATCTTCCCTTCAAGGGCAGAAAATGACAGATAAGGCCAGACTGTGACATGAATTCAAGGTGGGGCAGAGGCCATTTTTACTGGAAGGATCAGGAAAAACTCCGTGTAGCAGATAACAACAGTTAACAAGTATTGAGGCTCCACTTCTGCTGGGCACTGTTCAAGTGCTTTACACAGTTGTCTCAGAAACAGATTCACGGATTTCTTTTTTTTCACATCTTCTTTCCTTTTATTGAAAAAGTTTTTAGAAAATGACAGTTAATAAAGGGCACAAACAAATCAACAGGGATATACTAGTGGGAAACATAGACAAGGTAAAACTAAAGAGGCTATTGGTTTCTTTAACTGGTTAAGAGCACAAAATGTAACAGGTAGAAAGTCTCTTTTAAACAAATTAAAAAGCTGTGTTTTTTTCCCCGATTCTCCCCAAGTCAGATATATACACACCCACAAAAATGGTGTGTGAAGGAAAACTGTCATACACAACGAGTTGTATCCTGAATTAAGGGAAATAGCTGTTGAACTGGGAATTAACACAATAAAGTCAGCAACAGGCTAACAATGTTAAAAATTGAGGCTTCAGATGCTGCATGGCACAAAGCTATACTATATAAACAGACTCACGTATTTCAAAAACAAATTTATGGTTACCAAAGGGGAAATATGGGGTTGGGGGAGGGATAAATTAGGAGCTTGGGATTAACACACACATACACTACTACATATAAAATAGATAGCCAACAAGGACCTACTGTATAGCACGGGACCTCTACTCAAAATTCTGTAACAACCTATACGGGAAAAGGATCTGAAAAAGAATGAATATATGTATATGTATGACTGAATCGCTTTGCTGTACACCTGAAACTAACACAACATTGTAAATCAACTCTACTCCAATAGAATAAAAAAGAAGAATCCAAAGAGACTTTGTGTCGGTCAACTGGACCCACCAGGGGAATGTTTCCATTTATTCAACTTGTGTCCTTAATAAGAAAATGTTGCCCAGACAGCTCCTGAAGAATCCCTCTTGTCTCTTGAGTCTTACAAGAAATAAGACAATGAGAAATATGCCGCCACTGCCGAGATGCCTATTCCAGTGGGAGAGGTTCAGGCACGAGGGGCAGAAGTTAGGAGAGGCCCCCACAAGTTCTAGCACTGGAGTCCGAGGGGTGCTGCTCTTGGCACCACATATCGCTGTAGACCCAAGCTTCTTTCTCTGGCTTCCCTAGGAAATGGTTAACCCATTTACAGCATCTCTTCTGAAAGCATCCTTCATCCCAGGGGGATGCAAATTGCGATTGGCGCCGTGTATATCCCCTTCTTCAAGAAAGGGGATATAAATTAAACTTTATAAGTTTAATTACCAGTGTTAGAGTTTTTGATTGTGTGGAACTATGAGGTGGGCCTGGGAGAATGGATTAATTCATCTTGTGTTTAACAGACGTCTTTCTTGAGTGTCCAGTGGCTCCAGTGACTTTTATCTGTATGTTGTTTACTTTTAAAACGATGTCTTTGCTTTGACCTCTTTCTTTAACATGAAACTCATATTTTTAACAAAAAGAGAGAGGAAGAGAGAGAGAGGGAGGGAGAGACAGAGAGAGGGAGGAGAAGTTGGCTGTAAAAAATAGGAGTTAGCCTGCGGGAGTCGTTCTTTAATACGTATTCATTGATTCTGTTTCCAGGTGCAGAAGCTGAAGCCCTGAGATGGGTTGTGATTTGCCTAAAGTCTCACAGAAATTTAGCGGCAGACTTTGGACCAGGGCTTTCCCCTCAAGGCCCTGGATAGAACCTTGAAGCCATGGCAATGTAACTGATTCACATCTTCTTGGGTCCTATTATTCTGCACAGTCTGCCTTCCCCAGAAAACTGAGCTCCTCATGGGCACAGACCTCCTCTGTATCCTCTTTACATCCCTGCACGTCCCAGCCCCTTGGCTGGCGCATCCTGGGGGCTCCAGCACAGTGTGGGGAGCTGGATTGGGTGGTTTAACTTGACTTGTGGTACTCAGCGTAAACAGCCTAAGGGAGGCAGCTGGGCCCCACCCCATCCTCTCCACTCAGCTGTCTGTAAAGCCTTAGCTCGGATCTCACCTTATTTAAGGTGACTCTAGACCAACTCAGTCTCTGAATTTTGGAGCAATTCCTGTCTCCTCCTCTCAGTGAGGACCCTCTATATACTAATTTATGCTGGGAGGAGGCAGTATTGGTTCTAAGTGTGGGCTGTGGCTATACAACCTGAGTTGGAGTCCCAGCTCCACCATTTTTAGCTGTGGCGTGTGATCTCAGGTAACTCCTCTGAGCCTCAGTTTCCCTCCCTGTAAAATAGCTCTAGTAACAATTCCTCCCTAACAGGCTCCTCACGAGGATTAATTGAGACAAGCCACACAAAGTGTTTAGTGCGGTGCCAGGCACTCAATACATTCTATTATTGTACGTTTTCACAACTAAATGTTTTGTTTTTCTGCCTTTGTTGAGCTTGGTTACCTTACCTGGGAACTGGAGGAAATAATGGGCAATCTTGGTGGATTGCTATGACAACCAAATGAGAGGTGACATATGAAAATGCTCTGTAAACTCTTAAGGTTTGGGTGTGAAGTGTGACCGCCCCCAAGATGACACAGCTGGTAAGAGGTGGCGCCCTCCTGGAATAACCACACCCACTCGAAAACACACACACACACACACACACACACACACACGCACACAGCAGCACCACCAGGAAATATCTGGGGGGTCTGACCCACAATGACACCCTTGCTCTTTGATTATTTCAGTGGCCCTTCATTGAGAACCCCCAGGCCTTCTGAACCAGCAGAGGTGAGATAGAAAAAGATGAATGACACGTGGACTTCATCCTCAGGAAGCTTACAGTGCAGCAGCAGGGGAGTGTGAGCAAATGTTATTCTAAACAAGGCCAAGTGACACGAAAACAGTAGCAAAGGAAAGGTAGAGGGAGGGGAAGTTTGGGGGCGATAGGCGGTTTCATGGCAGGGCTGGCCTTGGGGCTGGTCTTTGGTGGATGGGTAGTGTATTAGTTTGCTCCGGTTGCCAAAACAAAATACCACAAATTGGGTCACGTACACGATGGATATTTATTTTTTTTCACAGTTCTAGAGGATAGAAGTCCGAGATCAAGGATTCGGCAGGACTCGTTTCTTCAGAGACCTCTCTCCTTGCCTTGCAGATGGACGCCTTCTTGCTGTGTCCTCACATGTTCACCCCTCGGTCTGTATCCTAACATCACCTTCTTTTTTTTTTTTTTTTTCCACATGTTTATTGGAGTATAAATGCTTTACAATGTTGTGTTAGTTTCTGTTGTACAACAAAGTGAATCAGCTATACGTATACATATATCCCCATATCCACTCCCTCTTGAGCCTCCCTCCCACCCTCCCTATCCCATCCCTCTAGGGGGTCACAAAGCACGGAGCTGATCTCCCTGTGCTATGCGGCAGCTTCCCACTAGCCATCCATTTTACATTCGTCCCAGCTTACCCTTCCCCGCTGTGCCCTCAAGTCTGTTCTCTATGTCTGCATCTTTATTCCTGCCCTGCCACTAGGTTCATCAGTACCGCTTTTTTAAATTCCGTATATGTGCACTAGCATACGGTATTTGTTTTTCTCTTTCTGACTTACTTCACTCTGTATGACAGATTCTAGGTCCATCTGTCTCACTACAAATAACTCAATTTCATTCCTTTTTATGGTTGAGTAATATTCCATTGTATATATGTGCCACATCTTTTTAATCCAATCATCTGTTGATGGACATTTAGGTTGCTTCCATGTCCTGGCTATTGTAAATAGTGTTGCAATGAACATTGTGGTATGTGTCTCTTTTTGAATTATGGTTTTCTCAGGGTATATGCCCAGTACTGGGATTGCTGGGTCATATGGTAGTTCTATTTTTAGTTTTTTAAGTACTGTTCTCCATAGTGGCTGTATCAATCTACATTCCCACCAACAGTGCAGGAGGATTCCCTTTTCTCCACACCCTCTCCAGCATTTATTGTTTGTAAATTTTTTGACGATGGCCATTGTGACCGGTGTGAGGTGATACCTCATTGTGGTTTTGATTTGCATTTCTCTAATGATTAGTGATGTTGAGCATCTTTTCATGCATTTGTTGGCCATCTGTTTGTCTTCGCTGGAGAAATGTCTATTTAGGTCTTCTGCCCATTTTTGGATTGGCTTGTTTGTTTTTTTGATACTGAGCTCCATGAGCTGCTTGTATATTTTGGAGATTTATCCTTTGTCAGTTGCAAATATTTTCTCCCATTCTAAGGGTCATCTTTTCATCTTGTTTGTGGTTTCCCGTGCTGTGAAAAAGATTTTAAGTTTCATTAGGTCCCACTTGTTTATTTTTGTTTTTATTTCCATTTCTCTAGGAGGTGGGCTAAAAAGGATCTTGCTGTGATTTATGTCATAGAGTGTTCTGCCTATGTCTTCCTCTAAGAGTTTTATAGTGCCTGGCCTTACATTTAGGTCTCTAATCCATTTTGAGTTTATTTTTGTGTATGGTGTTAGGGTGTGTTCTAATTTCATTCTTTTACATGTAGCTGTCCATTTTTCCCAGCACCACTTAATGGAGAGGCTGTCTTTTCTCCATTGTATATTCTTGCCTCCTTTATCAAAGATAAGGTGACCATATGTGTGTGGGTTTATCTCTGGGCTTTCCATCCTGTTCCATTGATCTATATTTCTATTTTTGTGTCAGTACCATACTGTCTTGTTTACCGTAGCTTTCTGGTATAGTCTGAAGTCAGGGAGCCTGATTCCTCCAGCTCCGTTTTTCTTTCTCAATATTGCTTTGGCTATTTGGGGTCTTTTGTATTTCCATACAAATTGTAAAATTTCTTGTTCTAGTTCTGTGAAAAATGCCATTGGTAATTTGATAGGGATTGCATTGAGCCTGTAGATTGCTTTGGGTAGTATAGTCATTTTCACAATATTGATTCTTCCAATCCAGGAGCATGGTATATCTCTCCAACTGTTTGTTATCCTTGATTTCTTTCATCAGTGTTTTATAGTCTTCTGAGTACAAGTCTTTTGCCTCCTTAGGTAGGTTTATTCCTAGGTATTTTATTCTTTTTTTTGCTATGGTAAATGGAATTGTTTCCTTAATTTCTCTTTCTGATCTTTCATTGTTAGTGAGTGTGTAGGAATGCAAGAGATTTCTGTGCATTAATTTTGTATCCTGCAACCTTACCAAATTCATTGATTAGTTCTAGCAGTTTTCTGGTGGCATCTTTAGGATTTTCTGTGTATAGTATCATGTCATCTGCAAGCAGTGACAGTTTTACTTCTTCTTTTCCAATTTGTCATCCTTTTATTTTTTTTTCTTCTCTGATTGCTGTGGCTAGGACTTCCAATGCTATGTTGAATAATAGTGAAGATTGTGGACATCCTTGTCTTGTTCCTGATCTTGGAGGAAATGCTTTCAGTTTTTCACTATTGAGAATCATGTTTGCTGTGGGTTTGTCATATATGGCCTTTATTATGTTGAGGTAGGTTCCCTCTATGCCCACTTTCTGGAGAGTTTTTTTTTGTGTGTGTGGTACATGGGCCTCTCACTGTTGTGGCCTCTCCCGTTGTGGAGCACAGGCTCTGGATGCGCAGGCTCAGCAGTCATGGCTCACGGGCCATGATTTCAATTTTCTTAAATTTTCCAAGGTTTGATTTGTGACCCAAAATGTGACCTATTCTGGAGAACGTTCTGTGTGCACTTGAGAAGAAAGTGTATTCTTCCATTTTCGGGTGGAATGTCCTAAAAATATTAATTAAGTCTATCTGGTCTATTGTGTCATTTAAAGCTTGTGTTTCCTTACTTATTTTCTGTCTGGATGATCTGTCATTGGTGTAAGTGGGGTATTAAAGTCCTCCACTATTATTGTGTTACTGTCGATTTCTCATTTCTAACACCATCTTCTTTTTTTTTTTTTTTTTTGCAGTACACGGACCTCTCACTGTTGTGGCCTCTCCTGTTGCAGAGCACAGGCTCCGGACGCGCAGGCTCAGCAGACATGGCTCACAGGCACAGCCGCCCCGTGGCATGTGGGATCCTCCTGGACCAGGGCACGAACCCGCGTCCCCTGCATCGGCAGGCGGACTCTCAACCACTGCGCCACCAGGGAAGCCCCTAACACCATCTTCTTATAAAGATACTAGTCATATTGGATTAGGTCCTATTCATGTGACGTAATTTGACCTTAATTATCTCTTTAAAGGCCCTATCTCCAAATACATTCTGAGGTCTGGAGATTAGGACTTCAACATATTAATAGGGATAGGTGGAACACAATTAGCCTATAACAAGTAGAATGTTTTTGGAGTTCCCTGGTGGTCCAGTGGTTAAGACTCTGCACTTCCACTGCAGGAGGTGCGGGTTTGATCCCAGGTCTGGAAACTAAGATCCCACATGCTGTGTGGCAAAAAAGCAAAACAAAACCAAAAAACACCTCATAAAATGTTGTGAAGTGTTGAAAAACACAAGGAGGGGACTTCCCTGGCCATCCTGTGGTTAAGAGTCCGTACTTCCACTTCAGGGGATACAGGTTCAATCCCTGGTCAGAGAATTAGAATCCCGCATGCTGCTTGGTGCTGCCAAAAAAAAAAAGCACAAAAGCACAAGAAGGAAAATAAAACCACTAAGAGATGACTATATCTGTGCAATTAAAAAGATAGTAAATATATACTTTTCAAAATGGGCTTGTACTTTATGGCACCTGCGGTTTTGTAACCTGCAATTTTCACTTGACAAATATCTCATGAACTTTCCTCCTTGTCATTAAATATTCTTCCACAACATCACTTTTAATGACTGCGTCGTGGCCCATTCGAAGGATATATTCAATGTAGTCAACCAATGGGTGGTGGGATTTTGATTGGCCAATATTGGGATAGAGAAGAAGTAGCCTTATGGGAGGGAATGGTATGAGCTCCAAGGGCATAGTCGTTGGTTACATACACTTCAGCAAACTGAGCCAAAGGAGTTCTCAGAATCAGGTAGATTACACTTGTAAGAATGTATACTTTTTTTTTTTTTTTTTTTTTGGTGGGGATACACTGTGGGTGGGAGAGCGCTGCTGCTTCTGAGAAGCCCTGAAGGGTCCCAAGAATGAACCACCTGTACAATTTATATCTAATTAGAATCTCAGTTAGAACTTACAGGGCAACTGAAATTCAATATCTGACTCTACAGTGTGAGACTGAACTTGATGAACACTTAATCGTTTTAATCGAGATGCTGCTTTTTTATAAGTGACTCAGTGACCAGTGATGATTACTTTCCCCATCCCTCACTCCCCTCTTTCCTTCTCCACTGTGCATTCCCGATGAGGAGAAATCTTTTTTAAAACAAAGCCAAGAGTCAGGGACTTAGTGATAGAGATTTATTTGTCTTGTTTCACGCTGAAGACTCTGAAGGATCCAGAAGGGAAGTTCAAGTTGGACCAGGAGGGCTTCTAGGGGACAGAGGAGGCAGGGGGAAGAGGCAGGGAGAGGATGCCACCCTTGTGGATTTCAAATGACCCAAAGGGCACTTCAGTAGGGGAAAACATGCTTAGGTTTCATTTGCTCTTTTGTGCAGGTGGGCGAAGAGGAAAGTGCCAATTACCTTCTTGTGATTTGATAGAGAAAAGCCCCCAGAACAGCTGAGGGAGGCCGAGATGCCGGCTCCAGTGTGATTGCTAAGACAACCCATTCTCAAGTGAGAAAACCAGTCAGACTTGCAGGTATCTTTGGGGGCTCTTTTTGTAGGATGTGGCAACCATTTCTAAAGCCTTAGGCATCTCACCAGACCCTTTTGTTGATGGTACGTGTCCAGGGACATGTTTATTCTAACCAAGTCCAGCCTGAAAGAGTGATGAAGAATCACACGAGTCGGAACATAGCCCCAGAGAACAAGATTTATATTCTTGTGAAAATCTTCAACCTGACACCTTATCAAATCTGAGTCTTTGAAGTATTGTTTGGATATAGAGTGGCACTTCTCCCTTCCCAGCTTCAGGGCAGAGAGGCCATCATCTGTAGTTCCTTCTAAGATGTTGTGTTTGTGATGCTGGCCTGCATTTTGGGGGTGACTTTATCAGTTGGCATTACAAGGAAGAAAGCAGGCCCGCTGAGCTCAGTTTTACTGGCAGAAACAGGAAAAGAATAAAGAGGATAATACTTATTAACTGTGAAATGCAGAGCATATGTTGTTTTTTGTTTGCCATCCTCTGAATTCCCTGTGATCGTGGAAATTGTAAGGCTTTCTTCTGGTGACGGATTATACTGACACCCCTCCCTCGTGCCGTGGGTGTGAAAAGGGTTATGTAAATGATTGCTACTTTTAGGAACTGGCAGCCCCTCCACATTAACGAGGACGTAGGCAAAGTGAATCTAGGAAGGATGCAATTCACTTCAAACCTTTCCCAAATCCACATCATGAAAACCCAGTTGAGATAATCTGCTATAAAAAAGGACTGATCACTTTGCAACAATTCACCATGTGATGACCTGAAATAGATGGTTCTTCTCGTGCATTTTATATCTGATTTTTTTTTCAAGGATGAGTCTTTGTTGAGATGGCACTGCGTGCCTAGCTCGTCAGGAAAACCACACACGCCAGGTCTCCAAGGTGGTCACACGCCCCCTCATCCTGTGCAAGTGAGTTTTGTGTGTCTTTCAGCACCCACCTCCAGTGCTAGTGAGAGAGACGTGCCACCCAGGAAAGTGGGAAATGCTGCCTAGGGGCAACATCCACATTTCAGCAGACAGTCATCCCAGGGGCTGGCAACCCCTCTCCAAATGCGTGCCAAACAGCACGAGCCAGGGTCTAACAGACTCTCTGCCAGAAACCAGGTAGCCAGGGAAGCAAGTGATGCACCTGAGGAGGAAGCCCAGGACAGTGACGCGCCAAAGGCCCGATGCCGGCAAGGTGCCCAGGGCGAGAGTGGCCATCAGAGCATTTCTGCGTCATCCCATTATGAAAAGCTGACTATTTAATTCACTTTAATTAAGAGGGCCAGTTCCACCCCAGGGCGGAAGACACTGCCAGTGGATGCAGAGTGAGATTTGGGGACCAGGAAGCAAAAGTGCCACCTCTCCTGCATCTGTCACTGATGGTACCATGTCACTCTTCTCGTTACGCTTCATGAGTTGCCGTCCAAAAGACGCAGGTTCTCTCGGAAGGAATTAGGGCATCACTTGTGCCTTAAAGTGCTAAAGTTGGGGGACCTGGGTGGGCAAGGAGGAGGCGTGGGGGAAGGGATGAGTGCATATATGACACAAAGGACAGCGTGCCTCATTCCCTGTTGAATGAAAATTTCTTGAGGGCAGAGGGTTTTGTGTCTTGTTCACTGACGTGTCCCCAGCACCCAGAACTGAGCCTAGCACATCATCTGAGCTCAGTAAATATTTGTGAAATGAGTGATTCTCAAATGTTGAGTTGAGCTAGTCCTTCCAAGGAGGTGGTCGCTTTGCCATGAAGCCCTGTGGGGAGCAAAAGTGGTGTAAGGTTGGGTGCCTGTCCCGAGGTCTGGCCGTATGCTAGCTCTATAACCCCTTGGTATTCATTCATTCACTCATTCCTTCCATGGAACATTTACCTGCCCCTCTTCTGCAGTACACTGTGTAATCGTCACTGGGGTACAAAGATGAATGTTAATCAATATTCTTTAATACCCCCCACAAGTGGGGTTCTGGGAATACCATGGTGACTCAGGTTGGGACCACATTCTTGGTAGGAGACACAAATGGGGAGCATCTCACTCCATCTGGAAGTAGAGGTGCTGGGAAAAGATTCTCAGAGGACAGCATATGTGGGATTCATCTTGATGGCAGGCTAGGCATTTGTGAGGCTGGGGTGGGGCCAGGGGGAGCATTCAGGCTGCATGTGTCAAGGTCTGGCATCTCAAAGTCATGCTGGGGCCATGCTCCAGCCACACCTCCTCATTCCCAGCTTCCCCACTACACAAACCCACTGAAAGTGTCTTTCCCTTTCTCTTGTCCTTCATCATTCACTCCCAGCTTGGCTCATCCCAGGGCCTGGCTCCAGAGCAAATGTACAGTACAGATGTGTTATTATTATTATTTATTGATTGATATTTTTAATTTCTATTGGAGTATAGTTGATTTACAGTGTCATGTTAGTTTCAGGTGTACAGCAAAGTGATTCAGTTATACATATACATATATCTATTCTTTTTCAGATTGTTTTCCCATATAGGTTATGATGTGTGTTATTATTCATCCCAGTAAATGTAAGAACTATTCCCAGAGCTTGGTGACATTATTGGTGCTGGTATGGCTTGGGGACTGTGACTCCCATTGAACTGCCCTTCATTGGTCTGGTTCCCTTGGGAACTTGTTGTGGGAGGGGGAGGAAGCTGGGCAGAGTTAGGGCATCCCTGGGCTCTCTGTACCACAGAAATCCCGCCAGGCCCCACTGAGGACCAGTGGATGGTGGGCCCACGTCGTTTAGCATAACACAGAGCCAGTGTCAGCAGGGCTGCCTTAATACGGTGACAGCACCTGCTCTTCGTTTGGAGGCACCCAAGCCCAGGCTGGAGACCCTCTGACAGGGCAATATGGTGGCACATTGGACCCACAGGCCCTTCCAGCCGCTTGGTTTGTTCTGATCTGGCCATTCTTCAGGACTTGAGTCTGAAATGTCAGAACCCAGTCACGTGGCTGCTACCAGAAGATGCTATAAAAATGCCACGAGAAGAATGTTGTTTTGGTACTTTTACACATCAGCTGCTAATCTTTGCAGGATTTTCCCCTTCCCAGGGTAAAGCGAGAGAAGAGGAAGTGAAAACAGCAGGGGGAGAATTTTCGTACAGCACCTCTCGCCTTGCAGACAACAACCAAAACCCCCCTGGGTTTTGAACAGAGCCCTTGTACTTTCTATAGCTTGCCTGCATCCACGGATCGCCTCATTTGGTTCTCAGATCTCCCCCAGGCGGGAGGCAGGATTCTGAGCTGCCCTGATTTTGCTCTCATTTGCAGACAGGATGCACTCCTGGGGTGGGAGGCGAGCGCTGGGGACAGGATATTCCAGGAGGAGGTAGTTCTTCAGAGCCATTCTGGAGAAGTGCTTGGGGTTTCTGGATTTCTTCGTGGAAACTGATCCATATACAGTGGGGAAAGGCCTGTGTGAATAGGCATCTGAGCCAACAGTCCTCTGGCTGGAGCCCTTCGGCCAAGGAAGATGGAGGCGCTGGTCTCCCCAGCTCTGAGTAACCGCCATTGGCTGACCTCTCCCAGCCGTGGGACTCTCCTGGGTGCTGGAGATCCCTTACCCCAAAGCCCAGGGCCTCTGAGAGCTTTCGATTGCAGTCTCTGCTGCCAAGAGAAGGGTGTCTTCCCAGAGTCCAGGAGGCACGTCTCAACCTCTCGTGCTGCTTTAATAGTCTTCCATGACAGCTCATTCCTATGCCTCCCAGCTAGGAGGACTGAGTGGAAGCTGAGATTCAGTCTGGGCTGGGAATCAGAACCCTCCAAAGAGCATCCCCCCTCCACTTAAGCAACTGGTTTATTGTGTTGCCAAACCAAACTTGGGTCTGCTGTGAGCAGTAAAGCCAATCTATTGATACCGAGTTGTGGCGAAGGAAAGTGCAATGTCTATTGCAGGGTGCCAAGCAAGGAGTACAGGTGGCTAATGCTCAAAAGACCCAAACTCCCCAATGGCTTTCAGGGAAAGGTTTTTAAAGGTAGGGTGAGGGAGAGGGTTGCGTGGTACGTGATCAGCTCGTGGACATTCTTCTGATTGGTTGGTGGTGAGGTAATCAGGAGTCAACATCACCAACCTTCTGGTTCCAACTGGTCTGGGGTTATGTGCTTGTGGTCAGCATGCAGTTAACTTCTTCCATCTGGTGGGGGTTTCAGTATCTGCAGAACAGCTCAAGGATATGGCTCAGAATATTATCAATAGCCCTTGAGGAGGAACTAAAAGTCCTTGACTTTGTTTAATGGCTAAACTATTATTATTTTGTCTTGCTTGACTGGTTTCTGCATTTTCTCACTTCTCTGATTAAATTTGTTCTTTGGAACTTGGGGAAGGTCTAGGAGGCTGAAGTTTTTCTACAAACAAGAGGCAGATGGAGAACAGGGTGCGGGGTGGGAGTGGGGGTGGGGAGGTCTGTCCCAGGAAGACCCCGTAGAGAGTCCTGCTCCATTATAATCCCCCGCTTTTCTTTGATACTCCTCAATCTGGAGGGGGAACAGGTGCAGGAAAAGAAAGGGAGTAAAGTTTTGGATGGAGAGGTTAATCATAAGCTCGGCAGAGGAACTCAGTTTTAGGGGGACTCGCTTTCAATTGCTGCTCCTTTCCATCTCTGCTCTGCATTTTCCACCAGGGCCTTCGTTTCCTCCCACAGTGCCCTATCTCCATCTCCCACTGCCCTTTCAGAGTCAGCTCAGACACCACACTTCTGAAGCCTTCCCTGGAAACAAACAGGAATGTTTGTTTCCCTCCTCTGGCTCGTGGGACCACGAGCTCCAGGGACCATGCGATTGGCTCCTGCCAGAGGCAGTCAGTACATTTCTCTCCTCTTTCTCCGAGGGCCCAGGCCCACCCTCATCTCTGAGTGTGTCCCATCACAGGACTCTATTAAACTATCAGTGAGCATTGAATGAACGCATGGAGAAGATCCGTCACTGGCTCCTCCGCCTCTGTCTACCATCTTTTTTTCTTTAGAAGAGGCAGTTTGTCCATCTGGTTCTGAGTAGGAGGTTGGGGAGAGAGCCAGGAAAAAACATTCATAGAAAATCCTGCCCCCCACCCTCTGTCCCAGAATCTAGGAG
Organism: Orcinus orca; assembly: GCF_937001465.1. Taxonomy (NCBI): domain Eukaryota; kingdom Metazoa; phylum Chordata; class Mammalia; order Artiodactyla; family Delphinidae; genus Orcinus; species Orcinus orca. The sequence continues at coordinate 41,711,263 of NC_064577.1, read as the reverse complement.
GGCTGGAATCTCATCAGGGCTTGTGTCAAGGGTACCTTGGCAGGGTGATTGAGAATGACAGAGCTGTTTGCTGATCTGGGCAGGAGGAAGGCGGCAGAAATTCTCGCCAACAGGGTCCGGGCTTGTGTCGGGGGTTGGGGAGGGGGAGGCAGTTTCCAGGTGAGGCCAAGGAGGTTCTACCCAGGTGTATTCCAGCTTATTCTCGCTTTCTAGGGCACAGACAGCGGGGTGAATGCAAGGAGCCAAGGTGCTGGGCAACTTCCAGGGTGGCCCCCTTTGACCCCAGAACCATGTTTCCAAATGGATAAAGCTCAGGGACAGAGTTGATTCAACCACTATTCAAATCTCCTACAAGCTAATATCTATACTTCCTTCTCCTCAATCCAGGGGGAGGCCTTGGGTCCTGGGATAGGCGCTGGGTGGAGATTTAATGTGATGGGGCTTCGTTGGCATCCCTGGAGTCTTGAAACTAGATGAACAGGAAGCATCCTATTTAAAACTTAAACGATCTAAGGCCTTTTCTGAAGTACCACGGAGTGGTGGCTGGATGGAGTCTGTGGTGCCGTGTGAAGGGCTGTGAGGGACGGACCGGACACTGGGTGGATGCTTCTCCTTGGGACTGGAGAGCTGGGCCCTCACAGCTGGGAACCTGTCCTGGTGGCCTCTGTCCCTCCTTAGTCATCCGCACACACCCCCAGGGCTATAGCCGCCGCTCAGCCTAGCCTGGCAGCTGCATCTGTCTCCACCTCTTCATTTCGATGGCAGCCTGGAATTGTTATCCTTCACAGATCATCTCTTGGAAGCACACCAGCTCTTATTACATCTCCCAGCTTGTCTGGAGGCTGCTCAGCTAATCTGGCATCTTTGGCTGCTGCATTCGCTTGTGGACTGGGCGTTCTGACACCACCTCTGGCACCAGTCGGGTGGGAAGATGGACAAAATAATTAAGCCCCATGAGTTGAAAGGAGAATTAATTCCCCTGTACAAACTTTTGTTTCTTCTCTTTCTGGGTAACTTCAGATGTGTTAATCCGGGACTGTTCTTTTTTTCCTTTTGTAACAGGTCTAATTTATAGCAGCACTGTTTGGGGGTTTTTATACCATATTTTTTTCATTAGAATGTAGTCCATGTGAACTTTATAACACTAAAGATATTTTCCTTGGTTATTATGAAAATGTTTTAACTATACGAAACCCAGTTTTGCAAAGAGAAGAATAAAAGATCACCCCTAATCTTGCCACAAACCCACTGGATCCAGTTTCCGTGTTTTCCCTTCCAGTTTTCGTCTGGATGCATATTTAATTATACATGAGTGTGATCCCGATATACACTTACTTTAAAAACAAAATTATTTAATTATTTATTTTTGGCTGTGTTGGGTCTTCTCTAGTTGCTGCACGCGGCTTTCTTTAGTTGTGGTGAGCGTGGGCTACTCTTCATTGTGGTGCGCAGGCTTCTCATTGTGGTGGCTTCTCTTGTTGCGGAGCATGGGCTCTAGGTGCACAGGCTTCAGTAGTTGTGGCACGTGGGCTCAGTAGTTGTGGCTCGTGGGCTCTAGAGCTCAGGCTCAGTAGTTGTGGCTCATGGGCTTAGTTGCTCCACAGATTCGGTATGTGGGATGATCCCGGACCAGGGCTCCAACCCGTGTCCTCTGCATTGGCAGGCGGATTCTTAACCACTGTGCCACCAGGGAAGTCCAGCGATATACATTTACTTTTTGAAAGAACCTAATCTGAGGGTGTATGTATTGCCCCATCTTGCTACTTATCCTTTCTTAACAACGTTACCTCACAAAATTGCTTAAGTATCATAATTTATTTAATCAGCCTCCTCTGGCTGGATATTTTCTGGGCTCTGTCAGTCCTTGGGGGCCAGGCAGAGAAAGTGGGCTAGCTTCAGAGCAGAGTTCAAATGACTCTAATGATCCCTCTTGTGCCACCCCCTTTCCTGGGCCTGACTCCTGCCAGTTGGTTCTGCCATGCTCAGGTACCCACAGAAAGGAGCTCCCCACCCACTGCTCTGTAGGGAAAAGGCATTTCCAGGGCACATTTTTGCAAAGTTTTTCATTCATGCAGGTGCTCACCCACTGGGCTCTGACCATTTGTATACACATCTCCTCTACCAGACAAAAGGCAAGGGAGCATGTTATGTTGGATCTTTTTTTTCTTTTTTAAGATTTTTTTTTTTTGATGTGGACCATTTTTAAAGTCTTTATTGAATTTGTTACAATGCTGCTTGTGTTTTATGTTTTGGGTTTTTGGCCTTGAAGCATGTGGGATCTTAGCTGCCCCACCAGAGACTGAACCTGCACCCCCTGCCTTGGAAGCGGGAGTCTTAACCACTGGACCGCCAGGGAAGCCCATGGAGCTTCATTATTAGTGCCTAAGAGGGTTCTTGGAATATAATAGATCTCAGCAGTTGTTTGCTGAGTGAATGAAAGGCAAAGGAATGATTCACAGCTCACAAGGAAACATGTAAGTGTCCAATCCCCATCCCCCCACTCCCCACCCACCCCCCACCCCCGCCGCGCCACCGCCCCGTTCTTTCCCCAGCCTGGGCTGTGGAATCTGACACATGGCTCTGCTTTAGGGCTGAAGGCTTTGACTCAGGGCAAAGTGCCTCATTATTCAACAGCTTACTTCTCCCTCCTAGCTAGCCCCTGCACCTCTTAGAATCTTGGTCTGCGCTGTCCCCTCCCCATCCCCCAATTTCAACCGTAAAGTGATGACGATTTCATAGTGCATGGTCTCCATCCCGCCCCTACACCCAGATTTAGGCCCCCCTTTATTAAATGGGGTGGCCATCTTGTCTCAGCTTGCCCAGGACTTTCCCAGTTTAGCCCTGAAAGCCCCCAGTCAGACCCAAGTAAACGGGGCGGGTTTTGTCCTAGTTCCCCGCGTCCAGTTCTTAACAACGTCCTGTAGAGGGCGCTGGAGGCACAGAACAGGAGACAGGTGCGTCGGTGGATGGAGCACCTGTCTGCTCTCCCAGGTGGGAGGTAATACCACACAGACACCATTCAGACAAAGGGTTCTGCCTCTGGCCAGAGTGCGTCAGAAAACAGCCTACTCCCGCCCCTCCCGGCAGGGAACGCCTGTGTCAGGGAACCGACCCTCGCTGGAGAAGAGGGAATTACCTTGTCCACAGGCCTGCTGCTCTCCGTTTCTTGCTCCTGAGAAAGCAAATCATGGATAAATAAATTGTGGTTCAGTTTCAGGCTATCAAGCTACCCAGTGTGTTCCAGCACTAATGGTCCTGATGGCAGGACACCCCGGTTGCATTAACCTAGAACACCTTCAGCCACAGCAGAACAAACTGGCTTCCTTTCAAGCGTGTCTATCAACCATTCACCTTCCCCTGGTTTATAGACCTACCCTGGGAGATTAAGTGGGAAATCATAAAGTTTACTTTCAAAGTGAGTGGCCATAGTAAAAAAAAAACAACCTTGCTACAATTGTAGTGCAAGGGGAGACCCGTACAGATCCTACTTTGGGAATTAGCCTGGCTGCAGCCAACTCACATCAGCTCTTCTGATAAGCACAGGTTTCCCAGTGCCTCGTTCTCATCAGCCCCCTGCTTCTGTGCATAACGCCTATTGCTGATGTGTTGGATACAACTGGCTCGCAGAGTATTTAGGATAGATACCATCATGGTGGGATACTTCACCAGTTCTCTCACTTGCTCCCCCTTTGCTGTTAAGCTACATATTTTGGGTGATGATTATGTTTCATTAGTTATGCTGTAAGAACTGTTATGTAAGGAGGGCCTGGCTGAAAATACCAACAAAATGATTTAAACACACAGAGCTGCTGTTTATGACTTGGAATGTCATTCGTGTGGATGTTTCCCTCTACACAAGTATCTGGGAAATGACTCTAGGATACTGGTCTATACTGTTCTACAAAGAGAAGTTATTTGCTTCTAATCCTTTCTCCTTCTTAAAACATCATTTGAAGAACTGGAGGAGTTAGGTGCTTTTAAAGAGTTGCAGAAGGGAGGAGGCCAGTCGGCAGTTATTTGAGTTTGTATTTCACGGGTGGAATTTTATCTATTACCCATAGTAGTGGAGTCAGACAGATCTGGGTGGGAATCCTGTCTCCACCATAAATTAATTGTGTGATCTTGGACAAGTTATTTAACTTCTCTGAACCTCAGTTTCTCCATCTTTAAAATTAGGATGATAAAGTAGTATATCCTAGTATCCCTCATTAGACTACTGTCAGGGATAAACAAGATGATGTGTCTGAAGCACCCAGCTCTGAGCCTGGCGCCTGGTAGGTGTTCAGCAATTTGAGTGGCTCCTTTTCTCTTAACTCCAAGCTGACTGCCTAGTCTGTTAACCCAATATAGCTCAGCTAGAATCATGTTGCAGTCAATTAAGTTATGACTTTCTTTGTATTTAGACACACTCATCAAATGGGTTTGGGTGTTTCCAAGTTTGCTCAGGTACTCTTTTTTTTTTTTTAATCAATTAATTAATTAATTTTTGGCTGCATTGGGTCTTCATTGCTGTGCACGGGCTTTCTCTAGTTGCCGCGAGTGGGGGCCACTCTTTGTCGCGGTGTGCGGGCTTCTCATTGTGGTGCCTTCTCTTGTTGTGGAGCACGGGCTCTAGGCGCACGGGCTTCAGTAGCTGTGGCACGCAGGCTCAGTAGTTGTGGCGCACGGGCTTAGTGGCTCTGCAGCATGTGGGATCTTCCCAGACCAGGGATGGAACCCGTGTTCCCTGCATTGGCACGCGGATTCTTAACCACTGCACCACCAGGGGAAGTCCCAGGTACTCTATCTTGAATTATCATCGTCACCATCATCATCATCAACAGAACACCAGCTAACTTTTATTGAGTGTTTACTATGTACCAGGCATCGGGCAAAATACTTGAACCCAGAACTGCACGAAGGCTTGTGTTCTAAGCCACCCCTCCCCACTGCCTCTCTGCCATGGCTAATTTCATCCTTTATAGGATGGATTTTAGGAGTCTGGCTAGGTTGGATTTTACACGTTTTGCTTTTGAAGAGCATACCAAACTCTAGGTTCCTGGGTACTGGTTACAACTGGTTTGGGATTTCTGATGACACTGGCAATGATAAGACAACTAATGGTGCAGCCACTTGAGGTCTACGTAAACTGGCATAATGGGAAACATGAAAAAGTACCATACGGTGAAGATGTCAAACATTTGGCAAAATCCAGTCCAACTGGGCTGGAATGGGTTTCTGACTCTCTTGAGGCTCTGCTCTCCCAGAAAAAGCTGCGAAGAACAATTCTCGTCCTGCCTCTGAGACGGATCTTAGGTGAGCCATTCACTTCTCTTGGGCCTCAGTTTCCCCTTTTGGAAAATGAGGGGATTAAACCAAATTGCTGGTTCTCAAAACTTTGATGTGCTAGATTCCTAGGCTCCACGCTGGTAGACTTTAACTCAGTAGGCGTGGGTGGGGCCCAGCAGCCTCCCTAATTATCCCCTAATTAATGGGGATATTCTAATCCCCATTAATTTCAGAAATGTCCACCTAGACTGTGACTGACATTTGATTTTAAAGCTAATATCCCAGGAAATGTGGAGTGTTTTTTTTTGAGGAGGAAGACCCATCCAAAGCACCCACACTGGAAGAGGCAAGCAAAGCTCAAAGAGTCAGGAACTCTGCATAACAGCCATCTGAGGTTGGCACTTGCTGAAATTCTGACAGTCAACCAGGGAGGTCTTCTAGAAGGTTCCCCAAGGCTCACAGATTGACAGGAAACCACAACAGGGGTAAAATGCAAACATAACACACCCTATCAGATGTGAGGGCAGTTCTGTATACAGTACAATAACTCGCATCGTGGAAAAGTTTGTAACTCACTTGTTTTAAATCTGTGCCTGTGTTTTTTCATTTTGGTGGTATGGAGAGTTCTGGAGGAAAAGGGGGTGAGGATTCAAGTGGGAATAATTTTTATACGTACATCTCCCATTATAAGAATACTGATCTTGAAGTATATTCTTTTGTCTTGAGTCTTTTGCATTATTGATCCACAGTGATGAAATCCTTAGGACAGATCTTCAATTTCCATATCATTTACTACCTTGGTCTACAGCCTGAGGCTAGTTTTGTTCTCCAAGAAAAAAATATTTGTAGGAGTTGATTGAGCCCAAGATTGTAAATTATAGATTTCACTGGTAAAATGATCGACTCATATTGACTTCAGGGGTTAGAAAGTTTCATACTTTCATACAAAAGTATGAAAACCGCATGGGCATATATAGTAAGTGCTCAACAAATGTTGGCTTTTATTATTATTAGGTGATCATGGGATTGACTTTCACTAATTTGCTCTTGAGTTATAAGCTGCTGTTGACCCAGGCATAGTTTCTAAGAAGACCAAGTTCCTGACACTCCAGGGAATATAAGGGAAATACAGCTTCCCTTTAGTGCAGTCCACCCCAAAGAGTTTTACCCAGACTACTATGTGGGGTCCTTCAGCTGATTTTAGATGGTGTGCAGCCCTTTTAAATAATGTTCTTTAAAATACTATGTATTTAAAACTAAACATAACTGGTAAAATATCTATGTTTAAATATGTTTTTATGACAAAAGACAATGGTTTTGCATTTATGCTGATATAAAGTTTCCTTTTAAAGTAAATTATTAAAGTAGAATAAGTAAGTTGATTCAAAGAAAGCTGTTAAGTAATCATAGTACAGGTGGTACCCAGAAATGGTAAAAATTGTGGCGGTGGTATGCAAATGATTGCGCCTTGAGAAGTGCTGTGTGATGAACCGAATCTGCCTGCTCCCCATTTTGCTACATATGAAAATATTAACACTCATTTTATAGGGTTTGCATATATCACACAGTTATAAAACTTTCGTATTGTATAAGACCATGAGATCATCACAGAACCACCTTCCTTTTTATAGTTAGGTGGATTCTGAGGTCTAGAGATCCTGTGCGCCTTGATTAAGTGCAGCACGTTCTGGAGGAATTGGGATTTCACCCTGTTAGAGAAAACATTCATACTTTCCGGTGGTCTAGACCTCAAGAGTAGGAAAGGGGTAGTCCTTTACCCCCAGTCTATCAAGAGAGACACTGGAAGAGAGAAATTGTGTTCTATGGCAGGATCTCAAGGGGCAGCTGTCTTGAAATACTCAGAGGTATTTTTGTATAACTGAATCGCTGAGTTGTCCACCTGAAACTAACACGATATTTACTAACACTAAATCAACTATACTTCAATAAAAAATAAATTTAAAAAAACCAAAAAGGGAAATAAGAACAAAAAAGAAATCAACCTATCAACATGAATAGACGCCTAAAACAGTGTTATCACATGCATTCACTTCATTTTTTTTCTTTTTTTTTGCAGATTTATTTTCTCTTTGCTTCAGAGTATTCATTGAAACCATTGCTACCTCTCAAACACAGCTGTCCACAGAAGTGTTGCTAATCATTTGAAAAGACTCAGGAAAAAAATGTCATAAGTCATCTAGACTCAACTATCTTAAGAAATCCATAGGATCATATGCTTATTCAGTTATTTAGGGAGAAAAAAAAAGAAATATTCAGAGGTCTTTCATTTGGAAGAGGATTCTATTTATTCTATTTGACTTCAAGGTGTAGAAGCAGAACCAGAAGGGTGAGATCACGGAAAGACAGATTTTAGCTGAATGAGAGGAAATACTTTTCGTTAATTCTAGGAGTGAGCTGTCTTAAGAGAGGATGGGCTCCCCAAGACTAGAGGTGTTAATTTTAGGTGACAACCCTAGGGGATATGGGGAAGGAAATGCTCTTATCCAAGGGCTGATGGGTACATGAGGTGGCTGACCCAAGGTCCTTGCCACTTCTGAATGTCAAGGACTCTGAGGTGGCCTTTCCTGCCTTTCAAATGGCTCATTATAGGGGGTCATTATCTGCAGTTACGGTCTCAGTTCTATGTAAAAAGCAATCAGGGCTTCCCTGGTGGCGCAGTGGTTGAGAGTCCGCCTGCCGATGCAGGGGACACGGGTTCGTGCCCCGGTCCGGGAAGATCCCACATGCCGCGGAGCGGCTGGGCCCGTGAGCCATGGCCGCTGAGCCTCCGCGTCCGGAGCCTGTGCTCCACAATGGGAGAGGCCACAACAGTGAGAGGCCCGCGTACCGCAAAAAAAAAAAAAGGCAATCAAATCTTTTGGGAACTTCCCTCCCACACCCCCATATAACACTCTTGAATACATGCAAAACAATTATATATTTTTGGTGCTAAATGGCAAAACATGTGAACATAAGCCAGCTATCTTAACTGTTTACTGGGCTATATTTTTAAAATCAGGCTGTTAAATACTTGATAGTTTAGGATTTGCATGTTAATCAGGGTTTTGTTTAACAATAATCAGTAATTTTTAGAGAAGTGTATCGACCAATCTGCAAAGTCCAAAGTTCCATCATTTCACACTCAGAAAACTGCTATTAAGAGCTTATAACTTGGACTATAATAAAATGCAGAATTATTAGGTTGAACCAGGTGAAATTGTCATCTTGTAGATAAAAAACTTACATAGGCAATTTCATATAGTTAACCTACTACTAAGATGTTTAGAAACAGTTCTATGATTACTAAGACTTGTAGACATTTTCGACTAAACCTAGAATTTCCCCTACCATATTGATCAAAGAAACATTATCACCACAAGCCAGATGATAATCCAGTACGATTTCTTCTACAAAGCCTCCGCGTTCCTTTCAGCTCGATATTGCCCAGTGGATGTTTCATTTGTAAAGACGCTAAGCCCTCTAATGTGCGAATCATTAAGAAGGCAGTTGTTGCTCTTCCAGCAAGGTTTGCCTAGCAGTGCAAAACAGCCGGATAAACTCCTGCCCTTGTTGAAACCAGGCGGGGAGACCGTGTGTGGTAGTGCTTGGGGGTTGGAGGGCAATGATTTCTGAAGGGAGGATTTAACGCAGTATAATCCCAGCTTCATTGCCTGTTCACGTGAGAAAACACAGCTTCAATTTAACTGCAGGCAACAGGAGTTTCACACTGTCAGCACCAACTGTTTAAAACCCCAAACTAGTCTCTAAGTAGGAAGCATCAAAACTAAAAATTTGGAGGGATTTAAACTCCGGATTCTCTTTCAAATATAGTGAATCGAGTATTACATCCTTTCCATAGGACGTTCATCCTCTCATGTTAAAATGAGCTTGCTCTGACTTTTCCCGAAAGCTCTGCTTTACAAATACAAAATTTTTATGTACTGTAGGCGAGCCACATAAAAGACATGCTTGTTGACAAATGGGGAAAGATATGACACTTGAAAATTCTGTAAGAAAACTGGGGGACTGTCGGGGATTCCCCTCTCTTCCGTTTGTTGTTAAAAATTAATAAAAATGTAAGCCCTCAAACTTTACGCATTCATACTCAAAACAAATGCATTAAAAATCATGGCTATGTGGAGAAGTAAGGGGACTGAAAGTAGTTCAATCTATTTTACGGTTGAAACAGGCTCAGAGAGTTTAAGTGACATGCCCAATGCCTATAGGGGATATGGAAAACAAACAAAGACCTTGACTATATGCCACATTCTCAAAGAAACTAGGGAACAACTCAAACATTGGTGGTTTCTGTTATCACTCTGACAAGAAGGTATTTTAATTCACTTTTCCCGCCCTGAGTTAAAGGCTGCCAAATCCCATCTTAAGTTTCGATCCGTTGCTGTAGCATCATACGGGCAGGCTTGGTCTAGATATCCTTGTTTTCCCTGTGCCATCTCCAGCTCAGCAAAAGAACCACTTCCATCCTCTTAAGAGACTTCAGTACCAGGGTAATAATGTGACATCTTGATCTGGTACTGTTTTCCACCCATATTAACAACTGCTCTACCCAGTTTTGACAAGTTACTGAAAAGGATATCCAGTTTGTTGGGGATGAGCTGGCTGAAGTTCTTAGCCCTATGACGCCCTACACCCAGAACTGATAAATTAGTTTTTGATTCAGAAAGAAACATTCCATGTGTTTTTAAGAAAAACAGGTATCAAGGGGTGTTTCCGCCCAATTTTGTCTCCTTTCCTCCTCTCTCTCAGGAGGCCCAACAGAGTGGAGTCACAGTCACTGCGTGCCGTGAGCTCAGTAGCAGTGAATTCACTATAAATTAAGTTTTGTCCATATAGAGAAGTTATCTACATGTAAGCACAGGGCTTACCTTTATTCACTTGGCCATATATTTTTTTTCAATGTAAAAAAAGTTTCTCATATGTGTATGTAGAAACTTATCACTTTACTTTTGGAGTCAAAGACTGTATGTGACATGACTATAATATGAGGAAACTAATTTTCACAAGTGTCTTGTACATATGAACTTACTACTTACAGCAGTTCACAGAGTTGGGTGAGTCGGGGCCTTATCTCGAGAGGCAAATTCGTAACAATTGTGAGAGGCCACTCCCTACTGTCACTACATTATAATAATGAAGTTACAAGCTTGTGTTGCATAAACATATTTAGTGCATTAAAAACACTGAGACTCTTTTTTCCATTTTTTTTTATTACATTTGGACCTTTAAGAAACATATACCACCAGTTATACCACTATTCAGTAAAAATCTATTCTAGTTTTTGGAATGCATATGTGTCACAAACTATCTTGCTTCTGGTCTCTAAGACTTTACTAAGAGTTTATCAAAAAGGTAGGCTCTGATCTACGGGATCCTGAGCCTTGAGGTTTTAAATGTTTTGATTATTGTAAAACAATTTCCAGTGGATGAACTTAATTCCCAGCTGTTTTTCTTCTAGAATGGGCTAATCATTTTGAAGTTACTTCCTCCATTGCAAGAATATTCAATTCCTTCAGCTTTGTGATCTATTCTGTCTTTGGAAAACTTGGTAAAAAAGTAATTTTCCCCCGCTGTACAATAGGGATGAATTCACCAGAACATATCCAATATTAATTATAACAAAAGGCAGTATAGATAAATGTATATGTGTCATGTTCACTTTAATGACTATTTCATAAGCCAGTAACTATGAAGACTATTTCTGGATCAATACAATCCAAGTGTTGGCTGTAGGTACACAAAACACCTTAACACAACTCTTGGTATCTGACATTGATTCAAAATAAAAAAAGGGTAAGTGAACTCACACAACTATGTTTTCAAGAAGCTACTCTCTGTGGAAGCAAACAGGAAAGGGGCCCTTCAGGAAGCTGTTGATGGGCACTGGGAAGGTTTAAAGCTATGGCTTTGGGAAGCACCCAAGTGAGCTGTAGGAAGGCATTTGTAAGAGTAGATTCTGCAGCATCAAAGGATACTTCTCTAAAAGAGGTGGGCATTTTCTCAATTAATTTAAATTCTGAGGCTTTCAACAGTTGAGGGCTAGAAACAAGATCCAAAGAAAAGAATCATCTTCTTCCCGCTTAAGAAAGGTGACTGTGCCATTCAGCTCATGATGCTAAATGGTCCAAAAGCCTTTGGTGGTATGATATGGACAAGATAAAAATTAATACACAAACCACATAACACCATTAAAACTCGAAAAACATTTTTTCATTTAAAAAAGTATTTAGAACACATAAAACAAGGCAACATTTATTCTTTTTTCCCGTCTTCTGGTACGGGGTCTGTTGGTGCTTCCTCCACAGTTGCACTGTTGCTCTCTGAGCCAGTGTTACTATCACTGGTCCCTTCCTCTGCCAGACTGTCCACCCCCTCCTGCCCGCTCTCCTTGTCCTCAGGAGTAGACGTGCCTTCTTCACCATTCTGTTGGCTTTCCGTCGTTTCTTCAAGGTGTGTCTCCTCTGTAATCACACATTTGTCACTGTTAGTTCCAATACAGAAATTCCCTCTTCTAATTATGCTGACAGTCCAGAGCTGCAGCATCCGATGATAAGGCAGCCACTCACCACATATGGCTACTAAGCACTTGATATGAGCAAGTGTGACCGAGGAAAGAACTTTTAGCATGTTTAGAACAATTTGGGATTTGGAAACAATCTACTTTTTAACTGTAAATTTTGAAATCTAAATACAGATCAAGTATTTCTGCTGAAAATTTAGCTTCCAAATTTTGATGTGCTCTAAGTCTAAAAATACACACCGGATTTTGAAGACTTATTAAAATTAATTTCACTTAAAAGATTTCATTGGGCTTCCCTGGTGGCGCAGTGGTTGAGAGTCCGCCTGCCGATGCAGGGGACACAGGTTCGTGCCCCGGTCCGGGAAGATCCCACGTGCCGTGGAGTGGCTGGGCCCGTGAGCCATGGCCGCTGGGCCTGCGCGTCCGGAGCCTGTGCTCCGCAACGGGAGAGGCCACAACAGTGAGAGGCCCGCGTACCGCAAAAAAAAAAAAAAAAAAGATTTCATTAAAAAAATGTCAGTAGTAGAAAATTTATAATTACACAGTGACTTATATTTCATTTCTATTGGACAGTGCTCTTGTGAAGTGCTTGGATTTAATGAGTGAGAAAGCAGGTATGGAAATGGTATAAGGCTGATATTTAAAGTACTTTGTTACAAGTCACGCTGGGCTGTTTTCTGTTATTGCTCTAATAGTCTTCAGAACAATCTTCTTCAGTTCTTTTTCTTCAGCTAGAAGGATGAAATCTGAGTAAAGACCTAGGCATGCTCTATTCATAGATGACAAAACAGAGGCAAGGCTGAGTATTCTAGCTGCAAAATGAGCCAAAGAACCATGCTCTAATTCTCAAGCTCTTGTTTTAACCACAAAATGTGTTCACGCTCCAAATCTGTTAAGATAAAAAACATGTTCACACAAAACAGAGAAAGGTTCAGATAATAAAACTTAAAATCTGACTATCTGAAATGTTAATCTGCTGAATCACTCTGTAGAAATATCTGGTAAAGATACTATATTCTACTTAATGTTTTCCAGATGTCAAATCAGAAGTTGTCGGTTGAGCACCAAGTATGACTATGGTCCCTCTCACTTCTTGTAATGATGGTCCAGGGAGCCTTTGATTGTGTCTCCCATACTTTCAGCTCAGTTCTGTTTATTACACAGTGCACTGCGCAGGGTCAAAACAGTGCCAGAAAGTAGAGTGATCTCAAAATTTCAAGCAATAATCAATTTAATCAGTACTTCATGTAAGCTGTGTTATTGTTTGCCTTGAGGAATGCTTTTAATCAGGAAAATCAGTAGAACAGAAGTATGAATTGTTCCAGGATGGGGTCAACAAATGCTTTCTACAAAGGCTAGATAGTAAATATTTCAGGTTTTGTGGGCCAGGCAGTCTCAGTTGCAACTACTCAACTATACTGTTGTAGCCCCAAAGCAGCCACAAACAATACGTAAATAAACGGTTCCAACAAAACTTTATTTACAAAAGCAGGTGGCAGGCAGGATTTGGCCTGCAGGTTTTATTTGCCTAACTCCGTTCTAGGACACCAGAGACGACACTGATCTTAAGAGCAATGACCACATCTTGTTTAAACAATTTTAGCAATAAACGTTAAAATACTGAGTGCCAATATCATGTCAAGTGCAGTAATGATGATTTTATGTACATTTATCCTTGGGAACTCACTCTCAGAGGCAGGTGCTAGAATACTTGCAAATGAGGAAACTGATATTAAGTAACTTACCCAAAGTCACAGTGCTAGCAAATGGTGAAGCAGTGTTAGACCCAGATCTGTCTGACTCCCGGGCCAGCATCCTTAACCATTAAACCATTATACTTTATATTCCCAGGAAATGACATGACTCAATCTGGGCAAACAACCAAGACCTCACACAGCAAGACTAAAGACAACACACCACTGCTGTTTTGTACCAATACCAACATTTTTAGTGGACTCTACTGTAAGAGATTAAGATTTTGAAAGAAATGGGTAGTATATGGAGAATAATTCAAGAGGCAAGATCAACAGAGTGACTTCTGAAAAGCACTGAGAAAGGAAAAGCAGAACTAAAGACAGCTGTAAAAACCCTCGACATTTACTTCAGTATCAACTGAAAGGTTACCTGTCTCCATCGGAATGCTCTCGTCTTCTTTCTTTTCTTCGGTCTTATTAGCTGCTGGCTCCTCCTCAGGAACAATACTGCTCTGGCTGCGCTCAGCTTGCTCTGCTGCCTCTTTCTCCCTTTCCTCCTGCCTTTTGCGAGCCTGTTCCTCGGCCTGTGCAATTTCAGCTGCAATTTTTTCCATATCCACTTCTACTTTCAAACCACACAACTAGCAGTCAGAAAACAGAACCCAAAAAACTCTCTTAGTAATGTTCTTTTCTTACAATCTCTGAACCAGAGAAATTGTTTTAAAAGTGGGTTTTCTTGGCTAAGAACTATATACATATATATGGCAGAAAAAAACATGGTTCCACGTCCTCTCTGAAGCCCTTGGGTCTACAGGAAAGTTGCCCTAGCACGCCACATAACATCAAGTATTACAGAACAGCTGGTGAGACAATGCTGAAAGTTCTGGATTATACTCAAAGCTTCCATTTTATATTTCAGGCGGCCAAACACTAGATTTACTTGTTTTCATACAAAGTGCAAACTGTAAACTACAGCTAATGGAGACATTTGATGAATAAACTGCAATGAAATGAAAATAATTCACAACTGCATGAGAGTTTAAATTAAAACCTCAGAGGGTTCTAGGGTCTAAGGCCTAGTACATATGTGTGTACTATATGATATTTCAAACCTATTGCAACTCTACCAGAAAATGGAAATTATTTCATAAAGCAAAGACCTTGCCAGTTATAGCAAAGTTAACCCTGTTTCAAAGTGAACAACGTTCCATGAAATCACTATTTTGGAAAAAAGAAAGAGGAAAAAAAAAGTAACAGACACAGTGAAAAAAGTATAGTTAACACATTAAATTTATACCCTTTTAAGTTCATTGTTAAATGAATCTGTGCTTTCCAGGAATTTCCTCTTCTTTTCTTGGTGTCGCTCCTCTATTTGAAGAAGTTCAGCTTCTAGTTTTCGCTGTAAAACATAAGGTCAGGTTTTGTTACTACTGAATTATTTTCTCTAAAGCAAACGTCAAACACAGAAAATGTCTCATTTTTTTTAATGGTCCACACGTTCTCATAGTGTGATAAATGTTTTGAATTTTTAATTTATTTATTACATAATGTATCTAGCTAAGATTTTTAAAATGTAAAATGCAGCATAGAGGGAATGACTGATTAATAAGTATATGTTGGAGAATACTGTTTCAGGCCTCAGCGATTTTTTGGAAAAGAAATATTTAGTACATCAGTAAGAGCTGACAGGATGTCTCAAAATTCTTAATGGGTATGCTTTCTGTCAAAAGGCTCTACGTTACAGGTTTAATGACAAACTTATTAAATCTCTGGGAAAGGTCTACTCCCTCCAGCCTCTTCCCTGAATCAGGAACAGGTCAGACTGAACATAAATATTTAACAGGCACACTGATGCATGGTATAGGATCAGGTCACCTGGCACCTGGGGCATAATAAAATGCTTTGTGACTCTACCTGATGAACCATTAAGGACTGGACCTGTCGTTTGAGGACCTGCATTCTAGCTGTTGTGACAACAGACCGAACATCTGGCACCACACTCTCACTAAGGATTTCACTGATGAGGCGGTGATTTCTCTGGAAACGGGCGGTAGCTGTGTGCTTCATTGAAAAGCCATCATCATAATCTGGAATAAACAAAAGGATCTGGAAATTAGGTCACCAACTACCATCATCAGGAGAGCGCAACAGCGTTCACACTTAGTTGCCAAGGAACCACGGCCGTCACTGGTCTAACAAAATCTAAAATAAATCTTTAAGTTATGATGTGCATCTGGGAAGATGTGGCTGAAACGCAAATGAAATACAACCATGTGTCTCTGGCCTGGAAATCAACGTGAAGGCTGCACTGACAGCAAAACAGATTTTGCCAAATGTCTCACTTTTGGGGTAGTAATTTAAGGCTTTTACAACTGATGATACACAGGAACTGGGTGGTGTCTTTGTCACTGTAGCACTTTAAAGTAAGGAAAGTGCCCACTGCAGAGAAAACATTATCTCTAGCAATATTCAGTTTCCCAGATGGGCATATATATTTTATAAGATTAAAATACCACTAAAGCCTTAAAAACGTTTAATTCTAAATTTCACTTTTAATTTTTATCAATTTACACACACATACATTTGTTGTCAGTGTATGAAGGTATATTACATGCTGTTTTCATCCACTCAAGTGCATATACATATAGTATGGATCTGGTTTACAAGCTTATTCTTAATAGCTATTACCTTTGCTCTATCACTACCAGTTTTTGACGTATCTGCTAACAACCTGTGCTATTATTTACTTAGTAGTTTTATTTAAATCAACTTAAAAAAAAAGAGCTTCCTCTTAAGCAATACACATTAAAACAAAAGTTCCTCTCTGAACCACCTAACCATCTTAGTGTGCCGTCAGAGGTGGGGGACCACAGTTTAGGAAACTGCTACAAAGGGTCAAATTGTGCTGCTATGTCAGTTTAGCACGTCCCTTAATTTGGGTGCTTAAGTAGTTCCTAAAACTCTTATTACCAGAAACACCACCGCTACGAACTGTTGTGCAAATTGCTTTTTGTTTCAAGTAATTTCTTTAGGATATATACTTCTGAAATTAAAATTACTGGAATAAAACAAACTGTGACCTTTTTACTTCTTTTTTTTTAAAGAAGATGTTGGGGGTAGGAGTTTATTTATTTATTTATTTTTGCTGTGCTGGGTCTTCGTTTCTGTGCGAGGGCTTTCTCTAGTTGTGGCAAGCAGGGGCCACTCTTCATCATGGTGCGCGGGCCTCTCACTATTGCGGCCTCTCTTGTTGCGGAGCACAGGCTCCAGACGCGCAGGCTCAGTAGCTGTGGCTCACGGGCCCAGCCACTCCGTGGCATGTGGGATCCTCCCAGACCAGGGCTCGAACCCGTGTCCCCTGCATTAGCAGGCAGACTCTCAACCACTGTGCCACCAGGGAAGTCCTCTTTTCACTTCTTAAGGGAGAGTTTTTCATATTCACACTTAAGACTATATACATTTGTGCTAGGTTATCCATCTAGGTTACCTTTCTTTTTCTTCTTTCATGTGTATGTCCCCAGTGTTGACCACTGGACTGGTAGGGGAAATAAAGTCTTAAAAATCTGGGCCTGTCTTTCTTTGCACTTTAGTTGTCTGATTTTTTTTCTTTTTTGGAGGGGGGGGTAGGTTTATATTTTCTAATTTATCTAATTTATCTCTAACTTTATCTCATGAATATTCTCTTTCTAAAATGTCAGTTAAAAAAGACTTCACTGTCTTGTGTGGATAACTACGTATGTTTTGTAGGCCTTGTAGGTCTTCTTTGTTAAAGTGAGCAGCTGTTGTACTCGTGGATGTGCTGCCTTTCTCTTGGTTTTATGTACATTTCCACCTCCCAAGTCTTCCTCTTTCTACTCAGTTCTGAGGGATAAGGTCCAAGGTCTAAAGTCATTCTTATCCTGATATCTTAACTATTACCATCCTTTCTTATTAGCAACTCTAATATCCTATTTTAAACTTAAAAAACATAATGGGCAGAAGTCTGAGAAACAGAGAAAAGGACTCTCTTTGAAGACTGTTCCTAAGTGAAGCTCTTTCAGTCCTTCTCAGTGTTCCTGCTGTTACCTTCCACCTGTGAAAACTTCAACTGATTTCTACTTACGTCTTCTATGTTGCTAGCCTTTGTTTCCGATTATTACTGACCCCCATCCTTCCAATTATTTGTAGACTGGATCTTCTATTTTTTTTAGTTCTGTATATTTTCTTGCACTAATTATCCAATTTAAGCAACTAAAGTTTGCTTACACTACTGTGTCTTTAGCACTGATGATTCTGCTTAACATGCTATATTGTTTCTATTCCCTATTCTGTTTTCTATATTTATTATTATATTTTGTATTTATGAGAATATTTGTCAATATCCCAGTCCTTTCTTTTAAAAACTCATTTTTGTTTTTCTCTCCTTTTAAGTATATCAGTTTATTCATGTCTTTAGGTGGTATTATTGCTTCCTTTATTAAAGGTCTCTTCTTTAAGGTCTTACAAGCCTTTTCTTTGTTACTACTACTTCTTTAAAATGGGATCTTAAATTATCTTCTAGATGCTTTTGTTGCTTGCAGCTAGAGCTTCCAACCTTTACCACATCACAGCAGTACACGAAGGAAATATCTGTATCGCATGCTTGCTGTGTGGATGAGTATACTCACAGCTGGAGGTGGCTAGCTCTGAAGCTCCTTGCAGCTTCAGACCCTGCATGGCTACAGAGAACCAACCAGAGGTACAAAAGCACACCTGCAAACTCTTCGTGGAATGCCAACTAGGAAGCTCTGCTCTGTGTGCGGTGGCGTGTGTGTGTATAAAGTTTGTAGGTGCGCACCCTCCTAAGTGTCATCATGAGTTGTATTTATAAATTCTAGCTGGATTTCTGAATTAACTAGAAAAGAAAGTTCATAATGCCTCTTCCCACTCATTAACTTTCTCCCTTAAGAGCCTTTAACTCAGCCAATTTAGGGAACCAATAAGAAAGTAGAATATAACTTGAAGGCATTTAACTTTTTAAAAGCAGTTGAGGTAAAATTCTGATTGTAACTAAAAAACCCTCCATGCATTCTGAGTACAAAGGTTTTGATAAACGACAGGTAGTTTTTGCTATCTTCTACACTAAAAAGGGTGTTTCTTTATCTTTGGGAAGTTCACATACAAATATTAATCAAAATAATTATTCCAAATATTGAAATGGCACTTAAATTATGCTTTGTTTCCATTTAGAATAGGAAATAAAACTTGAGATTTCTCATATTTTAATTCTCAGAGAAAGCATAAACAAAGCCCCACTTTTTTTTTTTTTTTTTTTTACCATCTGGATCTTCAGCAGGCTGAATGCTCATGTAAGGTTCTCCTTTCTCCATGCGAGACTGTCTCTGTCGACTTTCTTCCTCTAAAGCAGCTTCTGCACGACTTTTTGCATTTATGTAAGCAAGGTACGCGGGGGAATTATGATAGGCCTTCATAGATTCATTGTACTCTATCTGAAAGTCAAATGTTTTCAGTTTTAGAATTGACATTTTGCAGGTTACAATGAATACTTATATTACCTCATTTGAATATCAAAAGACATGATAATGATCTCCTTTTTACAGACAAGGGATCTGAAGTCTTAGAGAAATTAAGTGACTTGACCCAGGCAGACAATGACTCAGTTGTCTGATTAGATCTTATATTTCTTTTATAAATGATAAGGCAAGTGTTCATGAATTTTCTATTGTACCCATCCCTACAGTCCCATTCTACCTTTTCTGCTTCGTATTCGTTTAAATATTCTTGTTTTTCTTCATCAGTGAGATCTCGCCACATGCCACCAATAATCTTGCCAATCTCCCACAACTTTAGGTCAGGGTTGGAAGCCTTTACTTGGTCCCAGACCTTGAAAAGGACAAACAGTTGAGATTTCAGTATTGATGCCTAAAAATAAAGACCTTTAAAAATACTTTTTAATATAGAAACCTTCAATCATCAACAAAGGCAGAGGCAATAGTGTCAAATCCCCGTGTTCTCTTCAGCCTGCTGCAGTAATTATCGAGTCCTCTGTCAGGTTACTTTAAGGCAGATCTCGGATATCTCCAATCACTGCAGACACTTATGATGAGCTAACTCAATAACATAGTCTTATGTCTTTCTAAAAATTCACGAGAGTTTAGAAGGAATATGGTTACTCTGCATAATATAATACACCATATTGTCAAATATATGTATAATAATTCTGACCAAAAATTTTAAAATTTCTAAATAGTGGTGAAAATCAATACATGCTCTTGTCTTTAATAAAGATATCAGTTACACTTGCTATTTTAAGAGTAATGGAGGTTCATACCATATGACCCAGCAATCCCTCTACTGGGCATACACCCTGAGAAAACCATAATTCAAAGAGTCATGTACCACAATGTTCATTGCAGCACTATTTACAACAGCCAGGACATGGAAGCAACTTAAGTGCCCATCGACAGATGAATGGATAAAGAAGATGTGGCACATATATACAATGGAATATTACTCAGCCATAAAAAGAAACGAAACTCAGTTATTTGTAGTGAGGTGGATGGACCTAGAGTCTGTCATACAGAGTGATGTAAGTCAGAAAGAGAAAAACAAATACCATATGCTAGCACATATATATGGAATCTTAAAAAAAAAAGGTTCTCATGAACCTAGGGGCAGGGGAGGAATAAAGACGCACACATAGAGAATGGACTTGAGGAACGGGGAAGGGTAAGGGTAAGCTGGGACGAAGTGAGAATATATACACTACCAAATGTAAAACAGATAGCTAGTGGGAAGCAGCAGCAGCATAGCACAGGGAGATCAGCTTGATGCTTTGTGACCACCTAGAGGGGTGGGATAGGGAGGGGGGGAGGGAGATGCAAGAGGGAGGGGATATGGGGATATATGTATGCATATAGCTGATTCACTTTGTTATACAGCAGAAACTAACACAACACTGTAAAGCAATTATACTCCAATAAAGATGTTAAAAAAAACAAAAACGAAAAAAGAGTAATGGAGGTTCATCACCAAAAAAAAAAAAAAGAGGAAAAATTCAAGGAAGTATGAAGAAAATAAAAATTACCATAAGCTTATTGTTTAGAGATAACCATTGTCTTCTAGGCTTTTTTTAAATTCAAACTAGCATGTATTTGCTATTATTTTTATAAAAATAAGATACTAGTACATGTAGTCTTGCATTCCTTTTTTTAATAAACATTTTTTATGTCATTAAATATTCTCCAAAAGACTACATAAGTAACACTGGCTACATAACTTTGCTTTAAGTATTTTAACTGTTTATTTAATCATGTTCTTGTTGGATTTTAGTTCTGGAATTTAGAACTAATTTCTTTAAAAACTGCAATTCTGTATCTTTTCCTCTGACTATGCACAAAAAAGCTGGCTAAGCCAATCTGAAACCTGACATAAAGCCAAGAGCAAGGACGGCAGTCCTCACTCCCTCCTGGCCCCTGAGCACCTACCTTTCTGCTGTACCGCATGTAGGGCATCAGCGGCTTATCTGGTGGCTTTGGGGGTTTTGGAATCGTAATACCAGAGGATGCCTAGGAAAGAGTTAAATACATTCATTACTCAACTGCAAGAAGTTCACCAGCAAACTGAAAAGAGAGTCCCTTAAAAAATGCTAATGCGCCTTTCTTCTACTCGTCCATGGATACAAGATTCTTATATTTTCTCCACTGAAAATAGCTATCACTGCAAATTCAGAAATGTTCACATCAGAAGAAAATAGAGAAAATGACTTTAGGCACATAATTTTTTAATACGTTACTTAGCAGTTTATTGCCACTGCTTTGACAACCTGGCTGTAAGAACAAATAAAATATTATACAATAATTCATACATCGAAAATATATGGTTATATATCAGATGTCCCACGTTTAGGACATTACCTGGCACCCTTTTATTTTACTTAATTTACCATTACACATACAGTCAACACTTGATTACCTCACCGGAAGCTGAACCCATTCAGCACTTACCACACCTTATACTGCCTACAGGGGACTACTTACTATTTGCACCATTTCAGGAACACACCTCCACATGAACAACCGCCACCACCGCAAACCCTATTTCCTAGGTTCAAAAATGGAAAACGGAAAAACCCTTCTTAGCTCCTTTATTATGACTAGAGATTTTACTTTTCTGAAGGTTCTATGCCCATATCTAGTGTCTTGTTTTATAAAGGAGATCAGGAAGTGTGAACTGAAGTCATGCCTTTTTTTATTCCTAATCACAGTGGAGGAGTGAACAAGTTTACCAGGAACAGAGAAATGGCAGAAACAGGGCCTGATTAAGTTACTTTTGAGACCTTATATCAAGAAACTCCATTTAATTTTTAAAAAATGCTGGTTTTGTGGGGAAGACACAGAAAGAAAGGGAAAGGAAAACAGAACAAAAGGAGGCGAGGAGACTGAAAAATAGTTTTAAAAAGGTAAAGAAGAAAGTGGGTGAGAGACAGAAAAAAGGGAAAGAAAGAGGAGAGATCAGCTCTTTCTAAAAGCCAAATCTAGGCAAGATAACAGATAGCTCCCAGTGGGCACCCCACACATCTCCAACGAGCGAGCGCTGCTGCTGCACCTACTCTCATCTCTACACGCGTGGCTGCATTTGATCAAGGACCCAGAATCAAATCATGGCTGAATCACATTTGTTTCTCCCAAATTTCTGGGAGACTCCTGATACTGATCCTCCTTCCCAGGCTCGGGGGAAGAAGAGCTGGCTTCACTCTAGTGACCAAAAGACAGGAATCAGCAAATTCTTGCAAGAAAACTAAGGTGCCATTTTGTTTCCTTGCCCTGATGTTGCTGTTGTGGTAAAACCGGAGGGAAACCCCTCCATTCTGGGCTGAGACCCCAGTCAACCTTATTTTTCATGCAAGGGCTCCGGGAATAGTGTGTTGGTACCTGCTTCCACCACTTTCCAACAGTACTTCTTCCTGTGAGGAGCGTCTCCCTCCCTCCCTCCATACTTGTCCATTAACTCTGCTTCCTCTCTGCTTCTTCACACATGAACTTATCAGAACGTATTTCTCCTCTGAAGCAGTATTTCCCTTCTTTCCACTCCTCCCACGTATTCTTAGCACACCTCATGCTGATGCTCATGTAGACAGACTCTGTTTTTAGCCAGCAGTGGGCAACGGGGTGAAGTGAGCCATGGGGGATGGAAATTGTCAACAGTGGTGGTATGAACAGCCACTAGGAGATCTGTCTCAGGGCTGTAGGAGTTCTCTGGGGGAGGGGGGGATTTCTACAAAGCTAACCCTACGTCATGAATTCAGAGCAAGTAACACATAAAAGTCTGATTCTTCATAAAGTTATTAGAAAGCACTTCCAATTTATATCCAACACAAACCTTCAGAATTCCATGAAGTAGGTTACAAATAAAGTTGGAATTGTGCCAATAATTGAAGTTGGTAGACCTCTGTTAACAATTTTTTAAAAAAGAGGTAAAGAATTCTAAAATGTTTATGCTTTAATATGTGAAATTAAAACACTTTAAAAAAATTACAGTAATATTTGCTCTTCGATATTTTTCAAAGAACTGTATTTTATAACAATGAATTTGCTTATTTCTCTTCTTTTCTCCCAAAGGAACATGTTGAGGTGGTATTTTCATTACACTGACCAATTTACAAATACAAGGAAAGCAAAACCAAACCCAAAACAATAACAACATAGTTAAATTCTAGCTGGTTTTCAGGATATTAAAGGTTTATATCACTAAACACCCCTAATTTATTAACCATCTCAAACAGATATCTTTCTACAATTTCTCAAACATTATTCTTTAAAAAAGAAAAAAGAAGCAGTCTGCACTGAACACAATTATAATCACTGCTTTGCTATAATCTTCTAGTTTGAGGTATGAAACCTGCTGGCCCCTTTATTAAATGGTCTGGTGGTTATGCTTTTGGAGGGCATGTCTCCTTTTTTAGTGGTTTCTTTCCTTGCTGCTATCAGGAAACCTACCTCTAGCAGCAACTGTCCCTCTTTCCAACTGGCAATGAGTTTGGAGAAAACTAATTATGCTTGTTAAAACTGTGCTTACAATAGAGTAAGATCCTGGGAACCTCCTATGAATAAAGCCCATGATTTTGTGAAATTCTGGCTACTCAGAGATTTTTGTTGTTTCTTCCCATTTTTCAGCTGTTTCTCTGGTAGGATCTTATCTAAGGTTTTCTTCTGGGATGGAATTTCCATTAAAGCACAGAAATGAGCTACTTTTAACATTTGGTCTTGATCTGTCTTCACACCTGTACTTGAGAATGTTAATCATCATCTGATGAAGAACTGACCAGAAGTGAATTCCATCTCATAGCTACCATATGTTGAAACCAAAAGGTTTCAACATGCTATATATAAAATGTTTATTGTCTGAAAACCATTCAAGTGTACTGGAGTCATCGGGAAAACCCGATGTTCTGTGGACGCTACAAGAAGCTATTCACAGGGTGTCACCGAATCATTCCTTCAAATCGATGACTTAAGGCGATTTGCAGGCAGTAATACCAAAGAGGAGCCCCCCACCCCCCAAAAAAACACATAAGTGAGGTCATCTTAAAGTAACACTTTTATAAAGGTCAAAATCAGATCTACTGAGTCCTAACAGAGCTTAAATTATACATATATAGTAGTATAAAACTTTAGGCATAACTAATTTTCATAGAGAATGATTCAATGACCTGAGAGGTCACTAGAAGTTGAAGGGGCTGGGATTAGCACAGGCTAAAAGCCTCCACATTTTCTAGGCTCTTCAAGTTAAGTCTACAGAGCACTTTGATTACACTTCATTCTGGTGTTGAGAGAACAAATAATACAAAGAAAACCACCATAAAGAACCAGAAGATCAATGTTTCCATGCTCAACAGCCCTCCTATACTAATCTACCCTGAAGCTAGTACCTACCCCCAAACACTGGGTTCTAACACCTGAAAGAAAGAATGGGGAGAAACAGATAACTTGCTGAGGCCCCGAGACAGCAACTGCACTTTCCTATTCTTAGTAAGTCTCCATTGAATGATCTCACTTTGTTAACAAAGAAATCCCACAGATACATCCAAGTTAAGAACAAAATGCTTACAGAAACTGAAATACAAATGATTCTAATATTACAGTTACCACCATTTCTTTTCCATTAACATAGATAATCAAGAGCTGACTGTATAGAGCTATTAAAATGTAATCATTCTTTTGTTTACTGCCCATGAATAATTTTCTGTATTAACATGAATGGTCCAAAATCGATTCTACTCCTCATTTAAATTAAAATATTCTTTACCATTTGATAACTTTGTGACCCGTTACACTTGTGAAACACATTCAGGCCAGGGAAAAACAAGTACCGATGCACATAAAAACTGTATGCATTGTGAAATGCATACATACACACACTTTGTCAGAATTCTTTTCAGATACCATGAAATATGCATGGCACATAAAACTTGATATGCTTATGAGGTACAAATTATGCAGAAACAATGAAAAATTTAGACAAACGAAACCTATCAAGCTAAGCAATATGCTTACCAAGATAGACAAACAGTTTGATAGGTACAAGCTTTCTGCTCTAGCCTGACTACAGGGTGAGAGGGCTTTTTGGAAGTCACAATAATTGAATTACTTATGAATACAGCAAACAAAAACCAGGTATTAAAAAGTTTACAGCCATTCTGGGTTGTATAAATTCTCACCAATACCACATTCCAATGTATGTAGGTATTTGGCTTTTGGATTTATTATTTATTTTTGGTAAAACATTTTTACAGTTGTTTCTTTGGTACCTAAACTTCCTTAAATGGACTTTAAGATGACTGTAAAATAAAAAGCCTTCCAACGGGAGGAACAATTCTCAGAGCTTTCTGACATGTTCTTCCCAGTTTATAATCCTCAAATTTGGCTTGAACAGAATTCTCCAATTCTTTCTTTAAAAAAATAAATAAATACAAATAAATAAATAAAATAAAATAGAAAGTCTGAATTACATCATCCAATTTTGGTATCTTAGGCTGATCATTTAAGTGAAACATCCTAAGTTTCAGAAATTATATCCTTCATCCTATGGATTATAAACACACTTCTAGCTGTAGATATCTATAGTCTGATAATTCAAATTAATTTCATTCAACTTTTGTTCTGCAATTCGTTGAAGTGACATTAAAATCTTTTTAGAGAGAAATGAATCTCAGTTAGGTCAACTGTTAAATCCAAAAGACAAATAATTATGTGCAGCAGTTCAAACTGGTAGGGCAGCTAGGCCTGTAAACCCAGCCTTTATTAAGAAACTAAGGTCTTGAGCCTAATGCCAATTACCTTAAATGAAAGATACTCTTCATCTCAAAAAGGGCATCTTAACCATAGGAAATTCTAGGTTTGTCTACATATAGTATTAGCATTAAGTGCCCAAGGCTTTATCTCTACCAACCACCAAACAGAATAAATTCTTTTCTTCTATATACATATCCAGATCTCACTATTTTTTCATTTTTCAGTGTAAGATTGTACAATGAATATTTAAAATAGTCTAAAAGCCAGGTTAAATTTTTTTTTTAAATGGCTGTGCTGATGATTCAAAGGACCTAACTCTGAAGGCATTTCTGGTCAATTCCAGTTGTTTGCTGGATGCTGTAATAGTTGATTCTCCTACCGTGACCCGGCTGTTGGTGCCCGGGTTCCCTCCCAGCCTGTAGTTGTTGTAGGCGAGATGACTGTATGGATTGTATCCCACAAACCCTGGTGTGCTGGGCATTTGCTGATGGAAACAAATGAGACAAAAACACGAATGAGAAATGAGCTCAAACGAGGAAAACACAGAAATGAAAAATGATCTGCATATGGCATGCAAAAGCAACCTGATTTTAAACAAGCAATGATGTGTTGTAACTGTTCTTTTTCTTTCAGTGAAAACCAGTCTGTGTTTTTTTTTTTTCCCCTCTCTTTCTGTCTCTTTGCAGGGGCCAGTGGTGTTCGTGTGAGTGTGAATATGTGTGCTTGTTTTTCGGGATAAGCAATGCACTGAAGTGTCTCAAACATTCAGGGTTACTTTATGGTCAATAGTATGAAATAACAACTTAGCGATATATGTCTGAGATAGGAAAGCTTGAAATGTGATAAGCTAGGAGTCTGAGAACACTTTACATGCAAAACAAAACATGATTTATTTGACAGTTATGTGAATGCCGCCAATGTATTATCTACCAAAAACAAAAACAAGAAATGAATCACTTTCAAAGACAGCTTTAAATCATTTTATATAGTGTGAGAAATGAGAAGAGATTCAAATCAGGAAGTCAGAAGTTGTCAATAGAAAAGAACATATGTGGGATTCAATGGATGTCACATACATGATTTCAAAACAAAGACTTGTAAGAAATGCATGGATTTCATTCTGAGGGTACTGTCTGATCTTTTTAACCCATTCTTTTATAGGCTTTCTCTTCCATCTCTTCTTTGATCCATCTTCCACAGGTCAATCATGAACAATTTCTGCATTTAGTTTTAATGTGAACTACTTTTCTTGTAGACAGACTTGAACTTTCTTTTCTCATCTAGTTTCCTGACAGCCCTAGCTCTTTCAAACCACAACTGCTCGTTGGAGCAACAGAATTCTTGGCTTTTGTAAATTATGTGTTGATGTGATCACAAATGGGCTCTTATATAGCAGTGCCCTTCTTGATTAATAAAATGACATCCAATGTTCATGAGAATCAAGGTATGATGCATAAAAAGGATGTAGCAAAGAGAGACCAAAAGTAAGGTATTTTACCTAATGAACCTCAATCAAAACAAGTGACAGTAATTTCATTTTAACATGCAATTGACAATACCAATGCTGAATTGTATAATAAACTTAACACATCCCAACTAAACTGTAGCTATTATAAACACAATTTTCTAAAACATGCCACTGCACATATCCTTAGTGTCCAAAAGAAAGACAGTCAAACAGATAATACATTTGATATTCTTTAGAAGAAAACTACTGATCAATTTCTAGTTTATGTAGTTATAGAAGACGCAAATCAAGCATACATAAGTAGGCAAAACACAGATGAAGTATCAAAGGCACAAAAGAAGTTTATATTACTTGGAGTGGTACATTTGGGTGGTAGTGGTGGGTGGAGCTGGTGATGGTGGTGGCAGAAGAAATGGAAAAAAAAGAAAGGAGGATAACTCATTTAATATCCATTCTGTTGGATGTCCTAACCCCTAGTCTTCCGTAGTTTATGTGTAAATGTGAAATTATAATGGTACAGAAGTATGACTAAAGAAAGGTAAAAATATCCCTTTCTACATTTAAGAAGTCATAGGGTTAGTTTCTGAGCTATTTTTATTATCTCAAAAAATCAAGTCTGTTTTCAAGATATTATATGCTGTCAGAGGCAGTATTTGCGTCAAAAAGACACCTTCAAAGTTGCATAAGCAATGATAATCACTATTCAACATTATGAGGCAGTAATGTAAGAAAATAAGGGAACTAAAAAAAAAATCGAAACTGAAATATTACAATTATACCGTTTCCAAAAATGAAGTACATGGTTAGCTCTTTGAGGTCAGGAATCTCAATTGTTCAACTCCACCTGTATAGCCATTAGCAGAGTGCCAAGGAAATGGTCATAAGAAATGTTCTTTGATTTAAGAAAAGAAACAAACCAAACACAGGACTTTAAGATCTACCAGAAGTAACTTTAGAAACTGTATGTTATATAAATTGAGCTGAGAAGATGTGATACAGTATCTCTTTTTTAAAAGCATCTTACTATGGAAAAATAAATTGTTGATAAACATAACTAAAACATACATCTGAGGGTTAGTAAATAAAACTAGTTTATCTAGTGGAGAAAACAAAAATTACACAAGGACCTAATTAGTAAACTAGCCAGAAATTTAGGGGTAGGGAGTATGGAAGGAGGGCTAACAGCTTTAAAGAACTTCTTTTGTAGGATATGGTCAATGTTAAGTGTTTTGGTTTTGTTTTTAAATAAAAAACCACAAGAAGTCCATTTCAGCAAGGCCTGAATGGTTACTGTTAAAACTGTTTTGTGGACTGGACAATTATTTTACATGCTGACCAAGCTGGGCCAGAGCTTGCTGGGTGAAAAAAATTAGTTCACGACTATCATTTAGGCACTTTGAAACATATCAATTCTCAGTCCAATAAAGCATTACTTATGGAGTAAAGTGAAACGGCAGGATCTGACCCATAGATAATGAAATCCTTACTTGAACAGCTTGAAAATAAACATTTACAATAAGCTATTATAGAACTGGAAGCTTTATTGTTTGATTTAACATGAAAATTATATACAGACAAGGACAGAAAAATGTAACCAGTTGAAGGTCAGGCTTAAAAATAATAAATGCCAGAACGAGCATTCATTTCATATTAACTTTCAAGACTCTTAATAGAGATTAACAAGAAAGAAATGTTAAACTTGTCACTTATTCCCAATTAAAAAAAGAACTGAGCATAGGAGGTTGGCATTTCAGTAGTATGTTTCTTTAAATGTTGGGGTTGGTTCAAGGTAAGATGCAGAGTTATTTTATTTAGTAGGAAGTGCTGTTTTTTTTAGCTGAATTTTTCATCCTGTTGCTGTGATGACTGAGTGACTGTCACTGGAAGACATCTGGGTTTTTGTATCAAGGCCAGACTTGGCTATTACATTAACAAGAAAATTAAAACTTACTGTTGCAGGAGCTGGGGTGGGAGGTGGGGCATAAGATGGTCTTTCTGTTTGAAAGAAAATAAATAACTTCTTGTAAACAACTGAGATATAATACTATGCAACAAAACTACCAATGGTCCTGTTTTGAAGAAAAAAAAAATGAGAGTATTTTGGAATTCCCATTTGCTAGGGCATTAGTCTCTTATTAATATAGATTGATAAATATAGAAAATGAAACTTACTTGACATTTTGGAAGATTAAGTTCTCAGTTCCTTAAGAATGAATCTGAGACACTAAAATAAAAAAAAGAAAAATAAAGAAAAATAATCAAAACTCAGCAAGCATAAGAGAATGTTTTCCTAAAGAATAGGGTAATTTAATTGGTATTTCTTAGTAAAATTACATTGTCTTCTAGTAATCCAGCCTTTTTAATATTTTACTAGTTCTTTAGGTCATTTGGTTGATCAGAATTAAATGACTAAAACAAATTGCTGGGGATATTAAAAAGTAAAATTAGACATGTACTTGCAAGTTTTTTTGTTTTTGATACTGAGCCAACTCTTGCATGGAAAACGTTTTGCTGATGCCATGTAAACATTTAATCAGACTGATAAAAATACAGTGACAATAGAATGTAATGTATTGTCAGGGCCTACCTCAACAAGGCCTACCAGATACTGACAGCTCCCTGATCAGCCGCAGCTCGGCCTTCCTTTTAGGATAACAACTTCTACTAAAATGGAGCACCATTTTATTCCTGGAGGCAGTGCAAAAGGTAACTGGTGTGACAATGAACTTTACATTCTCTTATAGTGGTAAACAGCTTTATAACTGCTGGGAATAAATTTTGAGAGTCTACCTGAAAAATTCTTATTACCCTTCTCAGCCCATTTCAAAATACATCTCCTCAATGGAGCTTTCTTGACAAATTACCTGTGCGGAATTAATTCCTTCCTCATCTGTACTCCTATCCAATTTACACAGATCTATGCTATCGTATTATACCTGTCAATGTGGGTATATAGTGTGCTGCTTAGAAACAGGGACCATTTAATTTATGATTGTAGTCCCTGTACCTAGCTCTTCTTTTTTTCTAGCTCAATTCTTACTAACTTTTGTCCTAGTATTACTAGCTCACCACATGACCATACACAGGTGAGCTTGTTCCTTACCTCAATATACGTCACACACTGCGTGTATAAAGAGACATTCATTTTTAGAAATAAGGCAAATAACTTTTATGACTACTGGAGTCCTTTCATCCAACATTATGCGAAACAAACATGATGTTTTTTGCTTCTGTTTTGCATTTTAAGGGAATTCCTGGAGCATTATGAATAAGAGGCCTGGTGCAGAACGAAATCGTTTATTTTCTCAATGGCCCAACCTGGGTCTCTCCCTCTCTCCTTAAGGAACAGGCAAGAAACCAGAGTCTGGTGCAGATTTCCTTCCTGCTCAAGTTCAGGTAGGCTGTCAACATCCACTAGGCCTTGCTGGGGGCAGCCCTGACAATAACTGTCACGAGCTCCCTGATATGTCACACTTTATTGCTAATACTTTAAAATTACTGATCTCCTCTGCTATACTATAAATTCCAAGAGCGACCTTGTGCATTTGTCCACCACCGGATGCATGCCCGGTGCCTGGCATAAAATCCTAAAGTATCTGTTGACTACCTTATACGGGACAGGCTTACTACTCACACCATCTGGTTTAACAGTCACAACTACCAACGAGATGTGTACTGCTATTCCCATTTTACAGAGAAGAAAGGGAGTCTCGGCGAGGGTAAGTAACTTGTCTAAAGACACACAGCCAGGAAGTGCCAGAGTTGGGTTTCAAACCCAGGTCAAACTGTTTCCGAGCTTTCGCTCTTCACTC
Organism: Orcinus orca; assembly: GCF_937001465.1. Classification (NCBI taxonomy): domain Eukaryota; kingdom Metazoa; phylum Chordata; class Mammalia; order Artiodactyla; family Delphinidae; genus Orcinus; species Orcinus orca. Next base: position 41,680,211 of record NC_064577.1, on the reverse strand, counting down.
TAAGCCACACCACGAGTGCTCAGGTCGCTGCCTGAACCGAGGGGAAACCACCTTTCCGGGGGTGAGGGACCACGGGCTTGGCTTGCCCCAAGGGCTTCCTCTGAGGTCGTTTCCTTTACGTTTGTGTGAAGGATGCACTTTCCCAGCGACTCTACTAAAGAGGAGTATGCAGAGGTGCTCTGACCAATTCCGCGGGGTTAGTGGAAGGGGCACATCTGGCCGCCCCGGAGGAGCCCCAGATGGCACCCTCGCTCCGCTAGGCCTCAGAGGCCGCAACTGGCCCCCGGCTCTGGCGCCGCGGCCAAGCCTGAACCCCAGCAACCCCCGGGGACTCGGGGTCGGGCCAAGCCGGGACCCCACGCCTCGCCACCCTCCCGACCCAGTCGAGCCCAGTCGGAAACACTCACCCGCGGGCAGAAAAAACGCCCGCAGCTCCGGCCTCGCTTCCCTTTGTCCCGCGCACGCCCCGCCCCTCTCGTCCGGAGCTTCCGCGCTCGCACTTTCAACACTCTTCTTAATTCCTTTCAAGGCTCCAACCGACTCTCTCAAGAAAAATAAGTCTTCTAGTGGGGACGCGGTGGTGCTTAGTACAATCAAGGATTTTTTCAGGCCCCATACGTTTCTCAAAACTCCCCGAATTTGGGTAATTTGCCAGCCGGGCGCCGATTCGTCACAGCGGAGAGAGCGGAGGTGGCCCGACCGCTAGGTAGGCCCAAACCCCGCGGCCGTTGAGGAGCGGGAGCAGCGACGGGTGACGCGGCGGGAGGTGCGAGGCTGCGCCGAGGGGAGGTGGGAGCGCGGCCTCAGCTTCCCCGCGCGGGGCCGGAAGGCAGCGGGAAGCGCGCCGGCAGCTAGCCCCGGAACCACTGTGGCCGCGAGGCCCGCGCGCCACTCCGGCCGGACTCAGGCCGAGCACGTCCCCGCCTCCGAGGGTGTTTTTTTTTCTTTCTTTCCTTCCGGTCTTTTTCTTTACTCTTTCCCTGGGACCTGGAGTGTGTACTTCAGTAAGCCGAGGATGCAGGCGCGGAGCGCGCGGTTCGCAGTTTCTGCCCTCCCGCGCGCCTCCCAGGGCTTCCTGCCTTAGCGGCCGGGCAGGAGCCTTGGCGAAAGCAGCACGGACCTTTCCAGTTTTCCCAAGCGCGAGGCTAGGGTAACTGCCACAGGTTTCTGAGCCAAGGGCCGGAGATGTTAATCTCCTTGCCCCAGGTTGTGTGCTCTTGCAACGTCGGGCAAGGGTCTCTGTCCCGGCGCGCCTTGGCTCACTCGGTTCTCTCCACCGGGAACGACTGTCCTTCACTTTTCAGCTTAAACTCATCTGTCCTTCCGGATCCAGCTCAAATTGTTTGTGATGCCCACCTGGAACTTTCCCCTCCCCCCCCTTAATCCTTCCTCTGAACTCCCAAGATTCTTTGATAACTTTATTATCGTCTTTACCTGATATCGGACTGTTTGTCATTTTCAATGCAATATGAGAGCCACTAAAGCAAAGGTTCAGTCATCTGCATTGGTCATCTTCGTATCGCCCGTGCCCAGTAAGGGCTTGACCCGTTGTTAGATGCTCAATAAATGTGTATTGAGGCAGGTTCTGGTCTAGTCCAGGGCTCTTTCCACTGAATCAAGACTACGTTCGTTTACTAGATAGTAGCTTTTCCTTGGATATATAAAAACCTGACCGATGTGGGACACTGTGGAGCGAGAAGGATCTGAAGTTACTTGATGAAAACAGTGTTGACATTTAGGGTGACTGATTGAATTCTCCGGCTGCCATTAGCCATCATCCTGGGTGTGCCAGCAGGGGCTAGGGCATCTCTAGAAGTCAGCAAAGCTGTCCAGCTGAACCCACTGTCCAGTTCTTACACCTCCAATATTTTTATACTCATGATTAGAGATTAGTGAAGTTGAAGAGCATGTTAAAGGGAAAGACTAAAAAGGAGGTCATCAAAGCATAATGGGGGGCCTGAGTGGTGCTTGAGATAATGTATACGAAATTGCTTTTTAAAAATATATAGGCATCAGGGAATTCCCTGGCGGTCCAGTGGTTAGGACTCTGTGCTTCCACTGCAGGGGGCCCGGGTTCATCCCTGGTCGGGGAACTAAGATCCTGCAAGCCACGTAGAGGAGCAAAAAAAAAAAAAAAGGCATGTATATATATGCATCAGAGATACAGATTAATGTAAGATACACAAATGCCTCAGCAGGGAAACCCAGAACCTACTTTCTCTGGCTTTCATGGTGGGGGTCTGGGCAAGTGCGGTGCTGGGGCAGGTGCTGGGTTGTGTCATCTCTAGGCAGTCTTCTGCAGAAAAGCTGCAGGTGCCGGGTGTTAGGAACAAAGCACACTGTAGTGCGAACAGAGTGGCACAAAAATGGTGGAAAAGGAAAGGAGGGGATCTCGGAGGAGTTGTGACATTGATACACTTTCTCACCTCCTGGTCTTTACTCAGATGTTGGCACCTTCTCAGTAGGTTTTTCCTGACCTATTTAAAAGTGCATCGCATTCCCCAACCTCCATTCATGGTTTGTGCTTTGTTTTTTTCTACAGTATTTATCACCACCTAACATCCTCTATTTGTTATGTGCTTATTTTGTTGTCTTTTTCTTCCCATCAGGATGAAAGCTCCTTGAGCGGGGGGGCTTTCGACATCTGGAGCAGTGCCCATTCAGGTGCTCTTATTTGTGGAGTGAATAAATGAATGGCTATCTCATTTTCTTCCCTTTGGCTCTTTCTGTGCTCCAAAGATTTGCAGAATTAAGAAAGGAGGAATATAGGGAAGATAAAAGAGAGAAAGCCCTAGAGATTAAGACCGAAGAGTGGATTCAACTTACTCTGAGTTGCTGTTGATTTTTCCCCAAGCAACCATCAGCACATATGATCTTGCATGGACAGGGATATTTATGGGAACTGCAGGACAGACTTTTGGAATGGTGATTATTCCTGGAAAACGTGGTATGCATCATTAACATGACTGTTCAGCTACATGTAACTGTGAAGTCATTGGGAGCCCTTGCAGGCGCCTTATGGTAGACCACAGTGATAGTCTTAGGACCAAGTAGTTTAGTTTTCTTTCTGGCAGCAAGATTCAGGAACTTGGCCTGCTTTCCTCTCTGACACTGCTCATATTTCCTTGAGATACTTCTTCCCCCGCTCCAAGCAGGGAAGTCAAAACTAGTAAGTGATTAAGCTGGGAGTGAAGCCCAGGTCTCTTTGATTTCTTTCTATAGTAGTGTGGGAAGAAGCTGGGAGGGAGACAATTAGGGGTAGAATGAGAACCATGAGTGGGAAGGAAGAAAGAGGAGAAAATGGGAGAGAACAAGGAAAAACCCATAGTCCTTGGACACCTAGTAGTCTGTGCGAATTGCTTCTAGGAGGTTTATTCCTATATAACGCTTTAAAATTGTACACAATTTTTAGATGCTTTTTTTTTTTTTAACCCCCAGATAGAGGGTTTGGAGTTTAACAGATTTCCAAAGAGTTCTGTGACTCAAAAAAGATTTTGAACCAAACACTGAACCGTGCAATTTGTCTGTAGTTTGTTCTAATGAAGCTTTTTTCAATGGATTTTTTTCCCCCTTAAAGTAGGGAAAGGGAGAACAGAACTCTGTGTGAGCCAAATAGCTTATAAAGTCTGGATACTAAAAAAAAATTCTGGCTCTAGGAAAGATGGTGAAATAAGCTGGTTTTCTCGGCTGTTTCTGTGAAGGCAGAAGTTATGACTATTCAGTTGCTATCACTAGAAACTGTCGTGAAATATTGAAGCCCGGAAGATTTCCAGGTCTGAGTGATTCACGAGGTTTCGTAGACTTCGACAAAGTATGGTTTGCTTTTACAGCCTTCTGCATTACCTTCAAAATACCTGGGGATTTGGGACATGAACTTTGACACATGGTGTGGAAAAGGATGAAAGTGTTTGAAAACAGAATGGTCCTGGAGAACCTGGGGTATGGTCTGTCATCCACAGGCCTTATTTGAGGGTCCAGGGCAGGTGACAGCAAACTGCAGGTGCAGGCCAGGACTGGGCTGCCTTCTGTTTTTGTAGTTTTATTAGGACGCAGCCATGCTCACTTCTTTACATATTATTTATGTAGCAGCTGCTTTCAGCTATAAGGGCAGAGTTGTATAGTTGCTACAGGGATTCTATGGCGCGAAAAACCTGAAATAATTGCTATGTGGGCTTTGACAAAGTTTGCCAATCCTGGTCTAGGGTCTAAATGGGTGAGGGAAACTGGAAAAGGCTTGTACTGGTTTGCACATATACCTTATTTCAAAATGTTTCTTTGTAGTATGCCCATGAATGTTGGCAATCTATGTGTACATGATGGCCATAACTTATAAACGTAGAACTAAATTCTACCCTGTGCACAGACTTTCCTTTCATTTCATGTGTTGCTAATTTGAGTAATGTGTGTATACATATTATTTAACTGAAGTTTATTTTTTGGCCCATGTACCATAACATGATTCCATTGGAAACTTTCAAATTATTTTAAACTTTTTTTTTTTTACTTTGGAGAACATTTTGTACTTTAAACTATCATGGTAGAACAGGTCAAATTGGATAACTCACTGGGAAAGAATAACTCTTCTGGCAGTAACTGAAGAATTTAAAAAATTCTCTTTACCTGTTGTGTTTGAACTATTACTTACTCATCGTCAGCTATGATTGTCCTCACAAATTCTTCTCTCCCAGTGACCATTTTCATCCAAATAGTACTGTATATTTGAGTAGTGCTTTGCCAGATATTTTCACATGTATATCATTTCAAACATTTCTGTGAGGTAGGCAGCGTAGGAGTTCTGATCAACCACCATCTTTCTCTTATTTTCAGGTGTGAAAATTGAGGCCTAGGGAATTTAAGTGATTCCTTCCTGGTTACATGGGTCATTACTGACAGTCCCAGGGCTGATATCCTGCAATTGTTGGTAACTGGAATTATTATTTACTTTTGTATTTTGTTATGGAAGGGTGCATTTGAACCATTTCAGAGAGATTGAAGAATATTCATTTCTATTCATCCATCAAGTGAGGATAATATTCATCTGTGGGATTGTTGTAAGAATTAGAGATTGTGTACGAAGATGCTGAGTACAGGGCCAGGAGTATAGCGAGCACTCTGCAAATAGTGGCTCCTGTTATACTTTTCCCAGGATCATGGGATTATTTTTATTTTTTAATTAGAATATACCATTTATTAGAATATACTCTTCTTAATTTTTCTGTTGTTAAAAAAAGTATAAAAATTGTGCTTTTGTGCACCTTGGTTACAGTTTTCTTCATCCCCCAATTGAGCTAACAATATTGGAACAATTGAACTCAAAACAATGTATCAAACTCAAATACAATGCAGGTTTGTAGTTCATGTTTCAACTTTTTTTTTTATTGTAGTGGTATCATTTACTTTGGTAAATTCATATCCCAATTTAAAATGCCCCAAAGCAAATAAAACTCTGTTATAAATTCAAGTACTGTATTTTAAAATGTACATGTAATACACACAATAGCTGCATAGTGGAATTACTATAACAAGCAGTTACATTCATGATGCCCAGTACTAAGTTTTCGACACTGCGTATAGATTACACTAGATATATTTCTTTATTTACGATACTGTTACTTAGTACAGTAACTTTAGTACAATAGCTTATACGATTGCATTTCCAAAGCTTTAATAAAGTTAGTAGCATTTAACTAATATTGAATGAAAACATTTTTATGTGTAGGATGTATTTTAGGTCAGATGCTTATGCAAGAATAAGCACTTAACATGCTGTTGTATCCTTGACAAAACAAAATCATCCCTTTCACTAAACAGAATAAGCCAGGCTAAAAGAAATATGATGTAATCAAAAGAAAATTTAAATGTGATTCCCTGTATTATGTTAAAGATTATTTAACATAATTTTCTTCTGGTTAAAATATACTTTTTTTTTTTTTTTTGGTTGAAAGAAAGAAGAGAGAGAGAGAGAGGGAGAGTTGTAAAGGCTGTATTAATATGCTAACAGCTGTAGCCCTTAGATGATACTTTAGCTGGGAAAAAAGTATGGTGAGTTGTACTGAATGTTTTTTTCTGCTTAGAAAAAAATTGATAGCCTATAAATTTCTAATGTTTTAAAACAGGTATTTATTATTTAAGGTCTTTAAATATACCTGTATTAAACAAATTAGGTTGTTTAAAAAACTTTGCAACAGTACTTGACTTATTCACAAATATATTTTCTATCCATATTTATTAGAGTTTGAACAATTTAAAAACATAAATCCTGCAAATACTCTTAGCTTAGATAACAATACTGTTATCTTAATTCACATAAATGTTTGAACAATACTGTTATCTTAATTCACATAAATGTTTGCAAGAAATATTTATAATACTTTATAGAGTATCTTTAATGCTTGCATCAGAGACTCAAATTAATCACATTTAACTTTACAGATGGAAAAGTTGGGATGGTGAGAGGTTGGATTAACTGTTCTAGTAATTGGAGTAACTAGCTTTCATGTTCTTTTTGTGCAGCTGGACTTCTGATTTTTTTGTGGGGGAGGACACAAACTTTAAAGTTCTTAGAATAAAGTTAACTCTCTGGAAATCAGATAATGATTACAAAAAACTTTCAGATGAAGATTAATCATCAAATTAGCCCTGGGGTGTGTTCTATAGTTTGCTCAAAACATCTTACAGAAAATAACTTTTATTTTTCTACCTGTGCAAATTATTATCTCAAAAGGGAAACATTTGGTTAAGTGAATAGTACTCGTTAAAGGTTCATTTATAATTGCTTTCTTTTTTTAAGTAGAAAAATCTTTTTAGATATAACCAGTCACGGAATAATGATGAATAACTCAGTGTGGTTCTTAACATAATACAGTCATATTTAAACAGACTATTCCATTTTCCTTAGAATTTTCAGACACTGAGTGAAATTTCAAAGGCTTAACTAAACCATCTTAATGCTTACAGTCTCTGATAAAAATTTCAAGGGAAAAAGAAGACTATTTGGAGAATAAATAAAATAGAAACTGTACTAAATTTCTGAGTTTACACTCCCTCTGTCCAAAAAATACAGCTATAATTAGATTCAGAGACACTTTGTCCCCCCCCCCTTTTTTTTTTCTGAAGAGTCATACATTGGTCATAACATACATACTTAGTAACTTACATTTTGGGACAGAAGGTGGTCAGCAGGCCTACCTTGGTCCAACCTAATGTCATTTTCACATCAAGTCAAATACTGTCTTTGGATTAATTAGCTGCTGATGGAGGTTTGATAGAGGGGATACTGCATGATCTTCTCATGATAAGCCTGACTTCTATATCTGGTAGATTATCCTGCTTAGTCTGTAAACACCCTTCATCAGTGGCTGCTAAATGAAGATCAAATCGAAGAGAAACAGATTTTTTCCTTAATCGAGGGTTATCTTTAAAGAAGGAACCTTCCCATTCTTTAATAACTTCATCCACTTTCTCTGTCCTGAAATGATAAAATAAATCTTTCTATATGAAGAAGTATGGCTATAGTAAAAAACATGTAATATGTATTGTATATGAAAAATAAATCGAGAAATGTAATTTATATTTACATTTTAAATTATAATTGATAATTTACATTGTGGCATTTATTATTTATATTCTTTAAAAATCATATTAATAAAATGTCTAACTGATTCTATGGAATTCTCATGTTTTGGTTATATTTTTGGAAAAATGGTCCATTAAGAATAGAGTACTTCACCTGAGTTTTTGTTTATGTATATTTATTCATGTCAGGTTAAAAATCACAATATATAAAATTATGTTTGGAAACGTTCAAAGATTGCTGAGATTACTCAATTGAAGTTAATTTTTTTGGCATATGTTCACTGTTAGTCAAAATTTTTTACTTACTGAATAGTGCCATGAGCTTCAGTGCTTTCTTTCACGACATTTCCATTTAATATTGCTTGTTTGGTCACTGTTTCCACTTTTTCGTTCTCATACTTCTGTGGGACTTTTGTTGAAAAAGATATTTCATTTATAATGGCTGTGAAAATATTATTTATGAAATATTAAATTACAATGTTGAAGTACTATTCACAGTCAATTTGTATGTCAAACTTTATTCAAATATTGCTTGTTTTTGCTACTTTAGAGTATTTATTTATAATCCCTATAAACAGGCACTTCACTTTTTAAGTTAGTTAACTTATATCAGAAACTCACCTGAAGGTAAAACAAAACCAACTCTACTTGTGGTAGGTTTTTGTTCTTTTTTCCCACCTTGGATGCAACCATAATATCTGAAATTGGAAAGAATTATAGGAGCAACATTGTATTAGCATGTAATTGAAACAAATGCTCACAAATAAGAGAATGGATAAATTGTAGTGTAGTCATACAAAGGAAATACTACTTAGCAGTGAAAATTAGTGAACTAAGGGTATACTCTATCTGTAGGGAACAATCTCCCAAGTATAACATTGAGTGGGGAAAGAAAGATACATTGTAGCTAATTTTATCAAGGTTAAAAAACATGCAAAACAATTTCACATTTTGCTTAGGGATATATAATGAGACTAATGAGACATAAGCATCAGATCCAGGAGCCAGGTTAGACTGAGGGAAGAGAATGAGATTGGTGGGGGTGTGGTTTAGGTGCTGTGGGTGGGGATTGGGGGGGACTTCAATAACATTGTAAATGTTTCACTTCTTAAACATGGGAGTTCATTATATTTTTCTTGATACTTTGTATATTTATCTTAAATAAATTTAAGATACCTGTGTATCTTAAATATAGCATGATAAAATTTTAAAAATTGTATTAAAGGAATGTTAAAGACCACTTTATCAACATCTTGAATGATTAGGCATTAAATAAAATTTACAACCATTTTATTTCATAATGAATAAATTACATGTATATAGCTATATATATATTTACATAGCACTGTTTTAAGCACTTTACAAACAATTCATTTAATCCTCAGCAATTTTGAGGTAGGCAATATTATTCCCATTTTATAGATGAGAAAACTGAGGAACAGAAAGATTCAGTAACTTTCCCAGCATCACTTAGCTAGTAAGTGGCATATTTTTAATTCAATTTATGTTTTTCAAAGATTTAGTAAATGTCGAGATTTATTATAGGTGAAAGTAGTTTCATCCAGTTTTATAGAGGACTCAGAATTCTGAAGTAAGCAGGAATAAAGGTTTTCTTTTTATGGGAACATGGAAAATTGCACATTGTGCTGTGCTGAAAGCCATATGACCTTATAAGTGATTGCAGATTATGAAATTATGTGAATTAATAAGAATTCCTCTTTTGATACCTTTCGTTACCAGGATATCTGGAAATCTTTCAAATCATGTACTCAGAACAACATTGCTTTCCGTGGTTGTACTATAATAATAATATTATTATTATTATGGTTATAATAATGGTTATTATTATTATTATTTTGGTGTTTGATGTGTGTTGGGAGTGGGCCCTTGTGGGAGGGGAAATGTGGTAATGTGTGAATTTTTCAAACTTTCTTTGTGGGTGGTCCATAGAAGGCACTGACTAATTCTAAAAGGGGTGAATGGCCGGGAAAGTGAGAAAGTTAAGGAAGGTCATTTTTGTAGCGATAGAGAATTGTTTACATTTTGTTCTAGGCTTGCTGTGCTCTTTGTTGTAGCTAATGTCCCTGACTTTGGCTAGTCTGTTCATAATTTTGGGAGGCTGGAAATAGTTCTCCCACATATTTTTTGCAGTGCCTACTAATCCTGTTTTGTGGTAGGAACTCCGTGAGCATGCCTTGGTGATGATGGGTTTTAGATTTAATTTCTCTATCTCAGTGACATAAATGGCTCTGTATTTCTGGTCATTCACTGTATGGAATTAGGTACCTGATTTCTTCCTTTTCCAGGAGGCGGCGATAAGTTGCGATTTCTTGTTCTAGCCTCATCTTCGTGTTGAGGAGCATCTCGTGCTCTTGAAGCTGCTTTTCGATGCCGCGCCTTACTTCCTGTAGCTCTTTTTCTAGTCCTTCAATCACTGCCTCTAGGTCTTGCAGCTGCATCTGGTAATGTTGTTCACTGGCGTGTAGGGAGTTTTCAAGGCCCCTTTCCTGTTTTGTACAGACCTTCATCAGTGAATCAGGGAAACTAACTGTGTTTCTGAAATCTGATTTGCAATGTCTTTGTTCTATTGAGTTCTCTTCTTTCTTAAAAAGTTGCAATAATTGTACAGCCCTTATGCAAGAGGTGTTTCCTTACAGCTTTAGGTATGACCCAAATTTTAAAAAGTTGTATTTTCTATTTACAGCTAGAGAGCTTACTATTTCAAAGGAATCCTGTGATAATTCTTATGGCCAAAAAAAAATCTGCAGTGTGATTAGTCTATTATCACCCTAATTTATTTGATTTCTTAAATATTGAAAAATATAGAATATTAAATATCAAAGCCAGAGCAGACTGCTTATAAAAGGCATTTTCAGAAAGTGTTTAAATATTTTTCTATTAGAATTCTCAGTGGTATGGATAAGACTCCCCACTGTTATGACTTTGGATAATGACAAAGACTCTATTCCCCTACTCTAACAATTAGAGAACCCCAGGGTGATAAGCGAGGGTTATTTCATTTTTAAAGGTGTGAATAAACCTTGAGTGAGTTGATAATAGTTATTGCCATGATGGAGGCAGGGCAGTAGTTGAACTAGGTCCATGGATGGAATTCAGTGGTCTGATTTTCAGTTTCTCACTGGCCAGTAATGGACATTATTCCTTTCCCTCTCTTAATCAGATAACATCTGGGGATTCAATGGGCCAGTTGCTTTTGAGATGATTCTCACCACAGCATGGAGAGATTCAATTTCCACTTGCAGGTGATGCCACTGGCGTCGGGCTTCCTTGAGTTCTGCTTGAGCCGCCTTTAAAGCCTCTTCATCTTTGTCCATTTTTTTGCTTAGATCTTCCTCCAACTAGAAGAAAGCCAACAACAACAATAACAACAACAACAACAACAAAAGCACTCTTGAAAGTGAGACATTTAAAAGCAGTTATAGAAAAATAGTACAGGAATCAAATAGTTTTTTCTTTAAATTTTTAAATTACCAATGTGTGTTCTGCTTGGTGCTCCGTTACTAATTAATTAAGTTCATGAGCGAGTCAATTGCACTCTCAGCCTCAGTTTTCTAGGATGTAAAATGAACCTCAAAATTCTTTTCCTACCATGACAGTCTATGAAATGTAGAAAAATACATTTAATGAGAAGTAAGTTTGCAGGACCTAAGTTTGAGACCTCTGATTCTTTTTTATTTTATTTAATTTTTTGATGTGGACCATTTTTTTTAAGTCTTTATTGAATTTGTTAATATTGCTTCTGTTTTATGTTTTGGTTTTTTGGCCGCAAGGCATGTGAGATCTTAGCTCCCCAACCAGGGATTGAACCCACACCCACTGAATTGGAAGGCGAAGTCTTAACCACTGGACTGCCAGGGAAGTCCTGAGACCTCTGATTCTTAACTTTCTATTGTTTATGTTATCATTAAGGAAGAAAGATAGAAAATTAGCTACTGCCCACCCTCCCATATTTTCTTGTAGGCTGCTTCATAAAAGCAGATAAACAGCTATATATCCTAAATCGATCATTTCTAGGACTGGGTATATGGACAGGATACTTTACAATAATTTACAGGATAATTTACAATACTGCTAGAAAGTGTATTATGAATCATTTAGAGAGTTAAGTTATCATAGCCATTAGAGATTCTATAATAGACTTCTGTATTAAGAGAACCCATTGTTGATTTACCTTTCTTAGAAGGCATGTTAGGGCGCGCAGTGGTTGAGAGTCCGCCTGCCGATGCAGGGGACTCGGGTTCCTGCCCCGGTCTGGGAAGATCCCACATGCCGCAAAGCGGCTGGGCCCGTGAGCCATGGCCACTTAGCCTGCTTGTCCGGAGCCTGTGCTCCACAACGGGAGAGGCCACAACAGTGAGAGGCCCGCGTACAGAAAATAAATAAATAAAAATCTATTGTACCACCAAATTAAATTTTTTACATTTTAAAATGCATTTTTATAAATACATTAAGAAGTTCTAATTTTTGCTTCAAAATACTAATTTTTGCTTCAAAATGCAAAAATCAATTGCATACATTGCTCCTACTGCACTTCCCGGACCGGGGCACGAACCCGCATCCCCTGCATCGGCAGGTGGACTCTCAACCACTGCGCCACCAGGGAAGCCCAATAGATTTTTTTTAAAAGGAAATATTGGATTAAATGAAAGTCAATAAAGTTTAGCGCGAGGTATTAGACAACAAAATTCATTCATTTCTTTTGGTTTGTTGTATCACTTATTCTTAGTGTTAAGTTGGCAAAGCCAAGCAGCAACACATATCAGAGCAACTACAAAAGAGGATGACAAGAATTTTGGAAATAGAAGAGCATAAAAATGCTGGTCTCTTGGATGTTGAGTGAGGAGCTGGCAGCTAGGCTTGTGTGGTAGCTAGATTCCGAAGATGGCTCCCCATGAATCACACCTCCCCAAATTCATGTCCTTGTTTGGTCCTCTTCCACACTGAATCTGGGATAACCTGTGTCTTGTTTTAGCCAGTAGAATATAGCTGAAGTGCCAGTTCTAGGCCTAAGCCTTAGGAAGCCCTGATGACTTCCACTCCTATGATTTTGGGAGCTCTGGGCCAACATGTAAGAGATCTGGTTACCCTGTTGCAGAGGTCATGTAGAGAGGCCAGATGGAGAGAAACAGGCCCAGTTGTCTCAGCTGAGCCAGCCTTCCAGAAATGCCCTGCCAAGGTGCCAGACACAGGAGTGAGCCACCTTGGATGTCCCAACCTAGTTTTGCCCCAAGATGACTGAAGTCCTAGCCAATGTCATGTGCAGCAGAAGAATAACCCCCACTGAACCCAGTCAAGCCACAGCATCGTGGAAGACAATACAATTGTTTTAATCCACCAAGTTCTGGAGTGGTTTGTTATACAGCAGTAAATAACTAAATTAGCTTATGTTTATTTTGTAATAAATAAGTAATCAGGCTTCCTTGAATTTATTCCAGTTGATTTTCTAAATTCTTTGAAAAAACATCCCCTAAAGTAGTTTTATGTTAAGAAGATGAAACAAATCTTACTGTAGTCTTGCTTTTTCACTTTATTCATTTCAACATAACGACTTGTAAACTAAATAACTTGTATTTCTATTATTGCAAAATAAAATGTTTATTTGGCTTATAATTTTTAGAAATTGCCATCTGTTAATTGTTTTCTTCTCTTTGTAAAAGGTGAGTGAACTATTCCAACACTTAAATCAAATATCCCAGTGAATTTGCTCCATCTACGATGCTGATAACTCTTTATGAAGACCGAAAATGTTACCCAGAAGTTAAATGTATGTTGTCACTAAAAATGAATTGCATGCAGTAATGTCCTATGATTTCCCAGCAATATTTTTTCCCTTTTGGGTATGTTCTTAAGTAAACTCTTTGCTGTGTTTGGGTGCTTGGAATAGAACTTGTACTCAGATATGATAGGTAAACCAAAAAAAAAAAAAAAAAAAAAAAAAACCCTGAATTTCTGAATCTTTGTTTCTAAAAGAGTTGTTTATTCATTTGTTTAGAGATGAGACCTTAATTTATTACTAAAGGTGCTTGTCACTTTAAAACAAAGTAAGTCTATGAAATTAGGATTTAGCTCTTATTTAACTTGACTCTCTTTTAAAAAAATACTTAAATATTGCATGCTTAGTATTAGAAATAAACATTTCTCATCTTTTAGTACAAAAGCAAAAACCTGTAATTGAAGTAGAAAGTCATTTTCGATTTGGCAATTTTGATTGTCCCAATTTATATCATTGTTTCTGAATGCCATGTTCACATACTCAGATGATTTCTATTTATAACAATCTGGTATAAAATTGAACTCATTAAAAAATGATAGAAACCTTTTAGAAATATTTTACTTAGGTTTCTTGCCAAGTGTGGAAGCTAATAAATCTTACTATAAAGCTTGTCATTTTAAAGATGTTATTTATATTATCTCTATAAATAACTCCATAATAGCTTCGAAGGGTATCTGAAATGTTCCTTCCTGTAGGATGTCTAAAAGAGATTAGAGTGCACCATTTTATTGTATGTTGATTCCGTGTTTTGTTAATGATAGTAACCTCATGATTTATATAAAAATCAAATGTATCAATCAACATTCATTTAATGGTTATTTAACAGGAATAATCACAGCCTTTCCCCCTGTAGTCCCAGTCACTTTGCAGTAAAACCTAAATTCCTTCCCCAGTATATGCTGCATTGAAAAGGAAATACTGTACCTCAGAGAGGCCGAGACAGGAATTGGATAGACATGGATTGTCTCCTTATCCTGGAAGATGCCTGTCTGTATGAAATCATTACCTGGATCCTTGTTGAGAGCACGGTCTCTATCTGATTTCTGGTGAGGAGCTTTTCATAGTTTGCCCTGATCTCATTGAGTAGCTGGGACAGCTCCATTCTTTTCCCATCCTCCACCTTGGCTATCAGAACCTTATCGATAGGATGAGTCTCTGCCGCAGAACCTGCACTGTCTGCATCGCGCGCAGAGACAGCTCCATGGAGCCTTAAAGACACAGAGCTCCTTTTTTTTCCGGAAGCCACGGATAGCCCGGGTTTCTAATCAATTATGCAAATATTTGATAAACGCTTTTCTCCTATTGTTGTTGATCTAGTAGAAGTGTCAGGCTCTCTGTAAAGTAACAGAAAAATGAAAACAGTCTCAGTATTCTTGAATTGGTTCTCTAAAACTGAGCACGTTTGGGGGGGGAGTTAATTTAGCTTGTGGAAAGGAAATGGGGCATAACATAAAGAAAATTGTATTTTGTTTTCCCAAGATATTGCGTGGAAATAAATCTGGGCTCAAAACATGGTAACTAAGCTTTCCTTTTATGGCTTTCCTCACCATTTGGATAATTTACACAGAAATGCTGTGGGAGGGCATTAGAATATGTTGTAAACCTTGAATAGTCTGACAGTTATTGGAAAAAGCTACCATCAGATTCAGCTGACAGTTGTCATCAGCCGCAGGACTGACTGACAGTATTTCTCTTAAATACATGCCGCGTGGCTCGTGGTGGGCTGCTGGTCTGACCGCAGGCTTTGATATATTGTGGTGAATTCCTGAAGGTACATTACAGATGAAGCTATGGCTGGAAGTAAGCGCTAAGAGAGTATGAGAGCTGACCGTTAACATTTCCAACGTTTTAATAAGGTTGAAGAAATACGATCAGATGGTCCCTGAGCAGGATGTGTTCATTGAGGTAAGATGTGTTGTGGGGTTACTCCTTCATGAGTAAACAGAGTTAATGATAGCTCCTACTTGTAAATATAACATTTGTGCAGCTCTTCTAACTTTAAAAAGCACGTTTACGACTGTCATTCCATTCAGTAGTCACAATCCCTGTCATTTTGTAACGTGTAAAGATGACAAGCCTGAGGCAGGAGGGGTTAGGGCATCTTTCCCAAGGACGTATGGTGATGTTATGGCATCCTTGGGACTGGGACTTTGACTCCTTGGCTGTATTCCAAATATTGTCCCATCTGCCCCTGCATTATGTCTCTCCCCACCTAAATTCCTTGTTTAGCCTGGCAAGCTGGTTGTTAGATATGACTCAAAATATTTTTGAGATTAGATCTATCACTGTTGTTATTTGTAGAGTGGCTTGGCTGAAAGTGTATCTGGAGTGTAGTTCAGGAAATAATCAATCTTTGGCTCTAGTGCTCACAGGGCCTTTGAATGTGCACCATGCTCTTTTAATTTCTGAATTAACTCACTACTGGCCGTCCAATCTATGCTGGGCATTCCCACAGTCGCCTCCAAAGAAAGCTGGCAGACCAGAGCCCCTGCTGAGAGGCGAGTTTCCAGGTCATTCTTGTACTCTGTTTCATTTGACCCATGCCTCCTCCACCCTCCCCACTGGTCACAGTGGATTGGCCTGGGCTGGACACTTGACCTAAGGATAAACAACCTGTAGGTCAGAGACCTATGAGGTAGCCTGACCCAAAAGCTCTGACTGAAGAGCATCACTTATGATTATTTAGGACAAACTGATTCTCTTTTTTTGGTAATTGCAACTGAGAAATAGGAAGAGAATCAGGCATTGATAGTGGGAGGAGAATCAGGAAAGAATTAAACTCTTGTTGCTTTATCTGGCTCCTGCTGTTCTCTGCCTAAAATACAGAGAGCTGAACTAGATTCCCCGGAGGACAGGCCTGGCAATCTGCATCTGAAACGAGCCTCTCGGGTATTTCTACCCTATAGCAGTGCTTTCGATAGAAATAGAATGCAAGCCACAAATGCAAACCACGTATGTAATTTAAACTTTCTAGTTGTCATATCAAAAGGTAGAAACAAGTGAAATGAATTTTAATATTATATTTTATATATCTGAGATATATCATGTCATAAATATAAATTTGTGCTTTTTTTTGGCCACGCCGCACTGCTTGCAGGATCTTAGTTACCCCACCGGGGATTGAACCCGGGCCCCAACAGTGAAAGTGCTGAGTCCTAACCACTGGACTGCTAGGGAATTCCCTCAATATAAATTATTATTATTATTATTATTATTAATTTATTTATTTATTTTTGCGGTACGCGGGCCTCTCACTGTTGTGGCCTCTCCCGTTGCGGAGCACAGGCTCCGGACGCGCAGGCTCAGCGGACATGGCTCACGGGCCCAGCCGCTCCGCGGCATGTGGGACCTTACCAGACCGGGGCACGAACCCGTGTCCCCTGCATCGGCAGGCGGACGCTCAACCACTGCGCCACCTGGGAAGCCCCAATATAAATTATTAATGAGATATTTTACATCCTTTATTTTTGGTACTGTCTTTGAAATCCAGTGTGTATTTTTATGCCCATCTCAATTTGGATGAGCCATGTTTAAAGTGCTCAGTAACCATGGGGCTAGTGGGGAAGTCCCTGTATGTACTTGGGCACCCATTCAAGTACCTAATTTTCTTGTATACGAGGGTCCCGAATCTTAATCCATTTAGTGTTTTGCCTGTCTTACACATAAATGTTGTGATCAGGTTTTATTCTAAGAAGTGTACCAGAGGGACTTCTCCGGTGGCGCAGTGGTTAAGAATCCTCCTGCCAATGCAGGCGACACAGGTTAGAGCCCTGGTATGGGAAGATCCTACATGCAGCGGAGCAACCCACGAGACACAACTACTGAAGCCTGCGCGCCTAGAGCTTGTGCTCCGCAACAAGAGATGTCCCCGCAGAGAAGCCGGCGCTCTGCAACGAAGAGTAGCCCCCGCTCGCCGCAACTAGAGAAAGCCCTCTCGCAGCAACGAGGATCCAACGTAGCCCCCCCCCCAAAAAAATAAAAGTGTACCAGATAGAACTGATGGTGACACAAGTTTCTATCAAGTGGATTTCTCCTCCAGGCATTTGTAAATACAAATCTCTTTTCTTTAGACAGACATATCAGTCTAACTGATCTTTTAATTTAGGGGATAATCTCATAGAGCCCGGGTATTATTTTGCTTATTAAGTGTAATTTCTTTAGCAGCTTAAATATTGTGAATTTCTTTTTAAATCAGTCACGCCATTTAATAGGATTATAGATGCATAATTCATCAGCAAATAAAGATGTATTTTTTTGTACTTTAAAAAAATTGTTGTAAGTGACTTTACTTTGCTAGTTTGTCCTCTTTTTGTTATATTGCTGATATTTCTCACGGGAACATGCCTGCACACGATCTGGTTTAATCTTGTGTTTCATGTATCAATTAAGAATATAATTAGACAGATCTGTGTTGGAATGTGTTTGTCAGCATTTTCCAGCATGTTTCAAGGTGCGTGAGCGAAGCTGACATGCATTTCCATATGTTCTGCACATGCATTTCGTGTCGGGTGATTAATCAAGGCATGGTACACACACCAGTGTGTTCTTGGCAGATACTGAATTCATTGTTTGCTGTTGAAACTCAAGAGTAAAACCCAGGGCTACTTCTCTAACCAAAGATTTGGCTTTTGGGTCCTATTTTCTCTGGCATTTTCCACAGCACTCCCCTTCCTACCTTGTTCATTGCAGCCCAACACGTGGATGTTTCATGCTCCAAAAATGACCATTCCTAGAGAGTGAGGCCGGTTTAGGATATCAATTATAAACAGTTTCAGTGTATTACAAATACAATGCATGTTATATTGTTATCATTGCAGACCATAAGCGCTAAACAAAACTATCCAGGAATAGTTCAATTTTCTTTTCTCTACCCCTTTTTCATCTGGAGGTCCCAACCTTTGAAGTTGTAGTTCTTAGGCTAAAACTGTGCACCCATCCACTGGTCCCACTTGAGCCACAATATTGGCCTTTCTTTTCTGGTCCCTGAAAGAGAGATCTTGGTTGGGTCCCAAGTACATCTTCTTCACCAATTTGACAGGTGTTCCCTTAGCTTCCCTTCCTGCCATTGAAATACTGATTTTTCTAAACCTCCTTCCTCTACCTGATGACATTGGCCCTGCTGTCTTCTAGTAAGTGTCCTGGAGAGTCTAGTCTTAGTTAATTTCCGCTTATCTTAGTTTATTCTAGACAATTTAATCCCTTTTACTTGCATTCATTCTTTCTTGGATTTTATCTTTTTGTCTTCTTTTTGTCTCTCTTTAAACATTTTTAAAAGTTTATTTTATTGAAATATAGTTGATTTACAGTGTTGTGTTAATTTTTGCTGTACAGCAAACTGATTCAGTTATACATATATATACATTCTTTTTCATATTCTTTTCCATTATGATTTATCACAGAATATTGAATAGTTCCCTGTGCTATACAGTAGGACCTTGTTGTTTATCCATTCTGTATATAAGAGTTTGCCTCTGCTAATCCCAAACTTCCAATCCATCCCTCCCCCACCTCACCACCCTGGCAACCACATGTCTGTTCTCTATGTCTGTGAGTCTGTTTCTGTTTTGTAGCTAGGTTCATTTATGTCATATTTTAGATTCCACATATAAGTGCTAGCATATGGTATTTGTCGTTTTCTCTCTGACTCGCTTCACTTAGTATGATAATCTCTAGGTCCACCCATGTTGCTAAACATTTTAATTTTGTTAATTTTTTTTTTTTTTTTTTTACCTAGTCCATTCTCATAGCTTCCTGCCCTGCACAGCAGTTTTTAGCATCCTGGTTGATAGTCCCCATAGTTTCCTAAAGGCATCGCTTAATTCTGCTCAACTCTTCCCCTGAATGCAGCTGTGAGTTTTCTTCTGTTCAGCCTGGTCTGTATTTCTCTTGATAGTACTCTGTAACTATTACTTGACAGTTCATAATTCACATGTGTTCATTCATTCAAGGACATTTAAAATTTTAAGTGAAACTTTTGAGGTAATTGTAGATTCAGCTGTAAGGAAGAGGACAGAGAAATCCCACATGCCCTTTACTGAGCACCTCCAATAGTAACATCTTATGAACAAAGGGACAAAATGACAACCAGGATATCGACACTGATGCAGTCAAGATACAGGACATTTCCATCGCCACAAGGCTCTCTCCTGTCGTCCAGGGCCTTTTCTGAGTGTTAGCTCTGGGCAGTGTGCTGGGCACCAGGAGGGGTGCAGAAAGGAAACAGATACTGATCCTGTTGAAACTGCTTCAATTCAAGATAGAAAGTGGGAAGTACCACAGAAAGGCACCTCTGAGGAGGGAGTAATTACTTTCTGCTGAGGAGATCAGAGAAGGCTTATAAGGGCAAATACAAATGAAAAATAAGAGGCTTAATTCTCTTTACCGAAAATAAGGGAAGAGACCCCCCCCCCCCGCCTCTCTTTTCTTAGAGCAATTACTTTAGAAACCTTGTAAATTCTTTCTCTGTCTCTTTGAAATGTAAGTGAATCCTTTTCAAACCTAAACAAGCCTTTGGCCAGGTTTATGACCCAGGAATCTCTTTCTCAAGGACCTGGAACGTATTTTGGAATGTGAACATCCAAGGAATATAGCACCCCTGTCTCCCAGTTCTTGTGGGAAGGTAGGAGGCTCTCTGCAGAACTACCTCCTGTTACAAGAAGTGTACTTTTCTTTTATATGAAGCCATTAGTGAACACAGATGGTAGCCCCAATCACCAGGTAAAGTTGCCCCAATTACCAGATGAACTATGTGACAAATGATGATGTCAAGCCCTCTTACTTGAGGACTGGTTATCATTTGTCTTGAGAACAGGGATGTAATGGGTTTTACCTGCTTGGCTATAAAAGGGTAGGATTTCCTTCTGTCTGTGGTCTCAGTGGATTGAATTTGATGTTCATCACATTCTGGTTTAATGCTTATTCAATAGCAAAATGTTTTCTTTCTCTAATACTTTTGTGGAGAGGTTTTCTGGATGAGAAGATTTTGTTTTTAATTATATTTCCCCAAGAAGTTTAACGGAGTAAGCAGTCTCTGATCTTGGCTATGAAGGATAGCCTACATGTCATAGGCAATCTATTTTAAAATATCTAACATTTCCTATTTGTAGTTTAGCCCACACTTAGAACGCTAGTTTAGGCAGGTGGCAATGGAAGCTTTGCCTTGCAATTAAAAAAAATTAATTGAGGTGAAATTCACATAACATAAAATTAACCATTAAAAGATGTACAGTTTATTTAGTACATTCACAAGGTAAGGTAACCAACACATGTATCTAGTTCCAAACCATTTTCATCACCTCAAAAGAAACCCATATTCATTAAGCAGTCACTTGTCATTCATCTGATCCCCCAGCCTACGTAACCATCAATTTGCTTTGTGTCTTTATGGGTAGCAGCACTAATCATAATACCCCAAATGTGGAAATGACGCAAGTTTCCATCAACAGGTGAATGAACAAAGAAATTTTGGTATATCCATACACTGGAATATTATTCAGCCATAATAAGGGATGAAGTACTGATACATGCTACAACATGCATGAACCTTGAAAACGTCACACTACATGAAAGAAGCCAGACACAAAAGGACATATCTTGCATGCTTCTGTCTGTATGAAATATCCAGAATCGGTTAAAAAAAACCATTTTTTTTTTTTTGGGAGGGAACATTCTAGCACATATGGGTAGACATTATATGCTAGACTTTGAACCCTTATCACAGATGGTGTGGCCTTCATGTAAAGTGTTTTCTGGTAAAAAGTAGCAGTAAAGAGGGATTGGTGGGAAGTAGAAAAATCAGAGGGTGGCTGATGGTGGGGGACACAAAAGTTTACAGAAATTCCCCTGCTTGGCTTTGAACATTCATCTTAGCTAAGCAAGCTGTGTCTCTGTGTGAAACTTCTCTGACGTTAGTGCTGGTTGCTTCCTAGGTCTGGATACATGCTGGATACACAACTGTTATAGTAGCGATTGTCTGGTCCTCAGAATTGAGCATGTTTGTGTTTCAAATGCCTTGAATGCAGGACTCAGCTTTAGTTTTCCTCTTTCGTTTTCTCCAGTAGCTTCCCCAGGACAGATTGTGTGGGCACTGGGAAAAGAACAGTGTGGATCACATTCAAATGTATGACTTAGTACTTATTTGTAACCCAAGTTCATATATCTTTGGATATTATTTTTGCTTATTGGTCTTCACATAATGGCTTGAATTACTGAGTTCTATTTTCAGGTTTAAAAGCTCTCCCACTGCACAAACTGGCTAGATGAACATGTCTATTCTAGAAGCAAGCTCTCCACAACCTGTGTCTCCTTCTGCCTTCTTACTTCCCCCATGGTGCTTATCACCTCCTTAGTTTTCTGCTGCCATTGCAGAGTCCTCTAACTTCTTCTGGGCTGGACTCTGCTCTCTGACAGCTGCTACCAGATGCATCTGTTTTTGTCTCCCCATCCTTCTCTTCTTCCCTTGCTTTCAACTTTCCAGTCAGTCTCTGAGTATCCAAGCACCCTCAGCTGCTCAGTACTGTTGTACAGCTTTGAAGGACGCAATGTGTGTAGCTGGTAGTATGGCAGCTGGTATCTACACGTGGATCCCTTTCTAAGTAAGCTTTATATATAAAAACAGGAATCTCAGAAGTGGTACATTTAGGCTCTTTATAAAAAGACATTTTACAAAAGAAATTTTAGCTGTACTGTTATTAAAAAAATGATATTTCCCCACAGGTTTGGAGGAGGTAGACTCTGACTTTGGCTATTAAATAAATGCATTTAAAATATATTTAGATTAAAAAAATTTTATTTGTTCACAACCTTTAAGTGAGATTCAAAATGCTTGGTAATTGTTTTCTCCTTAACTAGATTGTGAACTTCTCAAGGGCAAAGAGCGCATGTCTTGTTTCTTTGGAAACTGCCCCAACTCCCACTAATTTAGTGGGGTTTCCTACTAACCCCTTAGACTTAACGCTTGCTTTTGAACAAACGAATGAATACCAGAGTAGATTATCTTTTATTGATGTTATATCTTGTCTTGAAAATGAGTGGCTATTGTCAAACTTCTCTTAAAAGTATGTTTTGAGTTCTGGAATGTTCATGGCAAAGCTCTGGTTTGTTTTGACTTTCTTATTGTATAACCATGAGAGGAGTTGCTCTCTTAGGGATTACTGTTGTATATTTAGGATTGAATGATAATCTTTTCCTCTTGCGCGTGGGGCTGTGTTCAGATTGAAGACACTAATACAGCATACTGGCAATTTTTGTGTAATGCAACTTAATTACACCTGTAGATCATATCATTTTACATGAATGTAATACTTCTACCTTCGTGAACAATTTTGAGCGTTTGGAGGAAATGCTGGAGTCTGTAGATTTTAACCTTGAAAAATCATTATCTTTGAAACCTCTCCAAGCAGCCACAAGACTAGCTACTCATGTCTTGAAAGAGCTGTTCATTGAAGTCAGCACTGTTTGAGAATTAGGAAAACATTTTCTATTCTCTTTGACAAATTCTCAATATTAATCTCAAAGATTGAGTAAAACAGAACCCACTCTTTTTTCAACTGTATGATCCTATATGATACCGTTGATGGTTTAGCTATGCTACCTTCTTACTTTTAACTATAACTTTGTGTAGTTAACAATAACTTCTGAGCTATCTTTGAAAGAATCTGGTGTTAAGGTTAAAATGTGCAAGATTCATTTTCTGATTTTGTGCTTAACACAGTTGTTGATTTCTTGAAGGCTGTGGTCTGCAATACTATTTGCGGTATAAAATGTTCTGAAATTTGTGAACATTTAAAAATTTCCTTTTCATTTTTTTTGGCCTCTCAATTTGACTTTTATTTCTCTTCTGCTTCTTACACCACTGGTGCATTCAGTAAAAAAAAAAAAAAGTTTTAATGTATTTTAAGATGTCTTTTGGCTTAAAATACAAATGATCACATTGGGAAATTAATACACTTTCTGAAATTTAGTCCAGCCTATATGAAAACAAAGCTGTCGGTAGGGCAAGAATAGTTGCCATTTAGTGATTCCATGTTCTGCTGCACCTTTTACAAATATCTCCACACTGTTGCCTTCAGAAAAAAATCATTATACTAATCCATTAAGCTTCAACTCCTTCATAATCACTTTTGTCAAATGGCTCATCTCCCCAGCGGCTCACACCATCTATGATTTCTGACTCCGGAAGTGAAATTGGGTGATATGTGGTACCACAGGTACCACAAGCTCAGTTACCCTCAAAAATCATTATCTTTGTAACTTCTCCAAGTGGTTTGAAAACCAGTGACTCTTACCTTGAAAGAGATTTTCACAGAAGTCAGCACTGATTGAGAATTAGGGAAACATTTTCAGTTCTCTTTGAGAATCCTAAATGTTAACCTTTTAGGATTAACTTTGATCTTTTTTCAACTGTATGATGCTATATGATACCTTTGATAGTTCAGCTATATTACCTTATTACTGTACTTGCCTATTCTAAACAATCAATAACTGTCTTTTGAGTTGAGTTGAGTACCTACAAGACAGACTCTGCATGATTCCGTTCTGAATATGTGTATTTTTGTGTGTGACTCTCTTCTGGAAAGGACCTCTCTGTTGTGCTTCTTGAGATAATTCATACCTCAAAATATATTTAGTTCTGAATTTCTAGAGTTGTATTAGTTGTAAAGTCATTTTTAAAGGGTACTCTAAAAGTCTGACTGTTTACCAGTTGGTTAGGATTTTGGCTGTGTATAATTAATTTTACATACTAATTAAGACTACTGTGTTTTTCATGCTCTGCATACTTACCTTAGTGAAACTTGTAGGCAACTGTCCATTGTATCTCTGGTTGTCTATTGGATATTTCCAGTTGGGTATTCCATTGTTACATCAAACTCAATATACGTACAACTTGCTCTATTATCTTTTCTCCTAATTCTGCTTTCCCTTCCAACTTTCCAATTCTTATTCTGCTTTAAAATTGAAAAATTTTTGTTTACCCTGTCTTAGCTCTTTAAAGTCTAGTAATTGTCCACATCCTGTCTCCAGATTCTTTATTTCTCCCAGGATTATCTCAATCCAGAAAAATTTCAATTTATCCTTGAGTTGCTACAGTAAGCTACTCACTTTGTCTCTAGTCTCTATCCCCACCACTCCAATCCATCTTGTGTGCAGAGGTCGTATTAATTTCCTTAATCAACCCTTGATAGGTTTCTCCTAAGCCTAAAGCTTCCAAGAGTTCTCTGTGGAACTTAACATTAGTTTCTACTCCTCAGAGAAGCTAAGACCCTCCATGGTTTGACCCTATTCCATGTATCTAGTCTTATCCCTGTCATTCTCCAAAGGTGAATTCTTTATTCTGCCAGATTCAACGTCATAGTTCCATGTAAATCATGGTCAGTCCTATCACTTTTCCTTCATTCATATTGGCTTCATGTCTGCCTATTCAAATCCTTCCTTTAAAATTCAAGCCTTTTTACTTTATTGAAACTAAAAGCATTATTGAATAGATGCAAGGTAATAATTATAAACTGTGTACAATGTATTGAGAAAAACAATGCAGCAGATACCCATGAACCACATTCAGAAATGAAACGTTGTCATTACCAGTACAATTGAGTCACTTGTATGCCCTCTTCCTGACCCTGAATTTTGTGTTTATATTTTATTTGCTGTTCTTTTTAGTTTAACCTTTTTTGTTTGCATCACTAAACCATACATCGTTTCGTAATGGTACAGTACATGTTTTTCAACTTTACATAAATGAAATAATTCTTACTTATGAAACATAAATTAGGTAGTGATTATTTGAACACAAAACATTCTTGTAAATACAGGCCTTCTATAGTGTATTCAGCCAAAATATTTTTTTCATTTTTAGGATTTCATTTATTTCTAAAAAGAAAAACACTCTTTTCATAACTTGTGACTCCAGTATAAAAATAAGCATGACTTCACATAGTGTTTCTCTCCTTGGCTTATGTCTTCCATTGTGCCATTGAAGGTAACCATGTCTTACTTTGTCTGAAGCTGTCGGCTACTAGTTTTATATTGTCAGTCTGCAGCATGAAGCTGGTGTCGTTAATGGTTGCATCTGATATCTGGGAAAGCAGGACACAAAAAAGTTGTGTTTGTTACTTCTGTACACTGGTATTTAGCGATGACAATTTCAGGGTCTTCAATGAAATTTTAGATGTATATGATTCCTTAATGACAAATACATTAAATAATTGCTTAAATATTTCTTTATAGCATTTATCTCTTCTTTTGAGAATAAAATAACTGTAGGCAATTTACTTAGTCTAATTTCATTTAAGTATTTTGGAGACATTTCTACAACTCCTTCCATAAAATGAACTATATAAAAGTGAGCTAATTAGAAAAAAACCTAATATTGCTAAGAGGTATATTTTGTTGCTTGTTAAATTCCTTAATCTGGTTAAATTGAGAAAAGTACAGGTATATGTGTAAGATGTTCCTAATCTTTTAATATTTTGTCATTTTTAGTGTAGTTCTTTCATCCAGCAGTAGCAAAGTTTCTTACCTTGTTTTGAAGTTCCCCAGTTATCCTGTAATATTTCTTGTAGTTCTGTTTTGCTTCTTGACCATTAGCTCCAGGTCCAAAATTTCTTATACGATGCTTTGATTTTATATTCAAGTATACTGTTTGCCTGCTCCAGAGCCCCACCTGGTCCAGGGAAACTGTGAAATGGTCCTTTAGATTTCTTATCCTATTTTTCCCTCACCTGCTCCCAAGTTGGCACTCCCGAAGTTGGTGGGAAAAGCTCGCCAGAAGCCACCTAAACCACATTTCTCCCCTACAAGTCTTCCTTCCCCTTGACCAGAGATTAATTGCCATAGACTTGATTTTTGGGCAAAGTGTGACACGAAAGGCTTCAACCCTGCAAAACCCAATGCCTCCAGGAGAGCGTTGAGCGGTATCAGTTAGTAACTCCTTTTAGAGCTGATAAAGTGGATGCTTCATCTCTGATAGAATCACTTTAAGGATTTTTTTTTTTTTTTTTTTTTTTTTTGCGGTACGCAGGCCTCTCACTGTTGTGGCCTCTCCCGTTGCGGAGCACAGGCTCCGGACGCGCAGGCTCAGCGGCCATGGCTCACGGGCCCAGCCGCTCCGCGGCATGTGGAATCTTCCCGGACCGGGGCACGAACCCGTGTCCCCTGCATCGGCAGGCGGACTCTCAACCACTGCGCCACCAGGTAAGCCCGGGGGATACTCTTCACTGCGGTGCGCCGGCTTCTCATTGCGGTGGCTTCTCTTGTTGCAGAGCACGGGCTCTAGGCGCGCGGGCTTCAGTAGTTGTGGCATGTGGGCTCAGTAGTTGTGGCTCGTGGGCTCTAGAGTGCAGGCTCAGTAGTTGTGGCACACGGGCTTAGCTGCTCAGCGGCATGTGGGATCTTCCCGGACTGGGGATCGAACCCGTGTCCGCCACATTGGTAGGCAGATTCTTAACCACTGAGCCACAAGGGAAGTCCCTTGTCTCTTGTTTCTAATCTCTGTGAGGATGGACGCCACCTCCAGCATCCTCACTGTTCTTGTCCATTGTCCTTTGAGGTCAGAAAGACAAGAAGAACCTTATGAATCTCTGGATCCAAGGTCAACAATGAACGTCTGTCTATATGCAGGTTGGCATTGGCTCTTCCTTCTTGTCCGTAAGTCCAACTCAGAAAAAAGAAACACATTCCTCTTACTTAAAAGTCGACTGGAGAGCTGAACTTTAGAGTTTGAAAACAAAGCCTATGCCTGTTGTGTGGTTTTAAAATAATTTTAGGGCAGATAATAAGGTGTGAACACCCTGTCCTTAACATTTTATTCAGCACTCTAAATAACTTTCACAATCCAAAATGGTTCAATCATTTCAGTTTTTAAAATCGAATGAGCTCATTTTACTGCACATTCTAGTGCATCTCAGTATATTGGCACCTGTGATCTGGCCCTTTCCATATCTGTAAACAGTCATTTAGTACAAATACAGCATCTCAACACATGCCAAGGAAACCCAGAATGAGGGTTTCACCTCAAGATAATTTTCAGAGTAGCCATATACTTTTGCCCTGACATGAGGCTAATACTAGCCGTAAACATAGGTCCCAGGTGGTACAGGACTAGAAGACTGGACGTGGGAAGACTCATGGAGAGAGGCTTTCCCGATGTGACTGCGATGGGAGGCCACATACAGCTGGTTTCCATGTCTGTCCTTCTGTGTTTAATCCAGGCTGAATCAGCGAGTTCATATTTCTGAACTTTTCAGTAGAGGAGAAACACCCAAGGTTTAATTTGCTGTAATGCTTTGATGGGAAACATATGTTTGACTTAAGACAGTGTTGCTCTTTTTCTCTGAATAGTGGTTGATGCTTAGCTATCAGCTTCATTCTGTGGTTACAGAGTGCCTACAGATCCATTTTTTATGTTTTATTCAGTGTGCCTAGAGGAAAACAAACTACATTATTTGGTTGTTTTTATTATGAAGGTTTGATACTCTCATGCAGCTCTTATTGATTTTATATTTGAAGGTACAATTTACATGAATTACATTCAGGTTTACTCGTTTGTAATTTTTAATTTGGGTTTTTATGCCAAGTCCCATGTCCTTTTCTTAAGGACTGGCTTGTGGGATTGATGATCTAATTTGTGGTCTGGTCATGTTAAATTCCTTGAGTGGGAAAGTCCTTACCCAGCCTGGCTTTGTCCTTTGCCTGTTTCTTCCTGAGACTGACCTATACCACCCCCTACCCTACTGTAACAGGCTTCGTCTCCCAAGCAAGACAAGACAGAGCTCTGTGGACCACCCATGGGGTAAAAGACTTCAGCAATGGAGAGTGGGAATAGGAAACACCAGCTTGGCTAAGTGACAAGTTTTGGTTAGAGGTGTGGCTAGATTTGACAAGGGAGCAAATATCTGAGCATCTGTTCCCTTTGGGACTTGCAAGGTTTTCGGAAATCTGGCACCATATCACATATCCCATCTTCTTTCCCAAGACTTTTATTTTGACCAGTCTCTTAAAAGCTCTGCAAACGTGCACTGTCAGATTCCTGCGGCACTTCTGGTAGATACTGTGGAATCACGCCCTTCACTGTTAACATCCTGTATTGTCTGCTATCTTCTTTGTGTTTTTAGCTTTCCTCTCCATCTAAAATGTAAGCTTCTTGAAGTAGGAGGTATATCTTATGTTTCTTTTTTTTAAATTAATCAATTAATTAATTAATTTTGGCTGCACTGGGTCTCAGTTGCGGCATGTGGGATCTAGTTCCCTGACCAGGGACCGAACCTGGGCTCCCTGCACTGGGAGAGCAGAGTCTTACCCACTGGATCACCAGGGAAGTCTCTTATGTTTCTTTTTATCTCATGAAATAGTCAGTTCAGTGATGGACGTAAAGAAACTAGACATTAATTAATTATAGACTGATTATTCAATCTCATCCTTTTTTGTGGGCTAAGCTGTTGGCTGTAGTTTTAGGGACACTGAGGTCTAATTTCAGCTATCACTAAGTTCCAATGTGATGTTAAAATTTCCCACATACAGGGGCTTCCCTGGTGGCGCAGTGGTTGAGAGTCCGCCTGCCAATGCAGGGGACACGGGTTCGTGCCCCGGTCCGGGAAGATCCCACATGCCGCGGAGCGGCTGGGCCCATGAGCCATGGCCGCTGAGCCTGCGCGTCCAGAGCCTGTGCTCTGCAACGGGAGAGGCCACAACAGTAAGAGGCCCACGTACCACAAAAAAAAAAAAATTCCCACATACAAAATGGCTATAATTTTCATTCTCATGAGGAAGACACTATGTAAATAATGAATAATGTGTACATTATTATTTGTAACGATAATGCAGCTAGATCATAATCTAGAACTTCATTTCTGGGTAAAATATTGCATTTCTTTAAAAATATTCAGAAATAATTTAGTTGACTTGCAAAAGTAAATTTATTGAAGCATAGAAACAATTAGAGCAAAGCTGTCATTTCAACTTTTTCAAGAGAATTCTAATAAGAAAAGAAAAAGATGCAGAAAAATTGGTTAGTCATCTATTTCTGTATGGAAACTTTTTCCCGAAGTTAGCCGGAAAGATGGCTAGATTGATGCAGCTTCTTCATTCGTGTCTTTTAGATTGTTTTCTCTGAAGGACACTCTTGTTGATCTGGAAATTGCCTATTTAAGTTTCACCTCAGAAACGTTGCTGACTTGAGATGAGGCAACTTTGCCATCCACCACCTCCTCTACGATGGTCTTTAGTCACTCTAGTCTAGCTTGGATCTGAAAATCAAAGAATCACAATGTCAGTCTGGAAACTGTCACAGAAACATACATCAAGAGAAATCCAAATGCATTCGCTGAGTATGTTCTGTCTGGGTAAGATGACGTGAACACTAGTATACACTTTTTATATGACAAGCAATGCGTGCCTTTACGTTTCAATTATAAAATTATCAGGAACATGAAAAAAATATCTACCTCTTCCTTGGACAGAACAGCTTCCAGATCTTGAGTCACTAGACATGGATGAATCCCTGGATCCGGTGTTTCTGGACCCCGTGTTTCTGATCCCGAGTTTCTAAAATCAGATCCTCCAAAACCAGAACCACTGGAGAAAAAAAAGAATTGTTTTCCTTTGCAGTTTGCAAAGGCAGGAGAAACCCTCCATGCAGAGGGCTTTTTCCCATGAAGGCAGCTGTCATTTGATTGGACTCTTTTACTTTATAAATACAAGTCTGGTCCCCAAGCCCCTTTTTGGTTTCATAATGTAAATACACCAAGGTCTGCGTTTAGCATGTTCCTGACTTTCATTTACCCTCCTTCTCCATCAAGCAGGCAGTGGTGGGGATCAATCTCCATCTCCAGGCGGGTCTTGATGTCCAGCAGCTGCTCATACTCTGTGTTCTGGCGTTCAGTCTCACCCCAGATCTGGCAGATCTGCTCCTCCAGGCCGCTGATCTGCATCTGAATTTGTGACAGCTGTACCATGTAGCCAGCCTCCGTGTCAGCCAAGGTTCCTTCCAGGGAGCTTTTCTTTTCTTTTCTTTTTAACATCTTTATTGGAGTATAATTGCTTTACAGTGGTGTGTTAGTTTCTGCTTTATAACAAAGTGAATCAGTTACACATATGTATATGTCCCCATATCTCTTCCCTCTTGCGTCTCCCTCCCACCCTCCCTATCCCACCCCTCCAGGCAGTCACAAAGCACCGAGCTGATCTCTCCAGGGAGCTTTTCTAAGGGAAAAAGCAAATAAAAATTTCATGATGAAAATAAATCATTGGATGATTTAAAAAATACATTTTATAAGATACTAGGAGAAATGCACTTTCCATGAGTTACAAGCTCTATTGCTCTATCATTGCTTCCTTAATTTTTGTTGCCATTACTTTTTTAAAACGAAATCTTTTATGGAAATAGATATATTACTTTTAACTGGAATGTCTCATGCTTTCAACAACCACAATACAGTCCTCCCTAATCCTGCATTTATTATGTGCCAAGTGGAACATCTTGGCAAAGAAAACCGAATTGCTCCACTGGAGATTTTTGAAAAGCTCTTTGCACAAACCATGGCCAGTTGGGACTGCAGCTCAATTTCCAGGGCTTGCAGAGTGCGTTTCAGTTCTGTGATCTCATTCTTGGTGGAACTGGCTGGCCTGGCATCAGCATCGGTAGAGATCTGTGCTTGCAGAGATGCGCTCTAAATACAAATGAAATGCAGTCTCGTTGCAGGCTGATGATGAGTTGAGGCTGATGAGATGGGGCTGATGAGATGAGGCTGATGAGATGAGCGGAAGTGGCGCGCGCGCGCGCGCGCGCGTGTGTGTGTGTGTGTGTGTGTGTGTGTGTGTGTGTGTGTGTGTGTGTATGCGGCTGCGGGCAGGGCTCGGAGGCTCAGGGTGATGATCTACCCTGAATTGCTCTTCAGCCTCGCAGTGGTTCTGCTCAGCCAGGTCCTCATACTGTGCCCTCACGTCATTCAGTAACTTAGTCAGGTCCGTCCCTGGGTTCCGTTCTACGGTCACATCCCCTCCGGAGCTTCGTTGCATACTCTTCATTTCCTAGCATGAAGGGAAAATAGACCAGAGAGATGAAAACTGAAAAGCAATGCCTTCCTAAAATGTGCTTAAGCCAACAGAAGGTTGAAACTAGCACACTGAAGGGGAAAAAAAGAACCCAACAAATTCACATATAATTTTCTCATCATTACTTTTCTCCCCCGGTTATAGAAGTTGGAAATCCATCCAGATGGAATTTACTGTCATAGAATGGATGTGGGGGAAACTCTGTAGGCCAGTCATTTAATCGTGGACCGTGTTCCTACCTCCTGGTGGTTCTTCTTCAGGTAGGCCAGCTCCTCTGTGAGGCTCTCAGTCTGCATCTCCAAGTCAGAGCGAGTCATGGTCAGGTCATCCAGCACTTTCTGCAGGCCATTGATGTCAGCCTCCACGGGCTGCTGGAGATGCAGCTCGTTCTTGTATCTGGAAGGGTACAGTACAGCCCATCCTTTCATCCTTTCATATTCATGAAAATATTTTCTCCCCTGAGCAATTTGATCATGGAAGGCTAAGTTTTCTCTTAGGGGTTTTTCCCTTGTAAAGAAAAATCTGAGCCTTACATTAATTCTATTGATGGCCAATATTTTTGATAACAAAAATTTCATCCTGAAGCTGCCTTTCTTTTCTTGTTGGTGGAATGATGGTTTTCAAAATGTACCCTTGGGATGTTTGTGAATTCAGGTCTTGATCCCCTAAAAGGTTTCTTTAAAATTTAGAGTAAACTAAGCCAAGGGATTGAATTTTATTTCCCTTAGGACGTTTGTTTTCAAGTCTTCATTTTTCTTACTTCAGTCTGAAGTCATCAGCAGTCAGTCTGGCATTGTCAATTTGCAGAACAATCCCAGCATTTTCGATAGTGGCAGTAAGGATCTAGAAAAGACAATAATAGTGAATAAATCATGGATGCTTTTTACCTGTGTCTACATGCCCAACTGTGAGAGTAGACGTCGCCTGAGTTAGCTTTTAAAGGTGAATTGCTTTGAAAATGTGCTTAGTAATGACACTGCATTGATAATCCTAATGTATTTAGACATCTTTCTGCAAAAATTAACAACTTGCACATTTATTGGAATGGGCATGGAACTTTGCTTTACAGAACACAATCCTCTGAATATTTCTGATGCTTTGGAAGATCAGTTGTTCTATGGGCTCTTTCAGAAACAGTGTGAAACATGAATTCCACTTCCAAAAAAGTCTTTAAAAATATACTTCCCATACAACCGTGGTTAAACATTTTAGATTCCACCACATTCTCATACAATATTTGCACCAGACTTTCTAGGAGAAAAATAATTGTAAGACGATTTAAATCTAGCAAGACACTAAAATACATCAACCTGCCAGAATTAATCACGAAATAATTAGATGAAGCTTGTGTCAACTCATAGCCATCACTCTTATGTTAATCAGCTACCTGGCATTGTATAAATTTTACTCTTATGTAGAAATACTCAAATGTAAGATGCAAACAAAATTAATGTGGTTGGATGTCGTGTATACAATACTGTCATAGTTAAAGCACACCAAGTCCCATTTTACGTATACAACAAAACAGATATGTTTTCAAATAATTCCTTGATTTAAATTCACCATCATGGTCCATGATCTGAATAAATGGGAAAGCTACAGAAGTAATAGAAATTCAGACATGGCTAGTGTCTCACCTGATTCCTAAGATCTTCAATGATTGGATAGTATTTGCTGTAATCTCTTCCAGCTCCACCAACTCCAGACCCAGGCCCAAATTTGTCATACCACTCCTTGATTTTGTTCTCCAGATCAGCCTTCTCCAGGGCTCTGACTTTGTCTAGGTAATTGGCCAGCCAGTCACTGAGGTTCTGCATGGTTTGCTTTTCACCTCCAGAGAAAAGCCCCCCATGGCCAACACCACCACCCATACCACCAGCATAGCTGTAGAAGCCACCGCTAGCACCCCCCCGCCGAATCCAGCGCCTCCACCAAAGCCAATCCCAGAGCCTGAAGCTCCTCCCAAACCGCCCCCTATTGAGCAGCTACCAAAACTCCCTCCAAAGCTGCCTCCAAAGCCCCTGCTGGAGCCCCCACTCAGGCCACAGCTGCCGGCCCCTCCTCGGAATCCCCGGGCAGACCCTCCCCCCAAGACTGCAACTGCTTCTGCTGCTGAAGCTGCTGCCACCAGCCCTGGAGGAGGACACTAGAGATGAGCAAGACATGGTGTTCCTGCAAAGGACTGGTTCGTCCAGGTGAGGAGAGGAGATCGGGAACAACCTATTTGCAAGCTGCCTTTTTGGCCCTTATATACATACTTTTAGGGTATTCCTTTTCCATGTCAGTTCTTAATTCCTGTTACCCTTTTGCTCATCCTCAATTGGATATATATTTTTTTCCTCCCGAATTCACTCTACTGGCTTTTTTTCTGAAGCTGGGTCAGAGCCTCAGGGCATTTACTATATCAAGAAAAAAAGAAAAAAAAAGGTGGACCAAAGCAAAAAAAACTATTTTTCAGAATTATAGTTTTAATCTTTCAGAGGTTTTGATGAGTGATAATTCTTTTCTGAAAGAGCAATTCTGTTAAATTTGCTTCATGATTTCCCAGTTGCAGAGCACATTCCCAGATTAACAGATGTAATTAAAATACTTACTAGGACCAGAATGGAAATTTCCCATCAAACTTGTGACTTTTTGTTCATATTGTTCTCTTAAAGTTGAAATGAGCTTTAGAATCAGCATTTGTTTCAGATTTACTTAATTGTCCTTCTCCGTGATTACTTCAATCAGCATATTTCTAAGGTTGCTGAAGTTTGTGATTTTAGATGATTGTGCTACAAAGATGCTTTTCTTTCTGATTGAATTTGACTCTGATATAATGATACCAATTTCCTTCTTTAGAATCAAATCCTAAGAAACAAAGAGATAATGTTGATTTCTTTGATAACTAGAGAAGGGGATCTGAGTCACTTCTTTTAAAATTTATTTATTATTATTTTTTTGGCTGTGCCACAGGGCATATGGGATCTTAGTTCCCTGACCAGGGATTGAACCCATGCCCCCAGCAGTGGAAGCACAGGGTCCTAACCACTGGACGGCCAGGGAATGCCCTAAATTTATTTTAGTTTTTATTTTATTTAAAAAAATTTTATATGAATCACTTTTTAAAAATAGATCTTTATTGGAGTATAACTGCTGCACAATACTGTGTTAGTTTATTTGTTGTACAACAAAGTGAATCAGCCATATGCATATATATATCCCCATATCCCCCTCCCTCTTGAGCCTCCCTCCCACCCTCCCTACCCCACCCCCTCTAGGTGGTCACAAAGCACTGAGCTGATCTCCCTGTGCTATGCTGCTGCTTACCACTAGCTAGCTATTTTACATTCAGCAGTGTACATATGTCGATGCTACTCTCACTTTGCCCCAGCT
Source organism: Orcinus orca (assembly GCF_937001465.1). NCBI lineage: Eukaryota > Metazoa > Chordata > Mammalia > Artiodactyla > Delphinidae > Orcinus > Orcinus orca. The sequence continues at coordinate 41,645,419 of NC_064577.1, read as the reverse complement.
TCCCCCGCCCCCACCCCGTGTCCTCAAGTCCATTCTCTATGTCTATGTCTTTATTCCTGCCCTGCCCCTAGGTTCATCAGTACCTTTTTTTTTCTTTTTAGATTCCATATATATGTGTTAGCATATGGTATTTGTTTTTCTCTTTCTGACTTACTTCACTCTGTATGACAGACTTTATATCCAACCACCTCACTACAAATAACTCAGTTTCATTTCTTTTTATGGCTGAGTAATATTCCATTGTATATATGTGCCACATCTTCTTTATCCATTCATCTGTCGACGGGCATTTAGGTTGGTTCCATATCCTGGCTACTGTAAACAGTGCTGCAATGAACATTGTGATACATGTCTGTTTTTGAATTATGGTTTTCTCAGGGTATATGCCCAGTAGTGGGATCACTGGGTCATATGGTAGTTCTATTTTTAGTATTTTAAGGAAACTTCATACTGTTCTCCATAGTGGTTGTATCAATTTACATTCTCACTGACAGTGCAGGAGCGTTCCCTTTTCACCACACCCTTTCCAGCCTTTATTGTTTCTAGACTTTTTGATAATGGCCATTCTGACAGGTGTGAGGTGATACCTCATTGTAGTTTTGATTTGCATTTCTCTAACAATTAGTGATGTTGAGCATCTTTTCATGTGCCTCCTGGCCATTTGTATGTCTTCTTTGGTGACATGTCTATTTAGGTCTTCCGCCCATTTTTTAGTTGAATTGTTTGTTTCTTTGATACTGAGCTACGTGAGCAGTTTGTATATTTTGGAGATTAATCCTTTGTCAGTTGCTTCCTTGCAACTATTTTCTCCCATTCTGAGGGCTGTCTTTTCATTTTGCTTAAGGTTTCCTTTGCTGTGCAAAAGCTTTTAAGTTTCATTAGATCCCATGTGTTTATTTTTGTTTTTATTTCCATTACTCTAGGAGGTGGGTCAAAAAGGATCTTGTTGTGGATTATGTCAGAGTGTTTTTCCTATGTTTTCCTCTAAGAGTTTTATAGTGTCTGGTCTTACATTTAGGTCTCTAATCCATTTGGAGTTTATTTTTGTGTATGGTGTTAGGGAGTGTTCTAATTTCATTCTTTTCCATGTAGCTGTCCAGTTTTCCCAGCACCACTTACTGAAGAGGCTGTCTTTTCTCCATTGTATGTTCTTGCTTCCTTTGTCATAAATTAGGTGACCATATGTGTGTGGGTTTATCTCTGGGCTTTCTATTCTGTACCATTGACCTAGATTTCTGTTTTTGTGCCAGTATCATACTTTTCTTGATTACTGTAGCTTTGTAGTATAGTTTGAAGTCAGGGAGCCTGATTCCTCCAGCTCCGTTTTTCTTTCTCAAGATTGCTTTGGCTATTCAAGGTCTGTTGTGTTTCTATACGAATTTAAAGTTTTTTGTTTGAATCCTGTGAAGAATGCCATTGATAGTTTGATAGGGATTGCACTGAACCTGTAGATTGCTTTGGGTAATATAGTCATTTTCACAATATTGATTCTTCCAATCCAAGAACATGGTATATTTCTCCATCTGTTTATGTCATTTTTGATTTCTTTCATCAGTGTTTTATGGTTTTCTGAGTACAAGTCTTTTGACTCCTTAGGTAGGTTTATTCCTAGGTATTTTATTCTTTTTGTTGTGATGGTGAATGGGTTTGTTTCCTTGATTTCTCTTTCTGATTTTTCATTGTTAGTGTATAGGAATGCCAGAGATTTCTGTGAATTAATTTTGTATCCTGCAACCTTACCAAATTAATTGATTAGTTCTAGTAGTTTTCTGGTGGCATCTTTAGGATTCTCTATGTATAGTATCATGTCATCTGAAAACAGTGACAGTTTTACTTCTTTTCCAATCTGTATTCCTTTTATTTCTTTTTCTTCTCTGATTGCCATGGCTAGGACTTCCAAAACTATGTTTAATAAGAGTGGATATCCTTGTCTTGCTCCTGATCTTAGTGGAAATGCTTTCAGTTTTTCACCATTGAGTATGATGTTTGCTGTGCGTTTGTCATATGTGGCCTTTTATTATGTTGAGGTAGGTTCCCTCTATGCCCATTTTCTGGAGAGTTTTTTTTTATCATAAATGGTGTTGAATTTTGTCAAAAGCTTTTTCTGCATCTACTGAGATGATCATATGGTTTTTATTCCTTAATTTGTTAATTTGGTGTATCACATTGATTGTTTTGCATATATTGAAGAATCCTTGCATCCCTGGGATAAATCCCACTTGGTCATGGTGTATGATCCTTTTAATATGTTGTTGGATTCTGTTTGCTGGTATTTTGTTCAGGGTTTTTGCATCTATGTTCATCAGTCTATAATTTTCTTTTTTTGTGATATTTTTGTCTGGTTTTGGTGTCAGGGTGATGGTGGCCTCGTAGAATGAATTTGGGAGTGTTCCTCCCTCTGCAGTTTTTTGGAAGAGTTTGAGAAGGATAGGTGTTAGCTCTTCTCTAAATGTTTGATAGAATTCACCTGTGAAGCTATCTGGTCCTGGGCTTTTGTTTTTTGAAAGATTCTAAATTACAGTTTCAATGTCATTACTTGTGATAGGTCTGTTTATATGTTCTAATTCTTCCTGGTTCAGTCTTGGAAAACTGTACCTTTCCAAGAATTTGTCCATTTCTTCGTGGTTTCCATTTTATTGGGATATAGTTGTTTGTAGTAGTCTTTTATAATCCTTTGTATTTCTGCAGCATCAGTTATGATTTCTCCTTTTTCATTTCTAATTTTATTTATTTGCATCCTCTCCCTTTTTTTCTTGATGAGTCTGGCTAAGGGTTTATCAATTTTGTTTATCTTCTCAAAGAACCAGCTTTTAGTTTTATTGATCTTTGCTATTGTTTTCTTTGTTTGTATTTCATTTATTTCTTCTCTGATATTTGTGATTTCTTTCCTTGTACTGACTTTGGGTTTTCTTTGTTCTTCTTTGTCTAGTTGCTTTAGGTGTAGGGTTAGATTGTGTATCTGAGATTTTTCTTGTTTCTTGAGGTGAGCTTGAACTTCTATAAACTTCCCTCTTAGAACTGCTTTTGGGTCATTGTGTTTTCATTGTCATTTGTTTTTATGTATTTTTAAATTTCCTCTTTGATTTCTTCAGTGACCTCTTGGTTATTTAGTAGTGCACTGTTTAGCCTGCATGTATTTGTGGTTTTTACAGTTTTTTTCCTCTAATTGATTTCCAACCTCATAGCGTTATGGTCAGAAAAGATGCTTGATATGATTTCAATTTTCTTAAATTTTCTGAGGCTTGATTTGTGACCCAAGATGTGATCTATCCTGGAGAATGTTCTATGTGCACTTGAGAAGAAAGTGTATTCTGCCACTTTTGGGTGGAATGTTCTATAAATATCAATTAAATCTATCTGGTATATTGTGTCATCTAAAGCTTGTTTTTCCCTATTTATTTTCTGTTTGGATGATCTGTCCATTGGTGTAAGTGGGGTGTTAAAGTCCTCTACTATTGTTGTGTTGCTGTCGATTTCCCCTTTATGGTTGTTAGCATTTGCCTTATGTGTTGAGGTGCTCCTATGTTGGGTCCATAAACATTTATAATTGTTATATCTTCTTCTTGGATTGGTCCCTTGATCATTATGTAGTGTCCTTCCTTATCTCTTGTAACATTCTTTATGTTAAAGTTTATTTTATCTGATATGAGTATTGCTACTCCAGCTTTCTTTTGATTTCCATTTGCATGGAATATCTTTTTCCATCCCTTGACTTTCAGTCTGTATGTCTCCCTAGGTCTGAAGTGGGTCTCTTGGTGACAGCATATATATGGGTCTTGCTTTCATATCCATTCAGCCAGTCTGTGTCTTTTGGTTGGATCATTTAATCCATTTACATTCAAGGTTATTATTGATATGTATGTTCCTATTACCATTTTCTTAATTGTTTTTGGTTTTCTTTTGTAACATCTTTACTGGAGTATAATTGCTTTACAATGGTGTGTTAGTTTCTGCTGTATAACAAAGTGAATCAGCTATACATATACGTACATTCCCATATCTCTTCCCTCTTGTGTCTCCCTCCCACCTTCCCTATCCTACCCCTGTAGGGGGACACAAAGCACCGAGCTGATCTCCCTGTGCTATGTGGCAGCTTCCCACTAGCTATCTATTTTACATTTGGTAATGTATATATGTCCATGCCACTCTCTCACTTTGTTTGGGTTTGTTTTTGTGGATCTTTTTCTTCTCTTGTGTCTCCCACCTAGAGAAGTTTCTTTAGCATTTGTTGTAAAGCTGGTTTGGTCATGCTGACTTCTCTTAGCTTTTGCTTGTCTGAAAAGCTTTTGACTTCTCCATCGAATCTGAATGAGATCCTTGCTGGGTAGAGTAATCTTGGTTGTAGGTTTTTCTCCTTCATCCCTTTAAATATATCCTACCACTCCCTTCTGGCCTGCAGAGTTTCTGCTAAAAAATCAGCTGTTAACCTTATGGGGATTCCTTTGTAAGTTATTTTCTGTTTTTCCCTTGCTGCTTTTAATATTGTTTCATTGAATTTAATTTTTGTTAGTTTGATTAATATGTGTCTTGGTGTGTTTCTCCTAGGGTTTATCCTGTATGGGACTCTCTGTGCTTCCTGGACTTGGGAGACTATTTCCTTTCCCATGTTAGGGAAGTTTTCCACTATAATCTCTTCAAATATTTTCTCAGACCCTTTCTTTTTCTCTTCTTCTGGGACCCTCTATAGTTTGAATGTTGTTGCATTTAGTGTTGTCCTGGAGGTCTCTGAGATTGTTTTCAATTCTTATCATTCTTTTTTCTTTATTCTGCTCCTCAGCAGTTATTTCCACCATTTTGTCTTCCAGCTCACTTATTCGTTCTTCTGCCTCAGTTATTGTGTTACTGATTCCTTCTAGTGTATTTTTCATTTCAGTTATTGTGTTGTTCATGTCTGTTTGTTTGTTCTTTAGTTCTAGATCTTCGTTAAACATTTCTTGTATTTTCTCAATCCGTGCCTCTATTCTATTTCCAAGATTTGGGTCATTTTTACTGTCATTACTCTGAATTCTTTTTCGGGTAGATTGCCTATTTCCTCTTCATTTATTTGGTCTCACAGGTTTCTACCTTGCTCCTTCATCTGTGACATCTTTTTGCCATCTCATTTTTCTTTTCCTTTTTTTTATGAGTGGGATTGTGTTCCTGTCTTAATGGTTGTTTGGCCTGAGGCTTCCAACACTGGAGTTTGTAGGCTGTTGGGTAGAGCTGGGTCTTGGTGCCGAGATGAGGACCTCCGGGAACCCTCACTACGATAAATATTACCTGGGGTCTGAGGTTCTCTGTTAGTCCAGTGGTTCAGACTCAGAGCTCTCACCGCAGGAGCTTTGGCCTGACCCCCGGCTCGTGACCAAGATCCCACAAGCCGCCCGGGGTGACCAAAAAAAAAAAAAAAAAAAAAAGGAAAAAAGAACAATAACAAAGTAAAAAATAAAATTAGACTAGGAAACTAACAGATATGTTAGAAAAAAAATAAAAATAAAAATATAGATGAGACAATAACCAGAAGGTAAAACAAAACCACAATAGTAAAAAAGAGGAGAAAAACAAAAAGGTGGAAAAGGCCTTGGCTGTGGAGGGCAGGGCCTAAGCAGGGGTGAGGTTCGGGCGGTGGGTGGGGCCTATGCTTAGGGCCCACACGGCTGGAAAAGGCCCTGTGGGGTGTGGGAGTTGAGGCGTAGGCACAACAGAACAGAAGGGGCCCAGGTGTGCCTCCCACCTGTAGTTTCAGAGGGTGGGAGACTCACCTTGGAGCCCAGCAGGCTTCCTGGGCTCAAGTGGGCAGGGGGAAATGCCCTTGTTCCTCTCCTGCTCCTCTGGTCCTGTAGGGCCCCTCCCACCCACCTCTCCTGATCTCCCCAGCCTCCCTCCTATGCCCCCAAGACCAACCCAGACCAGAGGGGACCTCTGAGGGTGTAGGACCCAGCCGGAGAGCAGGGCAGATTTCCCTTGCCGATTGGGCAGGGGAAACACTGCGCACGCTCCCTCCTGATCCAAGCCCCTGAGGGTCCCTCCAGGCGTGGGAACCCCTACCCCCTCTCAGCCACCCCTCAGGGGCACTGGTCCTGTCCAGCCTCCACTTCTCCTCCCCCTTCAGTCCCCCCACATCCTACCAGTTATCTTGGGGGTTCTTCCCCTCTCCTTGGGCATCGGGGTCCCCCACCAGTGTCCAGCAGGCGCCCTAGTTGTGGGGAGACTCAAACTCCATGTCTTCCCACACCACCATCTTTGAGAGATGATTCTAATGTGATTTAAAGTATCCCAAATTTTGTTAAAAAGGAAACACTCCCCAACTCGTGTCATGTAGCTAGTATAACATTAATATAAAAACCTGATAAAGCGGACTTCCCTGGTAGCGCAGTGGTTAAGAATCTGCCTGCCAACGTAGGGGACATGGGTTCGATCACTGGTCCGCGAAGATCCCTGGTCCATGAAGATCCCACATGCTGTGGAGCAACTAAGACCCTATGTGAATCACTTCTGAGAACCAGTGTTAGGCTTGGAGTGACTTTGCGGATACCAAAATCTGGAGTCTCCCGTCTACTCTCTGCTCAGGTTTTTTTCTATTTTTGTTTAAAAGGTATTTAGAAAAGAGGATCTGGATCCACTTCCGATAACTAATGTTATGATTGGGGTCATATTTTATAGATACTAAAATCTAGAATCCTCCCCTGTCTTTCACTTTCTGCTTCCTGTTTTTCTGTCCCTTTGTTCTTTAGATTATTTCCATTTGCCTCTGCTAGTAGTTTCTCTGTTTTGAAAGTGGTTTTTTTTTTCTTTTTTTAAAGACAAATACTGTATGATTCTATTTATATGAAGTACCTGCTGTAGTCAAATTCAGAGACAGAAAATAGAATGGTGGTTGCCATGGGCTTGGGGGAGAGGAAATGAGTTGTTCGGTGGGTACAGAGTTTTAGTTTTGCAAGATGCAAGTGGTTCTGGAGATTGGTCACATAACAATGTCAATGTACCTAACACTCCTGAACTGTACACTGAAAAATAATTAGGATGGTAAATTTTTTTTAATTAATTTGTTTTTGGCTGCGCTGGGTCTTCGTTGCTGTGCGCAGGCTTTCTCTAGTTGCGGCGAGTGGGGGCTACTCTTCGTTGCGGTGCGCGGTCTTCTCATTGCGGTGGCTTCTGTTGTTGCGGAGCACGGGCTCTAGGTGTGCAGGCTTCAGTAGTTGTGGCACGTGGGCTCAGCAGTTGTGGCTCGCAGGCTCTAGAGCACAGTCTCAGTAGTTGTGGTGCATGGGCTTAGTTGCTCCATGGCATGTGAGATCTTCCTGGTCCAGGGCTTGAACCCATGTCTCCTGCATTGGCAGGCAGATTTTTAACCACTGCACCACCAGGGAAGTCCCAGGATGGTAAATTTTATGTTATGTGCCTTTAACCACAATTTTTAAAAAGTTGTTTTGTTTTGTTTTGTTTTGTTTTTAAAGTATAGATGCTTCCAAAAATATTTCTTGGCCTTCTGAGCTTTAGCTCAAGTCGCTGACTTTTGTTTATTTACAACTTTCTTGCTTATCTTGGCAGGCTTGTTAAACTATGTGCTTGCTTGAATCTTTATATTCAATCATTTGTTATCCAGTGCTCTGCCTTCTTTTAATTTTCCTTAGACTGCCTTTGATGGGGACACCTTATGAAATAGTGATCATTCCTTTTACTGTGTAACTCTTTAAGTTCTTAGCTTTTAGGTTCTACCACATTGTTTTTGCAGTAGTGGTGTGTGACTGTTCTTACATTTAGCGTGCCACTGCTTCGAGGGGTACAAGGTGTTTCCCAAGCTTGAAATCGTTAAGCTGGGAGTAATTCTCATATCCTTCTAAGGTAGGTTACAAAATGCACCACCCATTACAGTATGTTGGTCATCTTGCCTCACCCCTCCCCAAAGCTATGAAACCAAAGAAGTCTAAACACTAATGGCTAAATTATATGCAAATATTAGAGATGGGAGGAAAAACATCTTTCTTTTCCTCCCTCTTAAAATAATGAAATGTAATCTTTCCACTTTCAAAAAGGTTGGCATTTGGCTAAAAGGTTTAAAGAAAGGAATAACTAAGTGAAAAATTTGATGAAACTTAGAAATTTGAGATCCTGGGTAGAAAGAGCTTTAGGTGGAAAGAATGAGAAAAGACAAAATTTAGCAGTAGCTTTGGCCTCTGAATTTTGCCTGAGGTTTGTGGAATTTTTCTTTAGTTGTCTTCTGAGTTGCGGCAGTTTCAGTTTGGAAGCTTTATATACCTTATGTTTTGGGATATTTGGACATTTGGGTCACAACTGAGGAAGCTTGTGATGTCAGGTATTCTGTCTTGTTTCCTATTTTTTAGCTTTCTTCTTAATACAATTTTTAATGCTGGTATCTATGTCTTTTTGGTATTTAAAATTCAGCTTAAAAATTAAGTTATTCTGAGATACTTCTCTGACATTATTCTTTTAGTCTATACTTTGGAGATGACCGCTGGGAAGGGTATTTAATGAATAAAATAGCCATTACTGCCTCAAATTCTTTGCCTAATGAGGCAGTGTGTAAATAAATGTAGACATAAATCCATAGGAGTTCCTTCCGTGTGTATTTCCTTAAATGCATTTTTATGCTTTCTGTATCTATGTGCCTTTTCTTTTAAATGGTGAATCAATCCAACAGACTAATCTTGATTCTGTGATTTGCAAACTGTCTAGAATGTTGGCATTTTGTGGATTAAAGAATTTTAATCACATATGTAAATAAAGTCTTCTTCTTGCCTGAAGTGTTAGCAATTCTTGTATAAACATTAGTCTCCATTGTTCCGAGACATCCCCGAATTTAATACGCACTCTATTTGAAATAATGATTTGCCAAAGATCACAAATGAGTTCTCGGCATTTCTTTCATCTGTAAAATGAAAACTTCAGGAATCTGGTGAGGCTCCAGTGAAACAGAATGTTCAGAAATGCTGGCTTCAGTGCCTGGCATCCAGTGGTTGTTGAATACATAATCGTTTAGAAGCAATGGACTGAACCCCAGATGTCCAGGCTCCCAGTTCAATGCTCTGCCTTCAGTTACATGTAGTTTTGAATACTTTGTGATTAGCGGTTTATTTATTCATTTATTTTTACCTGTAAAGAATCATATAAACTACACTTCACTATAGAACATGATTTTTATAAGTGCAGAATAATTTGCAAATAGTAACCAACAGCATTTTTTTTGGTGAGATAGATTTGTATTTTAAAAGATTACAGAGGAATAAACTGCATGTTTTTAGATTAGGAGGAAAACCAAATAATGAAAGGTATGGCGTGTTGCCCCTGATGAGTCTTTCAAGTTAAGAATAGAATGAACTCAGGGCTTCTGCCTTCTGTTCACTCCAGAAAATATTCTGTTATGAGTCTTTCAAATAAAAACACAAGATCAGAATAGCTAAGGGAAGGAGGTGAGCACAGCGTATTTGTGGAGTGTAGGCAGAAATTTTTGTGGCAGACAGTACGGAAAAGGGAAAAGCTCCCAGCTGATGTGTGCACAGCCTCTTTGTCATATGCCACATATTGTAGAGAGATAATAAATATTCACTGAATGAAAGGATGAAAAACAGCACGGCTTGACTTGCTTCATGAATACTTTGATCACTTTTGTCCTAAAGGACATGTGTTCTGCCTTCTAAGTCTTTATTCTCCACTTTCTGGGTTTGTAATTCAGGGTGTGTGTGTGTGTGTGTGTGTGTGTGTGTGTGTGTGTTGGTGGGGGGAGGTGTTGTTTGGGGAAAGGGCAGGGAAGGACCTGCCAGAATGAGCCGGGGCCTCCCCTGTAGGGAATCGTTGTGTCAGTGTCCTGGTGGTGGCCACTGTGAGCCCCCCCAGGCTCAACTACTTGGAAGAAACAAAAATTGCAACAATAAGTATCCTGAAAGGACACTCCAGCTGGATCTGGCACCATCCCTAAATCGATTTCAACCCAGTGTTCTTGTCAGACACCAAAGAAGTTACAAACACCTACAAAAATAGAGCAGAAATCCACCCATGCTGTGACTGTTTCTCTTCCTTCACGCCTTCCTCTCCTTTCCTGAATTCGTTCCCTGTCACCTTTTCCAATCTTCCCTTAATAGCTTCCGTTAAGCGTGTCTGTTTGAAGCCTTCCTCTTCCCCACCTGCATCTGTTTGGCACCATTTTGCCAAATTTTGTTCTAAGAGGAAATGACTTAGCTTTGTGCTTGTCGTGCTTGAATGCTCTAGAATCCCTTTATGCAGCTCAGTTTTTACATTTTCCTGAAGATCATTTAGCCAGTTTATGGAGAGTTAAGAGAATGGGCAAGTGACTTTGTAGGGTTGGAGAGTTAAGACAGATGGAAGTAAGCACAGGGACTTGTTTTTGTGCTTGAGAGGTCCTTTTGGACCTTTCTTCATACCAGGTAGCCAATAGCTTCTATTCAGAGAACGCACAGACATCTATAACCCAGATGGCAATGTGAGCGGCAAGACCCAGCCTCCCGTAGCTCTTGCCATTGCTAAGTCAATCCTCTGGGCATTCTCCCCTCTGTCTCTCTGAGGTTAACCCCTCAGATCTGACCTTCTGATCACAGAGAGGCTACAAACTTTTGGTCAAGGAGTCCCAGTGGTAAAAGAATAATTTTATAGGAAGGAATGGGATGGTATTTTATCTCATAGGCGCAGGGGAAACCTTCACCTGTTCATGTCCTCTGTCCTCAGCCATCAGGACTATGACACTTTATAAATATTGTTCTCAAATTCCAACATCTTGGGTGTCTCTAGATGAGGTCACAGTCTCCTGATCTGGAAAACTATTATATTGGACTCTATAATTTTCAGGTTCCCTTCGAGCTCTAATATGTAGCAATTTGATTACTAAGTGTATCACTTTCTGGTCAGATTTACGAAGTGTTTTATATTACAGTTAGGAGGGATTTCCTTTACTAGCCCGTAAGCTGCAGACTTACGGCAGCACTTGTACTTAAGAACTGGGTAGAGTGATGCTTATTTGGTAGAAATCGTGCCAAATTAGAGGTTAGAAGTTACAGGTCCTCCTTAACTGGCCTGTACATGTCCATTCCGAGAGGAAACCTGATAAAGATAGCTGACTGAGGAAGGGGGGCTTGCCTAGGAATTCTTCCAAGGCAACCTTCCAATCGGAGTTACAATTGACTAAGCACTCACAGTAGCCCGTTTCTTACTCTCTGCTTTGTCTTGACCTTGTTTGGTCCGGCTTCTCTCTTTTGCGCAGGACCTTGATCTGCTTGCCCTCAGGCTTGAGCGAGCACACACAAAAGGTGGGACATGCCCCCCTTATCAACTTCTCCTGGGAATCATCTGACCACAGAGAGACCCTCTTCCTGTCAGACCTCAGTGGTCATTCCTCCTAGCTTGCCCTGCTTCCTCTCCAAAGATTCTGCTTATCTCTGCCTGCCTCCTCTTTTACTCTATAAAAGAAAACCCCTTGGGCTTCCCTGGTGGTGCAGTGGTTGAGAGTCCGCCCGCCGATGCAGGGGACACGGGTTCGTGCCCCGGTCCGGGAAGATCCCACATGCCGCGGAGCGGCTGGGCCCGTGAGCCATGGCCGCTGAGCCTGCGCATCCGAAGCCTGTGCTCCGCAACAGGAGAGGCCACAACAGTGAGAGGCACGCGTACCACACACACACACACAAAAAAACCCTTTTTCTGTATGATTTTGACACACTTGCAGATTTCTGAGATCACCAATCTCCCTATTGCAAGAGTCTTTGTAACGAAAGTCCTCCTTATTTGTTTTTATTTGACACAATAAGATTCAATAATAAAAAGACAACGGGAACAACCTTATTTTGTAAATGCAGATACATTCTCCTAAATAACTCTTGGACCAAAGGAAATCAAAGCTGATATTACAAACCAACTTGAAAGTAATGAAAAGAAGAAAACTTTGTACCTGGACTTTTGGGTTATAGCTGAAATTATAGAGGAAAATTTGTAGCCTCACATGGCTGCATTATTAAAGAGAGACTAATAATGAAGAAACTTACTACAAATTTTTTAAAGAACAACAAGATCAAATGGATGAAAAATAAATTAATGAAAATAAGAGCTGACATCATTGAGATAGAAAGTAACAAATACATACAGACGCTCAAAAACCAGTTCTTTAAAGAGACCGTTAAAATAGATGACCTCTTTGTGACCCTGGTTAAGGAAAAGAGAGAGAGATTCAAAATGTATAAGATTAGAAAAAAATTAGAAAGATTAGAAATGGGAAAGGAGACATAACTATGCATACAGGAAAGGTTAAAATAATTGTAAAAGAATGCCATGTACAAGTTAATGGAACACACTTTGGAGATCTTTCTAGTACTTAGCCAAACTGTTATTTGCCCATGAATGATCTCCGTGCTCATCAGACCCATCCCACCAAGGCTCATCCCAGGCACAGAGACTGGGTAAGGCTCAGGTAGACAGTCTACCTGCACTGGCCCCAGGGCACAAGGCAGACCCCCTGAGAACAGAGCTGTTGAGAAACCGTTGCAGATCTGTGGCCTCGGATGGGAAGGGCTCACAGGACAAGTCTGAATAGAGAGGCTGTAGATCTGGGCCATGGTTACTGTTTTGTGGAGGGAACCCATGGGAATGCTGTCTCAGAAGCCAGAGCTTTTCAGGAAGGGAGAAAAGGAACAAGATTCAGCTCTGATGACTAGATGAGTGAGAAACAGTTCCCAGCAAGCAGTTGTTCTTCTTCGATGCCTGTGCCCTGGAGGGAGACAGAGAAACCAGGTGTCCGGGAATCCTTGGTTGAAGGGTACCTGGTAAGCCTAGCATCCTTCCCCAGTGGCGTCAACAGCAAGTCCAGGGCCTACCATTGCCCTTCTGGGTGCAGAGTGGACACAAGTATTTCTAAAAAGGGCAAATGGATGATGTTTATGTACTAACCCGTCACCTCTTCATGGTAGGTGACTGGGTATTTCTAGAAGCCCTGGAGCCAAGGACCCAAACCATGCCCTGTTCTCTTCTTTCCATGTATCCACATTTTACCACAGTTCAAACCCTGCTTCTTCTAGAATGCTTTTCTTGCCCCACCCACAAATTCCTAATTTACCAGTTTCTCTTACCCACGCACTTCTTCGTTCTTAATTGTTCTTAAAAGTTTCTACCACATTTCTTACCGCTTGGCTACTCTTTTAGTTTTTTTCTTAAAAATGAAAAAAAGGAACATTGAAAAAACATTTAAATATACAGATGGTTTTTCGTTGAAGATTTAAAAATTTTACCAGTAGTACATATTTATTTCAGAAAAATTAGAAAATGTGTATAAACATGTAGCTGGAATAAACATCACTCATATTTCCACTACCCATGAATAGTCACTGTTAACATTTATATGTATATTGTTTCAAATTTTTAATAAGCATGTATATAATTTGCATACAATTATTTTTCTTGTACAAGTAGATGATACTGTATTTATTGTCTTGAAACTCTACTTTTCATTTCTCAATTGATGACTGACATCTTTTCAGGTCAATACATGAACCTGAACATTCTTAATGGCTGCATGAGACTCCTCTGATGGACTTTGATGGGTGTTTTCTAACAGTCTGTTGATTCTTCGTTGTTGGATATTTTATTATGCTTAATTTTTCACTATGATAAACACTGCTAGGAGGAATGGACATATAATAAATAACTGATTATTTAAGAATAAATTCCTAGAAATGGAGTTGCTGGTATATTCTTTTCTTAAAGGCTTTTGATACCTGTTGCTGAGTTGTTCTCATGAAGTTTTTGTTACTTTATTGATACATTCCATCCAGCAATGTATTAGTGCCTTTTGTCTACACCCTTGCTAAAATGAATATTATCATTAAACAAACTGGACCCGTTTTGATGCCTTTCTTTGATTACTAGAGATGTTGGGCATTGGGCACTTTTTAATGTTTGTTGGCCATTCATACTTCATGAAGTACTTATGTGTATCATGTACCCATAGATCTGTTCATGAATTTATATACTGGGGACATCAGTCCTTGAACAGCCATATATAAGTACCGTGGAAACCCCTGGTACCATGTGGCATTGCTGAAAAATTTAGACATAAAGTGATTGGGTGTTGGCGCTCATTCTGCATCCAGCCCCCAAGAAGGTGGGCTAAAGCTTGTAATTTTCTGGGGTGAGGAGGGGCTATATGGCTGGTGGACAGGCAGGGCTAGGGGGTGGTGGTTAGGGAAGGGGAGTTTCAGGAATGGGGAAGTTGAGGATGAGTTAGGCCAGCTAAACAGGCTGCGGATTCCTGGAACTGCTGCTTGCTTGGAAGTCAGCGGGTCCCTGAATTCTCTCCTGGTTTTAGACATAGAAGACAGATGCCAGCAGGTGGCGCCAAACTGCAGATGGCAGAGGATTTAAATTGCACAGCCCAAATCTGTAGTTGCCTGACTGGCTAGATGCTTGGATGCCCCTTTGCGTTGGGATGGATTTTTACCATATTCTATTAAGGTTTAAAAGGTTTTTAAACTAAGTTAAAACAGAGAAAAAACTGTACTTCTATTTTCTCTGATTCTTTTTGTTAAAATGAACCTAGAAGAAAATGATTGTTTTGAAAGTGAGGTAGAAAGGCATTGAGGCATGATGCTATTTTGTGATGTCTTTTTCTTCAATTTGGTTTTCATATTCATTTATAGATCAGCACTCGTCAAAGTTTTCAAAACATCAACCGGGCAATTGACCTCCATTCTGTTCTGTAGATAAAGCTTATTTTCATACCAATGCTTTGGGAAAGTGGTTAAAAATTGGTTCAAATAAGAATATTTCTAAAGTGTTTTCTATTAAATTATATGCACTTTCTGCTATCTAGTCCAAAGACTTTAGGCAAGTTTTGAATAATTCTCTAGCACTTAGAAAGGGATGAAGAATGCATAATAATTTAGACCAATTTATTTCTTTTAAAATTAAAAAATTAAGACCCAGAGTGATGATTTAAGATTTAAAAGTAGTTAGTGGTATTGCTTAAATAAAGCTCCAAGGCATCTGCGTTTTAATTTGCTTATTTATTCATAAGATAAAGAATATTCCCCATCACATTTCTTTGTAGATTTTGATGTTGTGTTCCAAAAGGAAGTGGGAGCAAAATGTCTGTCTGAATAAACTGGAGTCATGTCTTCCTGCTGCACCATAAGATTTTCAAAATTAGATTTGGGAATTTTGATAGCTTCAGAATAAGTTATTTTGGGGAAAGGATAAGTTTAATAACTGCTTTCTTAATTGCTCACATTATATATTGTATAACAAGGTAATATGATTATTTCAAATTCATTGCATTGTTTCTGATTAATATAATCAGAATATATATAATATATATATTCTGAATATATATATTCAGAATATAATATAATAGTTGGTGTTATTGCTTCATTCATTTACCATTCACCTATTACTCTATTCACTAATTAGTCTATTATTTATTATTCAATTTGTTATATTTATTTATCAATTATTCTGTTTGTTTATTCTATTACCTAATTTCTATTTATAATTCTATAATTTATCATTCTATTATTTATCTTATTATTTTATTTTATCATTTATCATTCTATTATTATATTATTAGCTTATATTTTATATACCAGTAATAAGTCAATTTTTATCAATTATTAATTAAACATCTTGCAAAAAATACTCTGCTAGATCTTGGGAATAAAACTGACAAGTCACAGTCCTTAATCTCAAAGAACTTGTGAATAATTTTTGTTGTGTTTTATATGATCACAGCAAGTCTTCTCTTATGTAACTTTCACAATGTTGAGAAAGTGTCAGAAAAATAATTCACTTTTTTTTTCTTTTTTTTAACTAAGAAACAATAGAGATTATTTACCGTCTCCATAGTTGACCTAGTTGTAGACTCTAGGTTGCTGATGGCTTATTTATCATCTTCCCTTGCTTACAAACAGCTGCCCTAGTTAGAGACCCAGTTTCCGTGTAGCATGGTCCTTTCAGCTCACCTCGCCATCCCACTACGTACCTCACACCACCTTCTGTCACAGACTTCTATTATATCCTGCTACCCAGCGGTAGAAACCAGATTCTCTCTCTAGTGTTGCTGCTGAAGTTTTGAGCTGCTGCCCTGCTGCTAAAACCAAGACCCCATCTGTCACCTGCTGCCAAAGACTTGGCCACCTCCATAAGGCCCATTAGTCCAAATTCCTTTCCACCATAAAGCTGTCGGGGCCAACGTGGGCAATGCTGGAGAGGAGAACACCTATGTTCCTGCTGTTGGGCGCTCCAAGTCATTCTAGAGTGCCAATGTCATTAGTGGTATGTCCTTTCTATATTAAATTCAACAAACATTTATCGAGCACTTACTCTGATTGACACTGTGCTGGGAACCAGGGATAGTACATCAACAGATCTGCAGAATTTCAGGTCAGCTACATGTGGTTAAAATAAGCTAGTGTGGAATTTTATAGCTATTTATAACATTGTTTCTAAGAAAATATATTCAAGTTCCCAAAGGTCAGCATGGCATGGAGCCTAAAGAATCCTGGAGCCACATTTTTGCACTTCCACCTCCCCAGTTATTATCTGGCTACTTATCAGCTGCGTGATGTTGAGAAAATTACTTAACATCTATGTACCTTGGTGTTTCTTCATCTGTAAAATGAAGACATTAGTTCCTACTTCATAGAGTTGTCATAAGGATTAAACAAATTATATTCGTAAAGGACCAGGAATCGTACGTGACATATGGTAAGTGTGAAATGTGTTTGTTACATAGAAAAGTTTATAAACAACTCTTGGAATACAACCCCCTTTTGAACAGAAGACTGCTTTTGTTTTTAATGACAAGTTGAGGTAATCAATAACCACTATGTCATTGACCATTTAAAAGTAGCAGCAGTTACCTAAAAAATAGAAGGCAAGATTATGTATATGTTGCGATGCATTAGGTTTTATTTTAAAAATCCCACAAAACTATTACCTATAGGAAAGAGGTTGAGGAGTATAGGTTTCTTGCTTGACTCATTAATTCTTCAATTACTGAATGTTCGCTGTAATCTCTGGCTGGACCAAATCTCTATGGATTTTGATTTTTGAATCAGCAGCTTGTTTATCCTGTATTCTGGTAACTGAGGTTCCAGATGGTATGTTTTTCACCTGGGAAAAGCCTGCTGTTGTAGATCTCAGTCATTACATCATGCCACTGCCTTAACTGTAGGAGTGTTTATCACCATGGAAACCTATTCTTACACCTACACCACTATCCCTAATTGGCATCGTGTCATTTTTCAAGTTTGTTCTAATGACTCATCAGATTCAAGACTTTTTGCCTCTTTAAATAAGAAATCATTTCCTTGTCTAATCTCTTCTGCTATACATGCTTGCATTTCTACAACACTTTTGTGGTTTTCAACCCTTCAGCCTACGTATTAGAGTGGAAGTAAATGCTTATGAGCAACGTGAGAGGCGGTCAGGAAATTTTATTTATTTATTTATTTATTTGTTTGTTTGTTTTTGGCTGTCTTGGGTCTTCGTTTCTGTGCGAGGGCTTTCTCTAGTTGCAGAGAGCGGGGGCCACTCTTCATCGCGGTGCGCGGGCCTCGCGGCCTCTCTTGTTGTGGAGCACAGGCTCCAGAGGCGCAGGCTCAGTAGTTGTGGCTCACGGGCCTAGTTGCTCCGTGGCATGTGGGATCCTCCCAGACCAGGGCTCAAACCCGTGTCCCCTGCACTAGCAGGCAGATTCTCAACCACTGCGCCACCAGGGAAGCCCTCAAGGTAGACTTTTGATTGAGATCCACACAGTGGACTTGAGGAAGGAAATCAGATACCATAGGGAGGCACTCTGCAGGGTTCCTTACCTCCTCGTGACTTTTTTGGAAGTATGTCAATTCCTCATTGAGCGCTTCGCCCTGCATCTGCAGGTTGCTCATACAAAGGGTCAGCTCATCCGTAACTCTGTGAAGACCGTTGATGTCAGTCTCAATGCTCTGGCGCAGAGTAAGCTCATTTTCATACCTGTGAGGTTGTTAAAGTGCTTGAGAATTACAATATTTGGCAGGTCGAAAGCACAACTTTTTCAGACATTTCATATACTGGAAGATATCGATGTTCAGTATACACTCCTGAAGCTTATGGGTGACAGCAAAGTGATGAAACACTTTGGAATACCTACTGATTTATGAATATTATTTTGGAGGAGTTGTTTCTTCAGAGCTGATTTTTGGCATCCAGTGTGCTTAACCGCTGAAGAAAAATACTGTTTAAAATGTATGATAGCTTTTTTATCAAGGCATATTTAATTTAATTTAATGTAGTGATCTAGTCTGACTTTATAAAAACATGTTGGTTTTTAAAGCAAAAGTTATGTTCTTTACTCCATAGTATTTTTACATTTATTATAATTAATTACTTTATGTCTACCTACTTCAGCCTGAAGTCATCAGTAGTCAGTTTGGCACTGTCATTTTGTAGAACAATGCTGGCATTACAGGTGGTCACAGGAATAATCTAAACAGGGTAGATGGTGTGAAATGTTAAGTCCCCAAAGTCAAGGGAGACTCCAGATTTCAGTGTGATTCTTATCTTCTTAACCCATCAAGCATCTATTTTAGTATCATTTTTTCCTACATTAAAGAAATCTGGATTTTCTGCAGAGCTTAAGAGCCAAAGTGTAAGATTTTCCAATCACAGACACTTTTATTACTCTTGATCAAAAAGTATGAGCTAAATATAAGATCAATGAAGCAATTATATCTGTTTGGAAACTTTCTTTTTCATTAATTAATTCTACAAATTTTTATTGCCAGGCAGTGTGCTAAGCACTGGGAATGTAGAGTGAGCAAATTCTACGCCACATAAATTTGCTAAGCACGTTTTCTATTATGTCATTTTTTAGGTTATGCACACCCAAAGTCTGTAGTAAAAGTATCCATCTTTCTTACCCGCCTTTTAAGATCTTCAATGACTGAGAAATATCTACTATAGTCATGAGCAAGTCCCTGGCCAGAACCAGGCCCATGTATCTCATACCAGCCCTCGATCTTCTGCTCGAGGTCGGCGTTGGCCTCCTCCAGGGCACACACATGGCGCAGGTAGGATGCCAGGCGGTCATTGAGGTTCTGCATGGTCACCTTTTCATTCCCAGAGAGGAGGCCAGGCTCATTTTCAAGAAAACCAGCACAGATGCCACTTTCCAACCCTCCACCACCATGAGAGAAACCTCCTCCAGAAGAAATGCTCCCAAGAGGACAAGAATGGCTGCTTCCTGCTCCTGGCCCACTGCACACATTTCCAGCCCCAAAGCCTGTTCTTCCACCAGACAGCTGACCAGCGCCAGCTTGCGAGCCGAGCCTCCTGGATCCACTAGAAAGTCGAAAAGACATGGTGACAGCACAGCCAAACGACCCTTTCTCAGAGAGGAGCAAAGCCAAAATACAACATCCATGGGAAGTTAACTCCATTGGCCTTTTATAGGATTCAATAGGTTATTTCAGCCTTAACTATGCCAATCTGTCATAAAATATTACCCGCATGCTAACTGTTGTTTTTCATAATTGGGTGATTTTTAATAGTGTCCAGTCTGTAGGTGGAAATCTGCCCCAAGGATATCTTTCTATATGAAAAAGGTGCCTGGTGGAGTAATACCAAATCATAGTTTCAAACGTCAAAATTATTTATGAGTAAATGTACATCTTTTTTGACCTCTGGAAAAGATTTTAGGTTTTTTTTCCCTCTTATATAGCAAAGCATTCATAATTCTAATGGACAATTTCTACTGCTTTTGTCCTGAAAATACTTATGGAGTATCTTTATTCCATCTTCATGCATTATTGAGTGTTTTCTTTCTTATTAAAATCAGACACTCTCAATATATAGTGATCCTTTGGTAGTGGGAGTTCCCTAACTGATTTTTAAAATAGAAAACAAATAATAAAAGTCCTGCAGAATTTTGCTAATCAATTTAACTAAAATTAATGAGTATGTGGCAGTGACAGAAAATTACTTGT
Source organism: Orcinus orca (assembly GCF_937001465.1). Classification (NCBI taxonomy): domain Eukaryota; kingdom Metazoa; phylum Chordata; class Mammalia; order Artiodactyla; family Delphinidae; genus Orcinus; species Orcinus orca. Next base: position 41,625,470 of record NC_064577.1, on the reverse strand, counting down.
ATTGAGGTTCCTTGGTTTCATTCAGGAACAGAATGTCGATTCAACTAACTTCTGAGTCTCTAAATTGTTCATTTTTCTACCTCAAAGATATTGTTTAATGTTTTTTAGTTTAAATGTATGTATTTAAAACATTATGAATTATTTTGAGAAGTGAGCTTCATATTGGTGAGGAGAGAGTAAAATATATGAAAAAGAGGGGTATATTCATCACTACCTAGAAAACCAATAATTATCGAACTCTAGAATGAAGATTAGTTGTCATTGGTAAGCAGACTCTTCCTTCTTTTGCTTTGATGCCCATGGGAAGTTATCCCGTCTGGTTGTGCTTCTTCTTCCTGTTGGGCAAATGAAAATAACGTTGAATAGTCTCAAATAAATGTTGAGCAGTTCCAATAATTAATGACTATAACACAGTCTGAAGGGCATAAACATTTTGTAAATGTTAACTATTTAAATTATTATAATAAAGTGGACATGTCAGACCTGGTCAGTTCTCCATCACTTACAATGGTACAAATTGATTGGTTAACAGATTATGGGTTCAGAGAATTTTGAAGCAGTAGTTTTTCTTTATTAAATTTAATTAATTAATTTTTGGCTGCGTTGGGTCTTCGTTGCTGTAGGCGGTCTTTCTCTAGTTGCAGCGAGTTGGGGGGCTACTCTTTGTTGTGGTGTGTGGGCTTCTCATTGCAGTGGCTTCTCCTGTGGCAGAGCACAGGCCCACAGGCTTCAGTAGTTGTAGCACGCGGGCTTAGTTGCTCCGTGGCATGTGGAATCTTCCTGGACCAGGGCTCGAACCCGTGTCCCCTGCATTGGCAGGTGGATTCTTAACCACTGCGCCACCAGCGAATCCCTGAAACAGTAGTTTTTCTGAATAAGGTTTCTCAGTGTAGTAGATAGTAAATACTTTGAAAAACATCCAACATTATTGTCTCTAAATGATATGGAATATTTGGTGTACCGGAACCCATAAAAATCCATATTTTTTGATCAAAAATATTTAAAGATAATTAATGTAAAATTGTAATTCAGACCATTGGTACATGTTTAGAACAATATGTGATAAGCGATTCAGGTTATATTCAGAGACTTGCTACTGAGTTTTGTAGTGACTTGGTCAAAATTTTAATCTTTTTGCCCATGTTTCCCACTAATAACACAAGAAAAACAGAGTATGTTGTCAGTGTAATAGTTGGTAAGTCTTGAGTTTCTTGGATAAGAGGTATCATGAGACTGCAAAGTGTTATTGACATAATCTACTTATCTCTAGATCTTTTATAAATACTAATTAACTGATAATCTTTTGTGTAATAAGGTAAGCATATATTATTAAAACCATTTTGAAGATGAGTTGGCTGTGAAGTTAAGAGGCAACACAGATTACAAAGCATTTCTATATCAAAGCAGGACTGGAATGTATGATGCTAATGTCAATGAAACATTGTTATTTATTTACTCATAAGGGTAAATCTCTTGAATTTTTTTCATCATAGATTTCCTCCAAACAATTACTACAAAAATTTGGCGTGCTTTGGTCCTTTTTGGAAGTGGGGATAGAGTTAACAAATTCTCTAGCCATTTCTGTCTGTATATTTCTTCCCTGACAGTGGTTATTTTATTCATGGTAAGAAACACGTAGTCAGCTGCATACCGTTATCATGTCTTGAGAATCTGTTGGGTATTAGAACATTCATTATATAACATGCACATTGTAGGTACTCAGAAATAATTGACTTGCGAACTTTGTTATGCAGTGTTAATGTCTGGTTATCTCAGGATAAAGTTTTTCCTTACATTATCTTATTCTAATGATTGGATGCTAATTTTTCCCCTGATAAATTTATTAATGTTTAGTTTCCAATGAGCTTTGATGTCTTTTGCTGTTGTTTAAAATTCACATTCTACATTTCTGTTAGCCAAGTTTAGAAAAGTGTATTTCTTGAACATGAATGAGGTTTGTTTTGTCACTAGATTCTTAGTTTTTTCTGAGAATCAGATTCTGGTGTGCTAATACCTCTCACAAACTGGCTTCCCTGGTTTGTTTGGGAAGGAGACTCTGATGACTGCTTAATTTCAGACTGATTGGAGTTAGAATGCATTTAATAGTTTTTTTAAAAATTCCTTTTTTTTTTTTGCTGGAAGGTGGAAGCATGAGGTTCTCACCAGCATAGTATTATGTTGTGGTTAAGTGCACAGAATCTGAGCCAGACTGCCTGGATTCGGATTCCAGCAACTCCAGTTAGTAGCTGTGTGACCTTGGGCATATTACTCAACCACTCTCTGCCTCAGTGTTCTTATCTGTAAAAAGAAGATGATAATAGTACCTACCTCACAGCATTGTTGTGAGAATTAAAAGATGCTTAGAACAGAGCCTAGCATGTAGTAAGTGCTCATTTTTCATTATTTTGATTTTTTTCCTGGAAGTTATGTTAAAAAGTCCTGGATATATGTTTAGCTTCATTGCCTGCTGCTTTTGGTGCCAAATCTGGGAAACCATTCCAAGACCAATGTCAAGAAGTTTCCCCTGTTTTCTTTGAGGAGTTTTATAGTTTCAGGTCTTAATGTTGAGGTCTTTAATCCATGTTGAGTTGATTTTTGTGTATAGTGTATGATAGGGGTCCGACCACCTGGTCCTGGGCTTTTCTTTGCTGAGATTATAATTACCGATTCGATCTCCTTATTCATTATTGGTCTATTCAGATTTTCTATTTTTTCATGATTCAGTCTAGGTTAGTTGTATGTTTCTAGGAATTTATTTGTTTCTTGTAGATTATCCAGTTTGTTGGCATATTAAATGTTCTAGTATTTTCTTATGATCCTTTGTATTTCAGGCATCCATTGTAATGTCTCCTTTTTCATTTATAGCTTTATTTATTTGAGTCCTCTCTCTTTTTTCTTGGTTAGTCTAGTTAAAGATTTGTCAATTTTATCTTTTCAAAAAACCAACTCTTAATTTTGTTGACCTTTTCTATTGTCATTCTAGTCTCTATTTCATTTATTTCTGATTCTTCAATTCCTTATTTCCACTTCTATGAGTATGTTGCACTCAGTGATTGGATTTTATTAACTCTTTTATTGTTGGTGTGCAGTGTATGCTCAACAAGTTTATTGAAGGAAGGAAGGAAGGTTTAAAATTTGACAAAGATGTGAAAAAGACACCAACTAGTTTTTGCCTGTTAAACTTACTCCTAATTTGTGAAGAGCACTGCATTAAAGAGAAGAAATGAAAAACAAATTCAGCTTCTGTTGGGGGTATATTTAAAATGCAAAGATTGACCAGAACCAGTGAGGATGACCTGCAACAGGAAGAACTTTTATTGAAATACCACCATAGAGAAAGCCAAAGAGATGTTACTATTCTAAAAATAACTTGTTTTAGTTCATTGGAAGAAAAGCAGAAAAATAAGAAGGCTCTTATTTAGGAACCTAGTTTCAATTTGATATTTTGATTTGGGGGCATCCTTTTTGGGCTCAGGAAGGCACCCTTTGTTCACTCTTCACATTGTTGACTTTGGTGGACTTCTTTCCCATAGCATGAATTCTAGATGAGAGAACTTTGCCACGAGGATCTATTTCTTCACCAATTGTTTTAACCATGGTGGCTTTAGATGAATCTAAAATGACATGTATACTGCAGCAATATGGATGCAACTAGAGTTTATCATACTAAGTGAAGTAAGTCAGAAAGAGAAAGACAAATACTATATGATATCACTTATATGTGGAATCTAAAAGATGATACAAATGAATCTACCTATGAAACAGAAACAGAATCATGGACTTGGAGAACAGACTCGTGGTCGCCAAGGGGGAGGGGGTTGGGGGAGGGATGGACTGGGAGGTTGGGGTTAGCAGATGTCAGCTGTTATATACAGAATGGATAAACAACAAGGTCCTATTGTATAGCACAGAGAACTATATTCAATATCCTATGATAAACCATAATGGAAAAGAATATAAAAAAAGAATGTATATATGTGTATAACTGAATCACTGCTGTACAGCAGAAATTAGCACAACATTGGAAATCAACTATACTTCAATTAAAAAAAGAAAAAAGTAAAATGACACATATGAATTGTTAGAATTTATCAAATTCATAAAGAGGAAATAACTCATCACTTGAAACATATAGAAATAGACATTGAATGCTCAACACAGCTTTTGTTTACCTGATTTCCTGGTCCTCCATAGCCTTTTTTTTTTTTTTTTTTTTTGTGGTACGCGTGCCTCTCACTGTTGTGGCCTCTCCCGTTGCGGAGCACAGGCTTCGGACGCCCAGGCTCAGCGGCCATGGCTCACGGGCCCAGCCGCTCCGCGGCATGTGGGATCTTCCCGGACCGGGGCACGAACCCGTGTCCCCTGCATTGGCAGGCGGACTCTCAACCACTGTGCCACCAGGGAAGCCCAACAGTTTTAAAATGCTGTATGGATTGTAAAATTATCTTTTAATCAAGTTATTGAATTATTAAAATTGAAATATCAAAGAATTAGGATATTAAAATACATTTAAAAACCTGACTCTCTTCAATGCTTGATCATTAACCGTAAATAACAATAATTAGACAGGTAATTGGTGTAACAGGTCTACATTCTGCATATGTAAAGAAAATATTTCCAAAGGAACACTGTGTGACAAAAAAGGAAAGAAGATTTTTTTTTTTAAATGCGTAAGTTTAAGTGGTTTCTCCTTTCCAGGAGGCGTCACCCCGGGCGATCCCACGTGGTTAACCGCACCTGCCCCGCCTTTCTATTTCCACCAGGGGGCAGCGCTCACCTGCAAATGGGTGTTTCTTGGGGGTGACTTCGGTCTCCATCGCACAGGCCCTCAGCTGGAAATTATTACACCCCTGTTAAGAAGAAACCTTCCACATGCCGCGGAGCGGCTGGGCCCGTGGGCCATGACCGCGGAGCCTGCGCGTCCGGAGCCTGTGCTTCGCAATGGGAGAGGCCACAACAGTGAGAGGCCCGCGTAACACACACACAAAAAAAAGAAGAAACCTCAACATTTATCTCTTCAAAGTCCAGAGCACAATGAATATAAAGACAAAATTTCCTTACATTTATATCAAGATTTACAACTTCCAAAGGGATTTCTTGTATATTATCTTATTTGAACCTTACAATGAATCTGGGAATTAGGAAGAGAGGTTTCCTTCCTCTTATTTAAAGATGAGGAAACTGAAGAAAAGGACTGTTCAAGGATACACAGCATCGAACTGGTGAGTCAGGCCAGAATGAGCCTTGAGATTCGGTGTGGGTCCTTTCATTATATATAGTTATCTTAAGGTCAGGTAGAAAAGTAAAACTCAAACAATGCAAAAATCCTTCTTTAATGAAAAGCACAAATGTATTTCTTACAGGAGTTTGGAGGTAAGGCCCTGGGTGAGGGGGTGTGGGTGGGGTTTAGGCCCAGTGCGGTTGGAGGGGGTCTCCGAGGGGGTCCCCGAGTGTAGGGGTGGGGCCCTGGGTAGGGGTGTAGGGGCGGGGCTTGGGCTCTGCACGGTAGGAGGGAGGCTCTGAGGGCAGAGGATTAGTCCCGGGGGCCCAACAGTGCCTAAGTGGACAGGGAAAGCACTGGCTGTGTTCCTTTCCTTTCCTCTGTGCCCACCCCCCACAAGGGTCTCCCCCAGGGTCTCCCCTGTCCCCGCAGGACCCCTAACCGTGGGTGGGTCCCGCTGAGTGTAGGAACTCCCCGCCTCCCCCAGCCACCCCTCAGGAGTGCCAGTCCTGTAGGTCCGGCCTTTACTTTTGCTCCCCCTTCCCTCCCTCCCACTCCCTCAGGACCTGCGCAGCTGGAGGAGGCCTAGGTGAGCACAGGATCAGGCCTGGGGTCTCAGCAGGCTTCTGGGCGCCCACGTGGGTGGGGGAAACCTGGTCAAGCTCCCTTTTGATCCACTGCCCTCCCAATGGTCCCCCAATTTCCCCCTTTGGGAGTGGGATTCCTTCCCCTCCCCGAGCCGGCCTCAGGGGCACCGGTCCCATCCCACCTCCACTTCTCCTCCCCCCTCACGGCCCCCCCACACGCCCCACGTCCTACTGGTCACTGGGGGTTCCCCCTGTCCCCTTAGGTGTTCGTGGTCCCCCACTGGTGCCTCGTGGGTGCCCTAGTTGTGCAGAGACGCGAATTCCGCATCCTCCTAGCCCCCCATCTTGACTCCGCCTGCCCCACCTCTCCCACCTCCCTTAGTAACCCTGTGCTCTGAAGTTGCTCCCCAGTACCCTTGAGCTGCATCCCAGTTGAGTTTGTCCTCCCCTGATAGGTTCCATTTCCCTAACTTCTCCTTCCCTTCTGAAACTTTTCAGCTTGTGTGGGAACAGGTGTTAAGAAGATAACTATCTGGTTAGTCTAATTCAGTCTAAGGTGTTACTTACCAACAAAGGTGGGTAGGGGTGGAGAAGTAGTCACCAAAACTATTTACATTAAAAATGTACCTTTTATCTAAGTGAAATTTCAGGCAGTGTGATGATGAAAATTTTGGAGAAAAGACTTTTCTGTATTCTTTCAATAAATACAATTTGACTAGTAGATCAGCTGAATCAGGAAAGAGGGTAACAAGGTTTTTTGTTTGTTTTTGTCTGTAGTCTTTTTTCCTCACCTGGAAGGAAGGGGAAGTGCCCTGGCTCCGATTTCCCCACTTTTGTGCATTGACCATGTTTTATATACCAGAAATTTTACATGGGTCCTGAAGATGCAAAGATAGGTAAGATGTGGTCTTTGCTCTAAAGGAAGCCATATCTTGGGGGCAGAGGGTAGGGGGTAATACAAAAATAATTGCAAAATAGGATGAAAAGTTTAATAATACAGATTTATATAAAACATATGAAGCACCCCAAAAAGAGAAACCAGCCTCTGGAGGACTTAGGGAAATTCGTTGAATGGTGTCTTAAAAAAATGAGTGGGGAAAAAATTTTTCTAGGCAGAGGGACCAGCATATATAAAGGAGGTGTAAACATGCATGACATATTTGAACAACTGTGAAAAGTTTGGTTTGGCTAGGGCATAAAATTTGTATGAGTGAGTGCCAAGAGATGAGCCTGGAAAAATAGGTTGGGGGCAGATGGGGAAGGATCTTTAATGTCATTCTAAGGAATTTGGACTTGGTCCCATAGTCAGGGGGTGGACCATTGAAGGTTGCTAAGCAGCGGATGAACATACTCTTAATTTTTAGAAAGATAACATTATTGGCAGTGTACTGTATGGACTGGAGGGAAACTGGAGGCAGGGAGATGAGAAAGGAGAATTTGCAAGGGTCTGTGGGGAGTGTAAGAAACAATGACAACTTCAAGAAAGTTGCAGTGGGGTGGTAAGAAGGGGAAGTTAGAAGATAGAAATGGTGGCATTTGACTATTGACTAGTTACAGGTTGATGAAGGAGAGGGAGGAAACCTTAAATGACAAGAGGTTTCCAGTTTTGGACTGTGGGGAGTGCCATTAACTAATATGGGAAAGCCAAGGAGGAGCAGGTTTTGTAGGAAAGATAATGAGTCCAGGATAACAAAGATTAGGGATGAAACACCTGTCAACACCCAGGTGTAGATATTCCATAGGCATTTGCAATGTGAGTTCTGGGATTCAGAAACTGTGGCTAGATTTGGAAGTTTTAGTGGCAAAGAGCAACTGTGGAATGGGATGAGATTTCCCAGGGAGAATGGGTAGAGATGAGGACCAAGAATAAAACCTCGAGGAACTGTAACACTTAAGGAGAAACAAAAGAGATTGAAAGGTAACAAAGAAAAAAAGAGAAAACCAAGAGACAGAAGTTTCAAGAAAGCCAAGGAGAGGAAGAGGAGAATTTCAAGAAGATGGAGTGGTCAACAACATCAAAGATATCGATGGTTCAGAGATGTCAAGTAGGACGAGGGCTTTCAATATGGCTGTTATGGCTTCTGGAAAGACCGTATAAGTACTGGGGAGTGAGTTCTTTCAAAGCTACTAACTAAAATACATACAGATTCTCATTCTTTATAGTTTGTGAATTATATAACATGACATGAATTTGCACAGATTAAAGGAAAATTTTAATTTCCTTTAAAGGAAATTGATATAAGAATTTAGGAGAGAGCTTAAGGCTTAGGGATCATCAATATTGAGGTGGTAGTCAAAGTCTTGAGAACAACTGCATTTTTAATGTAGAGAAGAGCAGAAGGTTAAGACTGGAAGTTGAGGAAACCCTCAGAATTAGGCTTAGCACAGAGGAAAAGCAAGTACTTGGTAAAGGGAGTGAATAGGAGTCATCTGGAAGGCTGGAAAAGCCTTAGGGAATCACAGCACGGATTGAAGCATGGGTGACTCACCTGGTGGAGTCTACAGAACCTCCTAGAAGTTCTTCCAGGTCTTGAGTTTCAACTTCTGCAGAGAGATCAAGGAAAATGAGGTCTAGAAAAATGTCTATGATATTGGCCACAAGATCCTTGAAGATCTGAAAGCAAGAATTTTCTGGACAGTTTAGGCCCAGAAGCCAAACCATCTGTCACTAGGGAAGGAGAGGATGGTGATGGAATGACGCCATCTGTGTCTTGTATTGCTACAGCATCCCGCATGGGCGTAAAAGACAAAAGGATGATGAAGAGGGAAGCAAGGGTGGAGTGAATACAAGATTGTTGGATGTAGAATGCACTTGGAAACAGAAGCAAGTAGAATTTTGGAGCTCCTTAGAGCTTCTGGGAAACAAACAAAAAAAAAGGAGAAAATTTAGGGAGCCAAGAAGTGAGATAGCTCTTAGATACCTGGAAAGAAAGAGTAATCAGAAATAATAGTGATCCAAGAGAGAGTGAAGCCTCAGTGATGTAGGAAACCACCTGTTGGATGACTAATTTAACCTTTATCATAGGGAACTTTTCATAAGGAACAGATCTGTGGTATCATTAAAAAAATGACTGAAAAAATTCTGTATTTTTTAGAAGAGTCATTGTGGTGAATGGGCATTGAGTTGGAAGGTGTGTATCATTCTCGCTTGTACTTTTAGAATAATAGACTTCATTTCCTTGTACCATGAACTCAGGGGCTACCCTGTGATACTTGAAAGAGGTGGCTACAGCTATAAATATGGATGTGACATTGAGGTATCCCCATGAACTTGGGAGAAAAGGAAAATATAGTTGCCTTCCTAACTGAACTAATAAAACCCAAATATAATCTATCTCCTGGAGTCAACACCTGGGTAAGGAGTGTGGTCATCAGGGAATATCAAAAGGGGAATTCAGAGAAGGTGCCTTTGGCTTCATCTTAGGCAGAGAGATGCTAAATTTGGGCACATGGACAATGCAGCCACTAGAGAGGAATTGCCTAGTGTGGGGCAAGGATGTTTCACCTGGCCTCAGTAAGATCTGGGGGAAGTGTTCCTCAAACCTCTGCTTGAATCTGTGCTTATGCAGCAACTTTACGATCCCTAATTCATCCTACAAAGTAAGCCTTTAGCAGGAAAGTGAGTGATCAGGAAGGAACATCTTTCTGATGTTTATCTTGAACATCTGGAAAGAAATATCTCTTAGTGTTAACTAATAAACTGGAATTCTAATCTATACATTAGTGTTGTATGAATACAATCATTGTCAGTCTGTCGTCAAGTGCCAGGTCACCTTTGGGTATACTGGTAAAGTCAAGTTTCTGGACATGCAAGGCTGAGAGGGACCGATTCTAGGCTGTAGAAAGTTTTCCAAAGTCATTCTAATCTATATTTTTAAAAAACCCTCTTGATAATCAGTCTTGTGGGCAGCCTTCTGTCTGCCTCATGTATTCCCATATCCTCCATTAGGAATACTGTCAGTAAGCATTACTTTCAACACTTAGTTGGGAAGGAAGATAGAGCTTGTACAGGCTCGAGAACTGATGATGAAGAATAGTTTTAGGAGATGTGTAGATTAGAGATGACAAGCACAAAGCATGCTTGCTACCACTCTTCTGTCGTGGTAGTGACACTCTGTGCCGCTGAGCCTAGACTGACTCTAGGACTTTTCTTAATGACGTTAATGCAGGAAGTCACAACCCGTGGCCTAGACTGGATCCTTGTGAGGTAAAACGCTGCCCCGTCTAGTTTAGATGGGTTGTTAGGGATTCTGGCCATCAAAATTACAGAAGTCAGCTGGAAAGGACCTAAAGGATGGTTTATCTTTTGCGTTTTTGAGCTGCTCTAATTACTGAAAAGTTTGTCTTTATATTGAACTGAAATCTGCCACACAATATAGCTTGCATTTCGCCACATGGAACTTAGCTTTGGAGTCTTTTAGATATTTGAAGAGGGATACTTTGTCCTTCTAAATCTTTTATTTTCTAAGCAAAAGGGTCACCAGTTTATTCAGTTGTTCCTTAGTTGACACTTCTGTTATGACCTAGGTTGCCATAACTTGGATCACTTCCAAATTTGCAGGATTTATCTGGCCTCTTTTTTTTGTCTCTAGTATTAGTTCAAGGAATATATATATATATATATATATGTATTTACTCATTTAAGCAATGCATGCTAACTGTGTTTTATTCCAATGCATCACCCTCCAGCATAATATTACTTCTGGAGATATAATGCAGTGCAGAATTTCTTGTTTTCCTATTAATTAGATAGAAATTATTTAAACTTAATAACTAATCATTAGTAACAAAATTCTCCTCTTCTCTTGGTTTCAGGGCTTGCTTTCAGAATGGCTCAGGTGCCTTGAACATATTTTAATAGAAACTTGTTTTAGTCACTTTTTGGGTTCACCCTCTTGTCTTGGGTGTGGGACCAAAGGCTTGTCCCTCAGATAGTTTTGATTGTGGTGGTGATTAACGAGTTGGCTCCTAAGCTGTAATTATCTTCCTCCTTCAATTAAAATTACATTTCTATATTACAACATGAGCTATTGCAAAACGAATAATACGCGTTGGATCTTTATTTCCCTCTAAGCAGCTTCCCCTGACAATAGATGCTTTTTTCTTCCGGATTGTTAGGTACTGAGGAGGACATTCTTCCTGATAAAGATCAATCAGTGGGCACTTTGCAGTATTGCTTTTTTCTGTTTTCCTGTGTCCTCACTTGCTGTTATATAGTGATTAAAATACACTCTATTATTATTTCCAGCTTAGAGAATTTCGAGAGACTCATGAACTAGGACCATACTGATATGACAGCATAACTGGTGCCAATGAAATATTCAATCAACATATGCTTTTATTTTAAACTGTGCCAAATGATGGGCTTGATTAATTGTTGTGGGGTTTTTTTGCGGTACGCGGGCGTCTCGCTGTCGTGGCCTCTCCCATTGCGGAGCACAGGCTCCGGACGCGCAGGCTCAGTGGCCATGGCTCACGGGCCCAGCCGCTCCGCGGCATGTGGGATCCCGGACCGGGGCACGAACCTGTGTCCCCTGCATCGGCAGGCGGACTCTCAACCACTGCACCACCAGGGAAGCCCTGATTAATAGTTTTAACTGGATTTTATCTAATACTTTCCCACGAATTTTTCAATCATTTTGACAATGTGTAAACTGAGTGTGATGTTTCCAAGCAGCACTTCAACCAACATGTATTTGGCATACCTACATTCTGCCAGACGCTGCATTAGTCCTGGGAATTTATTTCTGGTTGGCCAAAGATACATGGTCCAGCCTTTGAAGAGGAATCAGGCACATGAACTCATCCAAAAATAAAGTTCAGACCACCATGGCCAAAGAACATAGGGTTCTCAGAAGAAGGCCTCTTAGTCTTGTGGGGAAGCATCCCAGGGGAGTTGCTCTTTGCTCCTGTTTCTGCCTACCCACTTCCACTTAACACCACACGTGGAGATTTTATGTACTCATCTAGGCTCTGCTCAAATGCTTCTTCCGCCAAAAGAGTGGCCCTGGTCCTCATGCCCCAGCCCTGTGTATTCTCTCCCTTTTCCAACCTTCTCTGGTCCCTCATCTGCACTTTCTCTCATAGGTACGTCTCTTTATACCTCAAGGTAAGTTTATTTGCATATATGTGTATGTTTGCTCACTGTTGTTTCCGTAATGCCCAATAAATATTAGTTCGATTGAAAGAAAAGACTATTTTACATAGAACACCTTGGTTAAATAAGGGGGAACAAGTTCTATTTTGGTCTAGATTGCCAGGAGTATTAAGATTTTAGACTTAATTTTTTTTTTCATGGAAAGCCAGTCTTCTATCAGTTGGTTCAAGAGAACTGCTTTGTATCCATAGTTAGTTGATTGCCTGCGCACAAACCACCCTCTAATGATGAATACCAGGATTCTGAGGTTGCTTCTACAAATAAACATTTGCTTCTACAAATAAACATTAACGGACACATTTTTTTCCTTATAAAGACTTCACAGAAATCAAGTTACTCTATTTTGTGAAAACAACTCCTAGTACTCTTTAGATAGATGGGAAAAAGTCCTCAGGTTAATTTGCTTAAGAAAAAGTCATGTATTAAATGACTGCTTATTGAAACTGAAGATCACTTTTTACTGAGTCATCAGCAACAGTGTACTGAGCAATACGATCTGTATCAGTATGTCTTGCGAAATTGTCAAGTCAGGAGTTGCATATATATTTTTTAAACTTTAATAACTTTATTGAGATATAATTCACATACCATAAAACTCACCCATTTAAAGTGTACAATTCAGTAGTTTTTAGTATATTCACAGAGTTGTGTGGGCTGGTTTATTTTATTTTAAAAAAGGAGTTATATATTTTAGATAAAAAATTCATGTCTCCATTGAGGGTCAAGTATCTTAAAAGTTTTCTGAAAATATTAATAGAATCCAATGAATTTCTCAGTAAAATGCAAACAACTTCTTAATGGTGTTTTAGTCCCTGACAGCATAATTCCTTTATTAATATTTAAGGAGAATTCAGTGAGATTCATTTCCATGTGACTCATACATTTGCAAAAATAACCAAAATTAATAGATTCAAATTAAATATATTCAGAGCATCCTCTTAATGTCTCCTATGTGATGACAACCACTTAGCCTCTGTGCATTGATGGCCGTGTGTTTGCATTTTGTAAGTTTTATATATTTACTCTGAATTTTGCAATCTATTGCATGGGTGTAAAGCATTGCATTTACTCAGGATTTTGCTATAAGTTATACTATGCTTGTCAAAGGAAAGAACCCCCTAAGATTATGAATGATAACTCCCAAGAGCCCTGAGGCTTTCCTCAACCTGTTTTCTATGCCCTATATTTACTTGTTGAACGAATGAATAAATAAATGGATGGATTTAGGAGACATGGAGCTTGACCTAGTTGAAAAGCTACAGTTGAAGGATTTTTAGACCAACACTGATGGTGGAATAACTTTACTTGGATTGTTTAGCTAAAGTTCAGTTTGAGATGCATAAGTTTGTTGAAATAGTGCTTTCCTATTTGGTGATTTTTCTCACCAAATCAAAGATAACTTAAATGACCCAAAACATCCTAAACGGAGATAAGTTATCATGATGATATAAGATGTCTGGATATATGGGTATATAGCAAGTGTTTTATAATGCGCATTACACATTTTTGGGATGTAGTTTTATATGATTAAGTTTTCAGGGTGCCAATATGTTGGAAAATGCAGCTAATCAACAAATCATTGTGTAACCTGCTGCTTTAGCTTGGTATCATGGGAATTACAATATTATATTGTCCCTTAACTCCTCAGAAATCATCTCCTCTGTTTGCTGTGTATCCTGGACATGACAGATAATGCCAATAATGACAGAAGGGTTCTCCTCCCTGCTGAGACCTACCTTCCCCTAGAGCGATTCTCATCTTCCCACTGGTTAACATACGGGTCTCCTTGCGCTTTCCATCTCTACAAGCTGTAAAAACATCAGCCAGAGTCATGTAGGAGAGGGAGAGATTCCACTGAAGGCTTCAGTGGGGAATTGAGTAAACTCTCCCACCTTCACATCACCCCTTGGAGGACTTTTCCTTACCCTCAGCCTCTGCCTCCTGAGACAGGAAAACTAAATGTCATTGTTTTGCTTTATCTCTAACACCACTGTCCAGTGAATTCTGTATTACATAAAATTCTGGACCTAATTCTGCAGTTTTTGCTCCAGGATTATCTTTTGATGAGATGCTGATTGTATGTGTTTTTTTTTTTTAAATAATGATGAAAATTTATCTTATTTTTTATCAGCCTACTCAGTCACTTATTAGGTAAGAGAGGGAAGTTTGACATCAAAATTGCTCTGTCATCCAGAACCAGCACATAAGGCTGTTTAAAATTAGTGTTTAGTGAAAACATCTTAAAGTACCTTGGAGTTACTTTTACTTAATGAAACATGTAATATAAAATGTAACTAAATATTTAAGATGATCATACTTTAAAAATATGCCTTCAAAATATTTAAGAGTATGGATTGCTCCTTTTAAAACTTATCAAACCCAGGGACTTCCCTGGAGGTCCAGTGGTTAAGACTTCGCCTTCCAATGCAGGGGGTGTGGGTTTGATCTCTGGTTGGGGAGCTAAGATCCCACATGCCTTGGGGCCAAAAAACCAAAACATAGAAGCAGTACTGTAACAAATTCAATAAAAAATGGTCCACATCAAAAAATCTTAAAAAAAAAACCTTATCAAACCCATGAAAATGAATGAGGAAGTGTCATATCTTCTAGAAGGAATTGACTAAGCCTCTCACACCTGTTAAATAATCAGCATATACCACGTGTGGAGCAATATCACTTTTGCCAATTAAAAATGATGATGACTTTATTCCATTTGCACCAATGCAACAAAGAAAAATAATGTATGAAACCTTATCATGCATTACCTTAATTCATAAAAACTGTGGTCATTTTCACCGGACTATGTAAAGACTTATCTATAAATGGTGCTAAGTAAATATTTGTTGAATTAATGAATACACAAATAAATGAATATGGGATGCCCCACATGTATCCATAAGTATACAAACTGGGCGTTGTTTAAAAAAAATTAAAATTACACTTCAACTGGTTAAAAAATGTTGTATTTGCAGCTATGTTCATTTGAAGTGTGAAACTGCAGGCTTAAGTGATTTTTAAAAATCCCAGGATATTTTCAAATAAATGAAATATTTCAAAATGGATACACTTTCCTCAGCAGAAACTTCATGTATATATAGTTTTAGGAAATGGGTTCCAAGCTGATAACTAAAATGAATATATTCTGACCAGCCAAGTTCATAATACCCTGTGTTTATGGTATTTTTCATGAGAATTTCAAAATGCTGGGCTAACGTGATTATATGTGATATTGTTATTGTCTTTTTGTGAAGGTAAGTCATCTCAAGTTGAGTAACTTGTTTTGAGTAAAATAATAACTCACTGAATGAGGCCTGAAATACCATCTGGTTTCTATCTGTTAGACCCCATTGCCTCTGCATGGACTGTTTTATTTACAAGTCTGCTTTCATGATTTTGAAAAAAAAATGCATTTCTTTAAGAATATATGCATAGTGAAACATAAACAATGGCATGTTTTAGCAACTAAAAATCCACAGTTAATTTAATTTGAAGGAAGACCAGAGTGCAAGAGTGGTTTCTAAAAGGCCTGGTGGCCCCGTGTTTGCATTCTATAGAGTTTAAATATTTACTCTGAATTTTGCAACCTAATGCATGTGTGTAAAGCATTGCACTTACTCAGGATTTTGCTAACCGTTATACCACGCATGTTAAAGCAAAAAAAAAAAAAAACCCTGAAAATTGTGAATGATAATCCCCAGAAGTCCTAAGATTTTCCTCAACCTGTTTTCAATGCCATCTGTTTACTTGTAGAACCCTCCCCTTCAATCTGAGCAGTGGCATTAACATTAGCGTCTTACAGTTCTGACATGATTTCAGCTTACAAAGCTCTTTCACAGAAATTGGTCTTTTTGAAGCTCGCAACAGCTTGTGATGTAGGAAGGATAAATATTATTACACCAATATGTCCTGTGAGAGAATTTGACCTCTTAGCAGTCAGCTAAGGAGACATATTTCAGGGGAAAAAGAAAATTGCACATTTCTTTTTTGAAATTGAAATTGTTTGGGAGTTTGCATGAAGAGAAGGAAAAGAATAAATAAGTCTAGGGGTCTGAGAGGAAATCTGCAAATTAATTTCTTTAGTTGTAGAGAAACTTTGTTTTTTCTCTCTATAATAATAACAGCTACCATTTAGTTAGTGCTTATTCTGTGAAATGTGAATTAACTCACTGAATCCTTGTAAAAATCATGGTACTATTATTGCCTTGGTTTTTACAGACCAAAGAACTGAAGAACAGAGGGGTAAATAAAACCAGTGGAAAATGGCAGAGCTGGAACCCAAACCCAGGCATCAGCCTCAGCATCTGTGTTTTTAACTACTGTGCTCCGTCGTGTGCTGGTTTAAACGAGCTCTCTCGGGGAATACATAAGTAGAGCCCAAGTCCCATAGTGTAGATATTCCCATCAAGGCCAGTTTCAAGTTACCAATGATTTAATAGCCAGCTTGGAAAATTCCTGAATTTTTTTTTTTTTTTTTTTTTTGCGGTACGCGGGCCTCTCACTGTTGTGGCCTCTCCCGTTGAGGAGCACAGGCTGCGGACGCACAGGCTCAGCGGCCATGGCTCACGGGCCCAGCCGCTCTGCGGCATGTGGGATCTTCCCAGACTGGGGCACGAACCCGTGTCCCCTGCATCGGCAGGCGGACTCCCAACCACTGCGCCACCAGGGAAGCCCAAATTCCTGAATATTTATCAATCAGCACTTAAGAGCAGGTGCAAGCCAGCCCTAGCACATGATTGATTATCCTACATGGCCTCTTCATGCTTTCAACACAGCATCGTCATGAAGACAGACTATTAAATTACTATTATTATTTAAAAATCAACTTTGAAATATGATTTACATGCAATAAAAGGTACTCGTTTTAATTGTACAATTTGAAGAATTTTAACTAATGGATATACCATCACCATAATCAAGGTACAGAACATTTCCATTAATCTTAAATGTTTTCTTGTGACACTTCCTAGTTAACCGGTTAACCCCCACTTCACCAACCATTTCAGACCAGGCAACCACTGATCTGTTTTTTTTTTTCTTTTTTTTTTTTTGGCCACGTGACATGCAGATCTTAGCTTCCGGACCAGGGATCAAAACCTTCCCCCCTGCATTGGAAGTGTGGAGCCTTTACCACTGGACCACCACCACTGATCTGTTTTTTATTTTTTTAATTTATTTTTTAATTTGGCTGGTCAGGTCTTAGTTGTGGCACGTGGATCTTTGTTGTGGCATGCGAGATCTTTCATTGCGACCTGCAGGCTTCTCTCTAGCTGTGGTGCACTGGCTTCAGAGCGCGTGGGTGGGCTTCTCTCTAGTTATGGCACAGGGGCTCCAGAGCTCGCAGGCTTAGTTGCCCCCCGGCATGTGGGATCTTAGCTTCCCCACCAGGGATCGAACCCCAGGCCCCTTCATTAGAAGGCGGATTCTTAACCACTGGACCACCAGGGAAGTCCCCACTGATCTGTTTTATGTCACTGTGGATTAGATTTTTTTTCCCCCAAGAGTTTCCTATAAATGGAATCCTACACTATATATTCTTTTGTGTCTAGCTTCTTTTGTTCAGCATAATGGTCTTGAAATTCATCCATGTTGTTTTTGTGTACATCCTTATTTATGGGTAGGTTGTATTCTATCGTATGGATGTACCATAATTTATCCATTCACCAGGTGATTATTTTTCAACTGTGAATTCTGGTCATAAAAAAATCCTTTTATAGATATGTTGCTGAATGTCGCAGCCATAGCTTTTATTAAAAAGTTGTAGTGATGGAGAGGATACATTTAATTAGGAAACTAATGGTTTTTAGTTTGATACTGAGTTTATGATACTAATATTAAACAATGACATTTTAATCTTAGATCTAGTACCAAGATTTAAGAAACATTTACTACCCCATTAAAAAGCCATTTACTTAGGTATATGAATACATTTTTTTCATTTGATGTTTGAGTATATTTTTAAAAGGCTAGGTAGTTCAGACTGGCTGTCTGGTTCTCTACACCGTAAATAACTACTAGCTTTCTTTTTTACTTTATGCCTTATAGAACTTGCCTCTTTACTGGTGGTCTTTCTGGAAACTAATACCACTTATTTAAATAAGAAAGTGTTAATTTATTAAGTTGATACTTTTAAACAGGTTTGCTTTTTTCTTCTCTTTTCTTTCTCTCTTTCTTAAAACAAACAAACAAATCCCAAACCCATTTTGTAGTATCCAGCATATCTCAAGTGGCTTAAAAAGCAGGGTTAATTTTTTTTAAGGTTCATATCCTGAGATTCCAGTAGGTGGCACTCTTACAAAGCCTGAAGATTTGACTGCTTTGGCAATGCGTGATCGTTTTCTAGATGGTTCCCTTTTTACTGTGACCTACTTGCAAACCCATTTGTTCTGGATAACTAAAATTCATTTTCCCTCTAATTGTCAGAGTTGCATATACTGTTTGTTAAGCATTTAAAAAATGTACAAAAGAAAAAATATTCTTCAAACACCTTGATTAATTTCCAAGAGATAACCACTCTAACAA
The DNA here is from genome assembly GCF_937001465.1 of Orcinus orca. Lineage (NCBI taxonomy): Eukaryota > Metazoa > Chordata > Mammalia > Artiodactyla > Delphinidae > Orcinus > Orcinus orca. Next base: position 41,606,986 of record NC_064577.1, on the reverse strand, counting down.
TTTAGTATATACAATATTTTCCAGAACTTTCTCTAGCCTGCCCGCACAGTAAATGCAGATAAATGTTAAAATTTAAATTAATAAAATTTTAGATTTTAAAATAATCATAATGATATGCTTGTCTTTGTTTTCTGATCCTGTACCTGGGTTTTTTCTTATGAGTTATTTTCCTTTAAGACAGACCTCTCATTTCTGCAATTCATTAATTGCTGAGTCTGAAAGGACCTTTTACATCTGTGTTGAATTAGGGCTTGTGGTGTAGTGAATGAGGCCTAGACTTCCATGATAAGGATTCTATGCTAACTGCATTTCTTGGCAGTGGGAGTAGGGTAAAGAGAACTTAAATAATAAGAAATCTAATGCTTCCTTTGCCAACTGAAGACTGTAGAATATTCTAAGATTTTATCAGAATAGGACTGTGAGTTTTAACTTGCTGGCTATTCCAGGAGATGCTAGCTATTGGTTCTTCAGTGGGAAATTTTGTGAAATCACTGATTTTTTTAAAATACATTTTTCTCCCACAGTATAACTTAAGGGCAGCCAATTTCCCCCAGAATGAGCAATCCAAGAGACCAAGCCAGACAGAAATGCTTTTGTGACCTAACCTTGGAATTCACACACTGTCACTCCTTCAGTAGGTCTGCTCTACTCCTTGTGGAAGGGAACCGTGCTCAGGGACATGAGTACCAGGAGGTGAGGCTCATTGGACCATCTTGGAGGTTACCACAAGGAGTGGTTACTTTATCTATTTATTTCATTGAGGTATAATTGACATATACCATTATATTAATAGTGTTGGGTATACAACGTAATGATTTAATATTTGTATACGTTGGGAAATGGTCACCACAATGAGTCTAGGTAACAGCCATCCATAGATGGTTACTTTAAAGCCATGGGATTAGATGAGGCCGCCTAGGGAGCGAGTGTAGAGAGAGAAGACAATAGGATTAAGTCAACATTTAGAAGTCACAAAGAAGAGTCTGAGAAAAAGCTTCCAGTGAGGTGATGCCTTTGGGAGCCCAGTAGAGAAAATATTCCCAAAAGAAGGGAAGGCTGAGAAACTAGGATAATAGCTAAGAAATGACCACCGACTTTACACATGTGCAAAATTCCTTTCTCCTTGGAGTTTCACACAATTCAGATGTAAGGAAAACAGAGGCAGTTTAAAGCATAACTATTTGCAGCCACTTTTGAGTACCAGGAAGTGGCATCATTTATTACTTGGGGGCTGTGGAGCTTGTGCGGGAAAAGACCTTGATAATCTCTTTAGGTCTGAAAGGTAAGGTTCTCCTGGCATCAGTTCTGGAAGGTGAGGTCTAGACAGAGAGCTGAATTGCCGTGCATAATAAAGTAAGATGAATGGAGCATCTGAGATCACTAGCAAATTTAAAAAGAAGTGTGACTTCAGAAAGCTGCATACGGAAGCAAGTCAGCTGAAAATGACATAATAATCTTCTGTGGGCTTTTGCACCCAGTGCTGGAATGCCTCCAGGTTTGCCTGACTCTCTCCTCTCCATTCTGCTCCTTTGACGCTCCTTGCTCATCAGTTCCCCTGGTTTCTCCAAAACATTTTGGTTACACACAGTAAATAATAATAGGACACAAATATTGAGTACTTCTAAGTGCCAGGGACCGTTCCTACTGTTTTATGTATGTTACCTCACTTAAGCTTCACAAACGCACCCCACTTTAAAGATCAGGAAACAGAAGCAGGCAAGAGGTTGAGTTACTTGCTATTAAGTATTAGGGTCAGAATTTGAACCCAGTCTGGCTTCAGAGATCAGGCTCTTAATTGTTAAATCTTGCTTTCGTTTTCCTTTTAGGGTTTTGAATTTGGCAACCCAGATTGAACCACAGTCTACTCAGGCTTAGACTTTGGCCACCTTCTGCCCCAACCCAGAACATGACATCTGTTATCGACTTGTGGGTCTACCCCACCCCAAAAGAAACCCCACCCTGGGCCTTGCTGGTGCCCAATAGGAGGAAGGCCATCAAAGCAGTGTTTGTTTACGCCCCTGTGTCCTTTCTTATGTGCTTCCTCTGTTCCCTTTCTCCCTTCTCTGCCTGGTTGGTTTCTGTATGAAGCATTTGGTTGCCTCCTCGCAAATTTTTCTTCCTCCAAGCGTCCTTTGAACTTCCATCCGCCCTATCTCACTGTATCACTGTTCCCAGTAGCTGTCTATCTCTGCCCTCAATTGGGAACTCCTCCAGGCAAGGACCATATCTTCATTCACCTTCGAGGCTTGAGTTGGGCACACTATGGGAGTTCATTAGTGTTTCTTGATTGAATGAAAGAAAGTGCTAGAAGAAGAACAGGACAAATGTTATCCCGTGTAGTGCACAGTACAATTTTTTTTTGTAACCTTGATGGGCTGATGTAAAAAGGAAAGAATTTCTAAAAGAATCTTTTTAACTTAATCTCCCACTTCAACATCTTTATCTCAGTGTTTATCTAATACTAATAATTAGTATTTCACAAACCTTTCTCTACGCCCTTGACACTACTTTTGGAGTCAAGGAGGTACACACTTCACATTATTACCATTCATCTTTTATTAAGATTAACTTTTTAAAAACATGCTACTTGATCAAAGTCCGGTGATTAAACATATGTTCCAGGTCACTAGAAGAAAGTTTATTAAAAGACTACTCTAGGTCCAGGAAGAGGTAAGGCAATTTTGATTTGTTATAAAGACCAACATTTCCACAATTATTTGTAATTAAATTTTGTTTCAGAAGGCCAAAAAAGGCTCAAAGTGAATAGGGAATCCAAAGAAAATCAAACAAACAGAAATCGAGATCGAACTAATGTATCGTCTTGCTCTAAAAGGAATAATTTCTACTTGTAAATTTCTTGTTCCTAAGGAAACAATCACGGGGCAGATCTTGTGAAATTTTATATTATTTCTTCACTTTCCTGAACTTGGGAGGAGACCACCTCACCATTCACCACTTCCTGCACAATTGTCTTGGTTTTTTGGGCTCTGGTAGGGTCTAAAGATAAAAATGGAACAAAGAGGGCAAAAGTTAGTGTTTCAAATACTCATCTAAAATTGGTTGTTTAACTTAAGCTTCTAAATTAGGTATTGACTGATACAGTCCATCAAATTTAAACTTTCAAAAGTGACTTTTGCATTCTAAACGAAATGCATTTTATTTAATAAAATGTATTCAGTGTTGTGCACAAATGAAAATATTTTTCTTCTTAAAATTTAAAAAGTGTTTATGATTCTCATAATACTTTGTAGATTGTTTTTTTCCTTCCTGAGCTTGCCAAAAGTTTTACCACAGAACAGACTACTCATTTTTCTGCAGGAATGCATAAATATTTTTTCTTTGCTCTGAATACAAATATACTTTAAGTTTAAATTAGTTAATAACACTGCAATATTCAATGAGATCTTACAGTTTTAGTCATTAACAGATGTGATTCTGACTTATTCCAAGTGCTTCTTAGGGAATCTGCCTACCTTTGGAGGAATCAGTTGATGGTGCTTGAGAGTTGGAGGCTGTCACAGAGGAACTTTCATCCAAACAGTCACTGTAAAGAAAACAAGGGAGTTGATATCACATGATGCTTTCTGGGATGAGAGGGAATAAGGAATTTGCTATTTGAGCTTAAAAAATGACCAACTGGAGAAAGTATTATACATTTCTTGATTAAGAATGATTGAACGATGCACCCTGAGAGTAATCAGCTGGTGCAGTGCACCTTTGCTTTCCAACCCTGCCTAAAATGGGCTCTTAAAGTGAAGCAAACTGGCCACTAATGGAAGATCTGGTTTCCTGATTTACAGTCCTGAATTCTTCCCACTAGTCCAGGCTGTTATTACTTTTGGAAAGTTCGCTACAGTAGGTCTGAGGTGATTGCGTGGCTGTGATTTGATGTCATTCTCAGCATCGGGGCATTAACATCAGAACTCGGACGGTTGATTTGTCTAATACTCATCTGCAGTATGCCTCTGTCTGCGATGCCATTGTCCATCCCAGCATTTTATTAACTTTTATCAGGGAAGATAACAGGTGACAACACTTTGCAAAATGTAGAGCATTTAACAAATCTAAGGCATGTCTTTACTAGATGTGTTATTTTCTGTCAACTAAAGAACCCTTCCCACTTCTATTGCCCCCAAACTGCATCAGTGTCCACGGGCCGTCAGCCATTGAGGTTATTTTCAGCCTCAGTTATCTATTCACCTTTGGGCTTCTCCGTCCAGCAGGCGGCGGTAGGTCTCGATCTCCAGCTCCAGATGGGCCTTGATGTTCAGCAACAGCTGGTAGTCGGCGCTCTGGCGCTCGGCGTCACCGCGCACTTGCAGCAGCTGCTCCTCCACGTTGCCGATGAGCTGCCGCACCTGGGACAGCTGGCTGTAGTAGTCGCCCTCGGTTTCGGCCAGCGAGTCGTCCAGGGATTTCTTCTGCACGGGGGAGGGAAATGGCACAGACGTAACAATGGAGGGGACCGAAATGCGGAAGGCAGCCAATGGCCTTACTAATTTGGATGCAACATTTCCTTTGCAAGGCGAAAGGAAGCCGCGTCTTTTGGCGCGCGCCGTACCGTGGCGAGCTGGGACTGGAGCTCGATCTCCAGGGTTTGAAGCACGCGCCGCAGGTCGGTGACCACGCTCTTGCTGGACTGAAGCTCCTCGGTGTTGCTGCTGATCTCCTTCCTGAGCTCGGCGCTCTGCCACAGCAAAGAGGGGGGAGGGGACGTGAGCCAGCCCTGCGCCTCTCCCCGGTCTTTAATACAAGTGTATCAACGCCTTTTGTCTTTGTTAGTGGTACCTTTTCAATGAACCAGGCTTCCGCATCCTCCCGATTCTGCTGGGCTACGGCTTCATACTGCCCCCGCATGTCGTTAAGGAGGCTCGTGAGGTCCACTCCGGGGGCAGCGTCCATTTCTACGCTGACCTGGCCTGGGCCGCCGGCCCGGCAGCTTTGGAGCTCCTGGGGACAGCGAGTGAGAGAGAGGGGCACAGGGGCCCATTGTCACTTTCGTGGGCCTCTTCCTCCACAAAACATAGTTGGTATAAAGACAAACCGATCAATATAATATATTCAAACATTTTTAACCTAAAATTCGTATTTTTATTCTGATTTTGAAAGAACTTAAGACACTTTCACGGGCCCCTAAACTCACCACGGGTCCTGGGTGCTGTGCCTACCATGCCTGATGGATGAGTTGGCCCCGCTTCTTGGGGCTCCACAACCTTTACAAGAAGGGAAGGCCTGGTGGAAAGGTACCCGGGGTTTTCAACTACAGCTGCCAAACCGAGGGCTGCAGACGGTCCCTGGGCTTGCCCACTGTTTGTACCATAGTCATTGCTTTACAGTGGAAAGCTTTTTAGGAGCCTAGTGCCAGGGTCATGCATGATTACTTATATACATTGCGGTATATCAGAGTTCCATGTGTGTATTACACTGGGTATAATTCGTTTCCCTAACATATATAACAGTCTGTATTATTGGTAGACTTTTATTTTTGAACTTTAAAAATACTGTATCTTTTTCTTGATAAGTATCTCCTTTTATTTTCTATGACAAAAAGATTAATTCTTCAATCCTTCCAGAGCGTTTTTCACTAGATAGCGCGAAGTCAGCCTTTTAACATCTTTTTCCCTAGCTAATGAATAAAAATACTATATTTTAAGAAATCACTAAATCAGGACAATTAAAATTCTGATTGTCCTTACCAAATGATGAAAATGACAAAAAGTGCCTCTCACGTGTTAAACTTTAACAGAAACCACCACCACCACTTCAAAACAAATGGTCATCTTAACAGGGGGATAGTGTATCATGCATATCTCTTCTAACTCCAGGTTTATAAATTTGAAATTGTAATTTTTGAGGCTGGTAGAAAAAAGCAGCTTAGAGAACTGTGCTTTCTGGCTCACCTCTTCGTGATTCTTCTTCCGGTAGGCCAGCTCCTCATTCAGGGTCTCGATCTGCATCTCCAGGTCGGCTCTGGCCAGGGTCATCTCGTCCAGCACCTTGCGCAGACCGTTGATGTCGGCCTCCACGTTCTGGCACAGGGCCAGCTCATTTTCGTATCTGAACACCAAGTGCAAAACAGTCCAGGGAATCAACACACCCATTTGAATAAGCCCCCTGCGATCTTCAGGGCTGTTTTGCATATAAATTTAGCAGCATTGTAATGCATGAGACTGTTTTTGCTTTTCTAACTTTTTCTTTTCCTTTTTTTAAATGACAGGTTGCTACTCAGTGGGAGAGAAGTGAAAAAATTAGGAAGTGATACTTTTCTACCAGCGATGAACCGCAGTAGCACCGCATCCCAGGCTACCTCTTCCCCTCTGGCTGGCTGCCTTGGCTCTGAACAGTAAGTAGCAGCCCCTCTCTAGGTGGAGTTTCTGATGGAATCCTAAAAGCGGTTGAAAATTAGATAATAATTAGTCATCTTGCTTAACCTTTATTCATGGTTTAATTTAAAACAGTGATACTTCTTTAGTGACTCGCACTAAGGTTCAGGATCATCACCACTGCAACATCCTGTGAGGAAATTTTGCAGAGCAAAAAGGACGTTAGTATTCTTTCCTTATGTCTGAGGGTGGTGTATGGGAAAGGAGGAGGCAATATAAAAATAAATGCCTGGTTAATGCTTTAGTTGTATGTGTCATCGGGAAAAAGGTCACTTCATTTAGCGCCCAGGCAAAAACATTATTCATTCATTTGCATGCATGGAAGACTGAGGTTTAGGACTCTGGTGGAATTATCATGTCGCAACATGAGTCAATAACAAATGTCGAATATGAAAATCCGTAGCCTTGGGTTTAAGTACTTTACAACTAAGGACATGTAATGTGAGTTGTGTTTGAATCTCGTTACTTTCTGATAGAATGCCCAATGTGAATTTACCAAAACATTAAATGCATGGAGCATGTGAACTGCAGAAGGTTGGAAATATTTGCCGTCAATGAAGGCAGGAAAATAGAGAAAAAGAAGAGATCCTGGGGCATGTCAACCATCATCAGTCTTTCTTTTAGTCTACTCACTTCATTCTGAAGTCTTCGGCAGCCAGTCTCGCATTGTCGATCTGCAAGAGCAGCTGGGCGTTTGCAGTGCTCTCAGAAATGATCTGGCCAAACAGGGGAAGACACACAAAGTGAGGTCGTACAAGACAGTGTTCTGCAAATATATCTTTGACAGGAAAATTTTAGGTGATGTTATAATGCTATTTTATTAAGGGTTTAAGGCAGTTAACTTTTAAAAGAAAATATGTATAGAGCATATTATTTAAAAATTAAGAAACATACATTTCCCCCAGAAAAGGTAGTGTAAAAAACAATCACTTTATGGTAAATGATAAAATGAAACTAAATATCTTAAGATGAGAAATTATTCCAAATACAGTTGAATGGAAAGATATCTAAGTTTTAGGTGATTTATGACTGTAAAATATTGAAATAGCAAAAAAGAAAAGTAAAAAATAATTCCCAAAGGCCCTCTAAAAAGCCATTTTGTTACCTTATTCCTGAGGTCTTCAATCAACAGTTGATATTTACTATAATCATTCGGTGGGTCTCCAGATCCTCGTATTTCGTACCATTCTCGAATTTTGTTTTCAAGGTCAGCGTTAGCCTCTTCTAGAGCTCGAACCTTATCCAGGTAGGAAGCCAATCTGTCATTAAGATTTTGCATAGTTTCCTTTTCTGATCCAGAAAGAAGGCCTCCATCGTTGCCAGAGAGAATCCCTAGAGAGCCCCCTCCTGGGCTTCCCCCAAATCCAATCCCCAGGCTCCCAAAGCCACCTCCCCTGGCTCCTCCATAACCAGCGCCCAGTCCTCCTGCAAAGGAACTTCCAGAGCCACCACCAAAGCCGGAACTAGAAGCAAACATGGAAGCAGCTGTAAAGCCTCCCCCATAGCTGCCTCCAAAGCCAAAGGCACTTCCCCCGTAGCTGCTTCCAATGCTTGAGGCAGAAATGCCCCTGGCTCTGCCCAGTGTCACACTTTGGGAGGACAGCCACTGGGGCATCCCAGAGGTGTGCGCGGAGAGTGACATGGTGCTTCTCGAGAGACCCACAGCCAGGGATGGTGCAGTGTCAGCAAGACAGGAAGGCTAACCTTTTATAGGTCACCGAATGGGTGTTGCCGTTGAAAAGTTCACTCTCTCCATTCAAAATATGTCTCCCCTCCCCCCAGCCTTTTTTGGCCAGCTCAACAAGAAAATGGTTTACGCATATTGACAATTCATTGGTATAGAACTAATTGAATAATTGTTTCCATTACATATTTGTGATAGAAAAAGAAATCTGGGTGGAGTACAGATAGGTTGTCATAAGAAATTTTTCGTCTCCGAATTATTCCATTGCTTGTATTCTCAGCACTGCCCAGTGTCTTATGCACATTAGGAAAGCAAAGAGTGACTGCTGAATGGATAAAGTAATGAATATTTCTTTCTAAGTCTTAAGCTTCTTAAAGTTCACTCATATTTCCTACCTGTTTCCTTTCGAAAACTCAGTATAAACCATCTGATCATGATGTAGTGTATCTTCTGGCAGAATATCGTTTCAGAAACTGTTGTGAAACGCACTGGTGGAAGGTGGGGAACAAACACATTTTCCAGATTGATACCGGAATTTAAATTTTCAAAGATTTGAAAGTCTTGTCATTAGGTTGTTGCATGGTTTCTCTTTTTCTTTTTTTTTTCTGCGGTACGCGGGTCTCACTGTTGTGGCCTCTCCCGTTGCGGAGCTCAGGCTCCGGACGCGCAGGCTCAGCGGCCATGGCTCACGGGCCCAGCCGCTCCGGGCACGCGGGATCCTCCCGGACCGCGGCACGAACCCGTGTCCCCTGCATCGGCAGGCGGACTCCCAACCACTGCGCCACCAGGGAAGCCCGGTTTCTCTTTTTCTGATTCAGAAAGAAGACCTCTTAAACATTGAAAAATGCTATTTTTGAGTAGACTATGATAGTATTTCCAGCAGGTCTTCCTTTACATGAAGTTTGACCTTCCTAGTAAACTCCATGAAATCAGGAGCCTTGTCTGGTAGTTCATTACTCTACCGCCAACTTTGCTAGTGTATCAAAAAACAATTGATCTTTTTGTTTATGGAAATTGTATCAGTGCTCGTATCCTCAACCCCTTAACCCCCAAATATCCAGATATTATCTGCTCTGACTCCAGCCTCCCTGAAGGTGAGGTTCTTCAATTCTGTGGATAGTCCTGTGAACTGCTAGAGCCAGCTGTGCCCACTGGTGATTTGGGGGCAAATGCAGAGAGGTTGCACTTGAAGCCCATGTCAGACCTCTAGAGTATCAGTTCTGGCAAATGGGAGGATCTTGTGACCCTTTTTTTTTTATCACTTTCCTAGGAACAGGAATGATGAACTCAGAGTGAAATCCAACTACAACTTCCTTTTACCTTTTCATAGAAGGGAGATAGGCCAAGGGACATATTTTCTCCTAACTTATACACTTCACAAAGAGCAAGCAAGTGGGATGTCTAAATAAAGGGGTTTTTAAGCAAGAAATTTGCAGAATTTACATATTCTCATTCACAATAGATATAGAGAGGAAGCAGCCATCCAATGCAGGCTCAGCTTGAAGAGAGGGGCCGTGATCCATCCATTTGTTCCATTCCTTGAGAGAATGGAAACTTGTTAAGTGGAAATGCCAGGGGCCCCAGCATTATACGGATTCCTTTAAACTATCACCGGCGTTACAAGCGTTTTTTTCTGATCTTGTCCTTGTTTGAATCATTAGTAGTTATTGTGTACTTAATATGTTCTAGACATTGGGCAGTTGAACTACAGACATTATTTTTAACCTTTGTGGCAACTTCTTAAAGTGAGTATTTTTATCCCGTTTTACAGAAGAGCAATCGGAGGGTGAGGATGTTAAGTGACTTATTCAAGGCCACACAGCCAGGAGATGGCCAAGATAGGATCTGGGTCTGCAGTGCCTTCTATACACAACACAACCCTGCTGCTTACAGTGAAAACAAAAAGGACAGAGGGTCGCTCTGACCCCCAAATCATGAGACTGGGTTTCTGCCCTGCACATCAACCAGGAGTTTTAGCTCTTTCCTTTTCAAAAAAGCTTTCTCTTTGAATTTCATTTCTCAGTGTACAGCCTGAGACCCGGTGATCTACTCTTCACGGTTTATCAGAAATGGCATCACAAATGAAATCTTGGGAACCTATAGGCAAATGTGTTTTTAGTTATACTTTTTGACATGTAACCGCATCTCCAGAGATCTTATGAAGTACTAGTTAAACTTGCACTTCCCACCCAGCAACTTGACATTATGGGTGTAAATTATTAGTCACTCACAAGTAGCAACCCCCTGAGACAGGGTGAACCCATTTTATTGCCCTAGAAATGAAAACAGACGATTACTTGCTTACAGAGTCAGAAGGAATGTGCCAAATTCAGAATTGTAACTTCGTGATATCACATAATACGGGAATATGATTAACTTGAATTTTTGAACTTGGAATCAATTTAGTGCTGAAATGTATACTTTCCAACTCTAATGCTTCTATGTAAATTTTAAATAATCTTGTTCAATATCTATACATTATGTTTACACATTATACCTTCGTATTTCTATACATATATATTATCCTAGACTGTAAGCTTCTCAGGCAAGGGCTATGTCTACTTCATTTTTTATCCTGAGTCTTAGCCTAGTATTTGGCTAAACTTCATTCTTGCACGCTTAGAGTTATTTCACTTGAAAGGACTTAATCCTTAATGTATTTGAATGTGTCATTTAAAATTCATTTCATTTGAAAATGACTTTGCTCTAATTTACTGGTATGCTTTGACCGAGATTTATTCTGAATCCAATTATGAATGGGGAGCAACTTCAGAAGTTGAAAAGAGAAATATTCCTTCTTCAGTGGCTTCTTTTTGTGGGGGGAGGGAAGGCTAAGCTAAATAATTAAGCCTCTATTTTAGAGTTTTTAGAAGTGAAAGTAAATTCCTTTGACAGCTGTAAAAATACAGGAAGGTGGGAATGTATAAAATGGGCTTGTTGGCAAAATGATTACATAAGTTGAGGCACAGAGGAACACGACTACAACTTGGGTGACTGTTCAAAAGAATTACATCTTCCATTTCTGTAGAGTTTAGAGAATATTCAAAATGAGGATTATTATTTATATGGCATTTGTAAATCTTTAGATTTTTATTAAGTAAAACATGTGCTCATCTTCTCATGTCAGATTGGTTAGTTTCCTGGTCTTCATTTGCAGGATTTTCCTCCTGAGTTCTGTCTCTTAAAGACAGACCTTTCACTGGAATTCCCTGGCGGTCCAGTGATTAGGACTAGGTGCTTTCACTGCTGGGGCCGGGTTCAATCCCTGGTTGGGGAACTAAGATCCTGCAAGCTGCCAGGTGCGGCAAAAAAACCTTCCACTCTGTGCAATTTACTGATTGCTTGGTAGATGGTATCTTTCTTTTTTGCTTTGAATAACATTTTAAGATCCTGTGACTGAATGAAAGAATATTGAGTTACTGACTTTTATGCTGTGCTTTTTTTTTTTTTTTGGTGTACGCGGGCATCTCACGGTTGTGGCCTCTCCCGTTGCGGATCACAGGCTCCGGACACGCAGGCTCAGCGGCCATGGCTCACGGGCCCAGCCACTCCGCGGCATGTGGGATCTTTCCGGAACGGCGCACGAACCCGTGTCCTCTGCATCGGCAGGCGGACTCTCAACCACTGCGCCACCAGGGAAGCCCTGAAGTGGGTCTCTTTTAGACTGCATATATATGGGTCTTGTTTTTGTATCCATTCAGTGAGCCTGTGTCTTTTGGTTGGAGCATTTAATCCATTCCCATTTAAGGTAATTATTGATACGTATGTTCCTATTACCATTTTCCTGATTGTTATGGGGGTTTTTTTGTACGTCCTTTTCTTCTCTTGTGTTTCCCACTTAGAGAAGTTCCTTTAGCATTTGTTGTAGAGCTGGTTTTGTTGGTGTTGAATTCTCTTAGCTTTTGCTTGTCTACAAAGCTTTTGATTTCTCCGTTGAAACTGAATGAGATCCTTCCCGGGTAGAGTAATCTTGGCTGTAGGTTCTTCCCTTTCATCTCTTTAAGTATACTGTGCCACCCCCTTCTGGCTCATAGAGTTTCTGCTGAGAAATCAGCTGTTAACTTATGGGAGTTCCCTTGTATATTATTTGTCATTTTCCCCTCGTTGCTTTCAATAATTTTTGTCTATAATTTTTGCCAATTTGATTACTGTGTATCTCGGCGTGTTTCTCCTTGGGTTTATCCTGTATGGGACTCTCTGTGCTTCCTGGACTTTCCCACGATAGGGATGTTTTCGACTATAATCTCTTCAAATATTTTCTCGGGTCCTTTCTCTCTCTCTTCTCCTTCTGGGACCCCTATAATGCAAATGTTGTTGTGTTTAATGTTGTCCCAGAGGTCTCTTAGGCTGTTTTCATTTCTTTTCATTCTTTTTTCTTTATTCTGTTTTGCAGCAGTGAATTCCACCATTCTGTCTTCCAGGTCACTTATCCGTTCTTCTGCCTCAGTTATTCTGCTATTGATTCCTTCTAGTGTAGTTTTCATTTCAGTTATGGTATTGTTCATGTCTGTTTGTTTGTTATTTAATTCTTCTAGGTCTTCATTAAACATTTCTTGCATCTTCTCTATCTTTGCCTCCATTCTTTTTCCAAGGTCCTGGATCATCTTCACTATCATTATTCTGAATTCTTTTTCTGGAAGGTTACCTGTCTCCACTTTAGTTGTTTTTTGGGGGTTTTATCTTGTTCCTTCATCTGGTACATAGCCCTCTGCCTTTTCATCTTGTCTGTCTTTCTGTGAATGTGGTTTTTGTTCCACAGGCTGCAGGATTGTAGTTCTTCTTGCTTCTACTGTCTGCCCTCTGGTGGATGTGGCTATCTAAGAGGCTTGTGCAAGTTTCCTGATGGGAGGGACTGGTGGTGGGTAGAGCTGGCTTTTGCTCTGGTTAGCAGAGCTCAGTAAAGCTTTAACCCCCTTGTCTGCTGATGGCTGGGGCTGGGTTCCCTCCCTGTTGGTTGTTTGACCTGAGGTGACTCAACACTGGAGCCTACCTGGGCTCTTTGGTGGGGATAATGGCAGACTCTGGGAGGGCTCACGCCAAGGAGTACTTCCCAGAACTTCTGCTGCCAGTGTCCTTGTCCTCTTGGTGAGACACAGCCACCCCCCACCTCTGCGGGAGACCCTCCAACACCAGCAGGTAGGCCTGGTTCAGTCCTATGGGGTCACTGCTCCTTCCGCTGGGTCCCGACGTACACACTACTTTGTGTGTGCCCTCCAAGAGTGGAGTCTCTGTTTCCCCCAGTCCTGTCGAAGTCCTGCAGTCAAATCCCGCTAGCCTTCAAAGTCTGATTCTCTAGGAATTCCTCCTCCCATTGCTGTACCCCTGGGTTGGGAAACCTGATGTGGGGCTCAGAGCCTTCACTCCAGTGGGTGGACTTCTGTGGTATAAGCGTTCTCCAGTTTGTGAGTCACCCACCCGGCAGTTATGAGATTTGATTCTATTGTGATTGAGCCCCTCCTACCATCTCATTGTGGCTTCTCCTCTGTCTCTGGATGTGGGGTATCCTCCTTGGTGAGTTCCAGTGTCTTCCTGTCGATGACTACTCGGCAGTTAGTTGTGATTCCGGTGCTCTCGCGAGAGGGAGTGAGAGCACATCCTTCTACTTCGCCATCTTAATCTCTCAGGTTTTGTTATTTTAATGGCTTAAATATAAGACTGCTTTTACAGACCACTGATATCTAGCTCCAAGTGAAAATAGTGAATCATAAGGAGGTTCCTATTCTGTTGTGGCTGATGGGTTCTCAGATGGCAGAAGGGAGTGTTGACAGAGAAGGGGGACTCGTTTCAGTCCTCACACTTGGCTTCCTTGCAGGCCGGAAGAGAATCATCATCTACTTCTTTTATTTATTTATTTATTATTATTATTCTTTTCATCATCTACTTCTGATGTCCGAGATTTCTTCACCGTGAAAATAATTCCAAAAGCAGTTTTTCTAGCTTCTCCCTCCATGCAGAAGCACCGCTTGGCAGTTGGTGGACACTGCAGCCTTGGTGTCACTTTCCAACAGCCCAAACAACAACTGTAAGTTTGCCACATCGTATGGGCCTCTTATTTCTAAAGGCCTTTCAGCAGCACTAGATATAATTACATTCTTTCCTTTGCAGACCTGCATCAAATTGAGGGCGTTGGAAACTGTGTACCTTCTCATTGTGGAGTCTTTGACAGGGGGGCTATAGACAAGTTCAAAGCCCACACCTCACTCAATTGCCACTTTAATAGGGGGTCTTTTGAAGTAAAATGGTAGCTTCTGTGTTACAGTTATGCAGACTAAATCCACATCTAAATGTGTACAAGCAATAGGAAAAAGGTTTTCTGTCTTCAAAAAACTGCAACGATATCATACAGCCAGACTCTTGAAGAAGTTGCTCTCAAAACATTGCAGTGGGGCTTCCCTGGTGGCGCAGTAGTTGAGAGTCCGCCTGCCAATGATAGGGGACATGGGTTCGTGCCCCGGTCCGGGAAGATCCCACATGCCGTGGAGTGGCTGGGCCCGTGAGCTATGGCCGCTGAGCCTGCGCGTCGGAGCCTGTGCTCCGCAACGGGAGAGGCCACAACAGTGAGAGGCCTGCGTACCGCCAAAAGAAACAAAACAAAAACAAAAACATTGCAGTGAGATGGATCTGAAATGATAATTGTCAGTCTAGTTAAAATCTTAATCGGTTTTGATTTTCCCTGTACAATTAGCAAAGTTGTAAAGAGTTCAGAAACAGCTACTGGTTTTTCAATTTCCTGTTTTGTTTCCTTAAATTCAACAACATGATTGATGGCAACAACTGAATAGCCCAGCTGAGCGGCATTCTCCACGAGCCCAGCGCCTTCGGGTTGGAACCCTCCCACAGGTCCAAATCCGCAAACGCCGCCATGCCTACAGAGCTTAATGTTGAATCAGACATTTCAGAAAGACAACATTTCTAACCTTGAAAGAAGCCATGGTACTCTGACTGATTTAACTCTTAGTTGAAATTTATGTTTATTTTTTAACTTTTATTTATTTATGGCTGCATTGGGTCCTTGTTGCTGCATGTGGGCTTTCTCTAGTTGTGGCGAGCAGGGGCTACCCTTTGTTGCAGTGTGCCAGGTTTTCATTGTGGTGGTTTCTCTTGTTGTGGAGCATGGGCTCTAGGCATGCGGGGTTCAGTAGTTGTGGCTCGCGGGTTCTAGAGTGCAGGCTCAGTAGCTGCGGCGCACGGACTTAGTTGCTCCGTGGCATGTGGGATCTTGCCGGAGCAGGGCTTGAACCTGTGTCCCCTGCATTGGCAGGTGGATTCTTAACCACTGCACCACCAGGGAAGCCCACGTTTTATTTTTATTTTTGATGGAGACTTGAGCAAGAAAAAGGAATAGAAAGAAGCGAAATGGTTGAAAAATGAAGTGAATGAAATGACCTGGCATTAGTTAGCCCTGGGAAGTGTATAGTGAGAGGAAAAATCAGTTGATCATCACTTTATTTCTGTAAATAGTGAGAGTGTCTTGTCATAAGGGCTCCCCTGGGACAGGAAGTTGTTTCTCTCTTGCTTCAAAGTGGCAAGCAGGGCTGTGTGTCCTTCATTCAGAACTTCTTGAGAATCTATTACAATAGGTCTGATGCTGTGAAAGACAATGGGGCTCAGAGATGACCAAGACACTCCATGATGCCAAGGAGGCTGTAGCCTAGTTGGAGAAGCTGATTAATGTCAGTAATTATAAGTCAGTCAGTGTAAGTGTTAATGAAAAGTTCAGGATATAGAGGAGAGATTCCCAAGTACAACTGGATGAAAGGGAGTTATTAGATGTTATCTGGTGGTGGCCACATGCCAGTGCAGTGCCCAACCAGCCAGGCAACCCGAAGGGACGTGGGGGACAGCCAGTGCATCCTGAGAATGCAGTAATGAGTGACTTGTGGGCAAGTCACATACTGTAAAGCTGAGAAATAATTCACTTATTCCACAAATATTTATTCAGTACCTACTACGAGTGTGACATTGTTCTAGGTCATAAGGATACTTCAGTGAGCAAAACAGACACAAATTTCTGTTTATGGAGCCTCATTCTAGCTAGAATTGTATCTAGAGGGATTGTATTGTATCAATCAATTGTATTGATATATCCAATTGTATCATTGCATCTAGAGGGATATAGACAAGAGCCATATAAGTAAATTATAAGATAATGTGATATAATTCTACTAGGAAGGTGAAGAAGTGGGGACTGGGGGTCTTGGGTTGTATAAGAATCCTGTATTATCTTCCACAATAGGAAGTTGGGTCTCTAATATCTTAAGTTGTATAATCAAGAAATAGCAGTACAAGCATGTTCTTCAGAAATGTACAGGTTAATACCAGAAATAGTTAAATGATTTTGGAGAGGAAGATTCAGGAGTGGGGAGACCAGGGACTGCTATTGTTTAGTATGAGTCTTGTAGGATATTTGATGTTCTACACATTCATTCATTCATTCACTCATTCATTCATTTATTCACAATATTTATAAATACTTTAAGTGTGTGCCAGACCTTGTTGTAGGCACTGGGGATACAGCAGTAAGCACCCCCCCAAAAAAACAGAAAAAAACACCCTAAATTTCTGCCCTCATGGAAATTAAATTCACAGGAGGGGGCCAGAGGTGAAGAGAGCATCTCAGAGGATGATCCATGCTATGGAGACAAATGAAGGGGCCTGGATTTAGGGTTGGTGTTAGGGATGGTGCATTTGTGTATAGAGTAATTAGGACTGGCTTCACTGGAAGTGATAGTTGAATGGGGTGAGGGACCTTCCAAGGGCAAAGGTCCAGAGGTGTGAGAGTGGGTGGAGCAGCGGGTGACCCAG
Source organism: Orcinus orca (assembly GCF_937001465.1). Classification (NCBI taxonomy): domain Eukaryota; kingdom Metazoa; phylum Chordata; class Mammalia; order Artiodactyla; family Delphinidae; genus Orcinus; species Orcinus orca. The sequence goes on along the minus strand of NC_064577.1, from coordinate 41,590,114 downwards.
AGCTGGTGCTGAAGGATGGAAGGGAGAGTGGTAGGAAAAGAGGTCAGAGGTAAATGGCGATGCAGTGCAGACGGCTTTGTCTTGCAAAGACTCTGGCTTTTACTCTGTGTAATATGGGAAGCCATTGAACTTTGTAGAGTGATCCCCTATATAGTTAAAAAGAGATTTATAGACTACACATTATAAATACTGATTTTATTTTTTCCCAATTCGTTTTTTCATTGAATTATATTTGATTTACAACGTTGTGTTAATTTCTGCTGTACAGCAAAGTGATTCAGTTATACATTCTTTTTTTAAATATTCTTTTCCATTATGGTTTATCATAGGATATTGAATATAGTTCCCTGTGCTATACAGTAGGACCTTGTTGTTTATCCATTCTGTATATAATAGCTTACATCTGCTAACCCCAACCTCCCACTCCATCCCTCCCCCAACCGTCTCCCCCTTGATAAATACTGACTTTAAATTAACAGAATAGATAATATACTACCTTTTCAAATGTATATTTTTCTTTATAATCATTATTTGAGAGGAGGAAAGTAGTATCAGTGGTAACAGACACACCTAGTTTTGAATGCAAAGAAATTAAATAAAAGCTAAAGAACAAATTAGTAATGATTCAGAGTGAGACCCTTAACATCTCCCAAATGGGGTCAGGAGCTTAGATTCTGGAAACCCAGGCAGAGCCTGAGCAACTGGAATTTCTTTTCATTCATGCATCCACCCAGTCCATCTATCCTTCCATCTGCCCCTCTGGTCACTAGAAATTACGAGACTTAATGTCATCCAGGTACAAATATGAGTAAGCCTCTTCTCCCCTCGGGGATTCACAGCCTAGGCGGAGAGGCTAGCTTAGGGCTTGCAGGTGGATGTACATGGAAGCACCTGGCGAAAGTGGAAAATAGGTGGGGCATGGAACACACAACAGTATATTGTGCAACAGATGCCATCTGGCAGAGATGGTATTCTCATCACAACAGAGTGGTACTTGGTACTGGAGCAACTTTCACACTCCCTAGAAAAATGCCTTTCGAGGCTATTCACAGCCTTTGCCTTTATTCCATGATCACCAAACAATTTTCTGATATCTAGTTTAGTTTGTTGGCACATTGATCATGAGACAAGGGTGCAACGGATAATGGGAAAGCACCAACACCAACACCACTTCCACTGAAAATGAATAAGTTCAGATTCGATGGAGAAATCAAAAGCTTTGTAGACAAGCAAAAGCTAAGAGAATTCAGCACCACCAAACCAGCTCTACAACAAATGCTAAAGGAACTTCTCTCAGTGGGAAACACAAGAGAAGAAAAGGATGTACAAAAACAAACCCATAACAATTAAGAAAATGGTAATAGGAACATACATATCAATAATTACCTTAAACGTGAATGGATTAAATGCTCCAACCAAAAGACACAGCCTCGCTGAATGGATACAAAAACAAGACCCATGTATATGCTGTCTAAAAGAGACCCACTTCAGACCTAGGGACACATACAGACTGAAAGTGAGGGAATGGAAAAAGATTTTCCATGCAAATGGAAATCAAAAGAAAGCTGGAGTAGCAATACTCATATCAGATAAAATAAACTTTAAAATAATGTTACAAGAGGCAAGGAAGGACACTACATAATGGTCAAGGGATCAATCCAAGAAGAAGATATAACAATTATAAATATATATGCACCCAACATAGGAGCACCTCATTATATAAGGCAACAGCTAACAGCTATAAAAGAGGAAATAGACAGTAACACAATAATAGTGGGGGACTTTATAACACCTCACTTACACCAATGGACAGATCATCCAAACAGAAAATTAATAAGGAAACACAAGCTTTAAATGACACAACAGAGCAGATAGATTTAATTGATATTTATAGGACATTCCATCCAAAAACAGCAGATTACACCTTCTTCTCAAGTGTGCACAGAACATTCTCCAGGATAGATCACATCTTGGGTCACAAATCAAGCCTCAGTAAATTTAAGAAAATTGAAATCGTATCAAGCATCTTTTCTGACCACAATGTTATGAGACTAGATATCAATTACAGGGGAAAAAATGTAAAAAACACAAACACATGGAGGCTAAAGAATATGTTACTAAATAACAAAGAGATCACTGAAGAAATCAAAGAGGAAATCAAAAAATACCTAGAGACAAATGACAACAAAAACACGATGATCCAAAACCTATGGGATGCAGCAAAAGCAGTTTTAGGAGGGAAATTTATAGCAATACAAGCCTACCTCAAGAAACAAGAAAAATCTCAAATAAATAGTCTAACCTTACACCTAAAGGAACTAGAGAAAGAAGAACAAACAAAACCCAAAGTTAGTAGAAGGAAAGAAATCATGAAGATCAGAGCAGAAATAAATGAAATAGAAACAAAACAATAGCAAAGATCAATAAAACCAGAAGCTGGTTCTTTGAGAAGATAAACAAAATTGATAAACCATTAGCCAGACTCATCGAGAAAAAGAGGGAGAGGACTCAAATCAATAAAATTAGAAGTGAAAAAGGAGAAGTTACAACAGACACCTCAGAAATACAAAGCATCATAAGAGACTACTACAAGCAACTCTATGACAATAAAATGGACAACTGGGAAGACATGGACAAATTCTTAGAAAGGTATAACTTTCCAACTTCCTGAAACAGGAAGAAATAGAAAATATGAACAGACCAATCACAAGTAATGAAATTGAAACTGTGATTTAAAATCTTCCAAAACTCAAAAGTCCAGGACCAGATGGCTTCACAGGTGAATTCTATCAAACATTTAGAGAAGAGCTAACACCGATCCTTCTCAAACTCTTCCCAAAAACTGCAGAGGAAGTACCACTCCCAAGCTCATTCTATGAGGCCACCATCACCCTGATACCAAAACCAGACAAATGTACTATAAAAAATGAAAATTACAGACCAATATCACTGATGAATATAGATGCAAAAATCCTCAACAAAATATTAGCAACAGAATCTAACAACACATTAAAAGGATCATGCATCATGATTAAGTGGGATTTATCCCAGGAATGAAAGGATTCTTCAATATACGCAAATCAATCAATGCGATACACCATATTAACAAATTGAAGAATAAAAACAATATGATCGTCTCAATAGATGCAGAAAAAGCTTTTGACAAAGTTCAACACCCATTTATGATAAAAAGTCTCCAGAAAGTGGGCATAGAGGGAACCTACCTCAACGTAATAAAGGCCATATATGACAAACCCACAGCAAACATCATTCTCAATGATGAAAAACTGAAAGCATTTCCTCTAAGATCAGGAAAAAGACAAGGATGTCCACTCTTGCCACTATTTTTCAACATAGTTTTGGAAGTCCTAGCCACAGCAATCAGAGAAGAAAAAGAAATAAAAGGAATACAAATTGGGAAAGAAGAAGTAAAACTGTCACTGTTTGCAGATGACATGATACTATACATAGAGAATCCTAAATATCCACCAGGAAACTACTAGAACTAATCAATGAATCTGGTAAAGTAGCAGGATACAAAATTAATGCACAGAAATCTCTTGTATTCCTATACACTAATGGTGAAAAATCAGAAAGAGAAATTAAGGTAACACTCTCATTTACCACTGCAACAAAAAGAATAAAATACCTAGGAATAAACCTACCTAAGGAGGCAGAAGACCTGTATGCAGAAACTATAAGACACTGATGAAAGAAATTAAAGATGATACAAACAGATGGAGAGATATACCGTGTTCTTGGATTGGAAGAATCAACATTGTGAAAATGACTATACTACCCAAAGCAATCTACAAATTCAATGCAATCCCTATCAAATTACCAATGGCATTTTTTACAGAACTAGAACAGAAAATCTTAAAATTTGTATGGAGACACAAAAGAACCCGAATAGCCAAAGCGGTCTTGAGGGAATAAAACGGAGCTGGAGGAATCAGACTCTCTGAATTCAGACTATACTACAAAGCTACAGTAATCAAGACAATATGGTACTGGCAGAAAAACAGAAATATATATTAATGAAACAGGATAGAAAGCCCAGAGATAAACCCATGTACCTGTGGTTAACTAATCTATGACAAAGGAGGAAAGGGTATACAATGGAGAAAAGACAGCCTCTTCAATAAGTGGTGCTGGGAAAACTGGACAGCTATATGTAAAAGAATGAAATTAGAACACTCCCTAACACCATACACAAAGATAAACTCAAAATGGATTTAAGACCGGACACTATAAAACTCTTAGAGGAAAACACAGGAAGAACACTCTTTGACATAAATCACAAGATCTTTTTTGACCCACCTCCTAGAGTAATGGAAATAAAAACAAAAATAAACAAATGAGACCTAATGAAACTTAAAAGCTTTTGCACAGCAAAGGAAACTATAAACAAGATGAAAAGACAACCCTCAGAATGGGAGAAAATATTTGCAAACGAATCAATGGACAAAGGATTAATCTCCAAAATATATAATCAACCTCATGCAGCTCCATATTAAAAATCCAAAAAAAAAACAAACAAACAACCCAATCTAAAAATGGGCAGAAGACCTAAATAGACATTTCTCCAAAGAAGACATACAGGTGGCCAAGAAGCACATGAAAAGCTGCTCTACATCACTAATTATTAGAGAAATGCAAATCAAAACTACACCAGTTAGAATGGGCATCATCAGAAAATGTACAAACAACAAATGCTGGAGAGGGTGTGGAGAAAAGGGAACCCTCTTGCACTGTTGGTGGAAATGTAAATGGATACAGCCACTATGGAGAACAGTATGGAGGTTCCTTAAAAAACCAAAACTAGAATTACCATATGACCCAGCAATCCCACTACTGGGCATATACCCTGAGAAAACCATAATTCAAAAAGAGACATGTACCACAATGTTCATTGCAGCACTATTTACAATAGCCAGGTCATGGAAGCAACCTAAATGCCCATTGACAGATGAATGGATAAAGAAGATGTGGTACGTATATACAATGGAATATTACTCAGCCATAAAAAAGAACAAAATTGGGTCATGTGTAGAGACGTGGATGGATCTAGAGACTGTCATACAGAGTGAAGTAAGTCAGAAAGAGAACAACAAATATCGTATATTAATGCATATATGTGGAACCTAGAAAAATGGTACAGATGAACCGGTTTGCAGGGCAGAAATAGAGACACAGATGTAGAGAGCAAACATATGGACACCAAGGGGGGAACATGGCTGGGTGGGGGTGGGGATGGTGTGATGAATTGGGAGATTGGGATTGCTATATATACACTAATAGTATAAATGGATAAGTAAAAAGAACCTGCTGTATAAAATAAATAAATAAAATTCTTTTTAAAAAAAAGAAAAAATAGAAAATGCATAGGAATTGTTACTGAACTAAACTTGGGTCCATTTGCCCATGGGCAGTAAAGCCAATCTTTTGACACTGGGTTGTGGTGAAGGAAAGTGCAGGCACCAAGCAAGGAGTCTAGGTAGCTAGTGCTCAAAAGACCCGAATTCCCTGATGGCTTTCAGGGAAAGCTTTTTAAAGACAGGGTGAGGGAGAGGGTTGTGGGGTGAGCAATCAGCTCATGGCCATTCTTCTGGCTGGTTGGTGGTGAGGTACACAGGAATCAACATCATCAACCTTCTGGTTCCAACCGGTCTGGGATCTGTTTTTTGTGGTCAACATGGAGTTAACTTCTTCCACCCAGTGAGGGTTTCAGTGTCTGCAAAACAGATCAAGGATATGGCTCAGAATATTATCTATCGCCCCTGAGGAGGAACTAAAGGTCCTTGACTTTAATGGCTAATGTATTATTTTGTCTTGCTTGCCTTCCTTTGTTTCTGTTTTTTCTCACTCTCTGGTTAAGTTTATTCTCTGGAACTTGGGAAAGGCCTAGGAGGCTAACGTTTTTCTACAAACAAGAGGTAGGTGGAAGACATGGGGGAATCTGTCCCAGGAAGGCCCCGTAGGGTCCTGCTTGGTTACAGGATCTCGTGTTAATGCAGTTTATATGACTCCATTCCCTTAACTCCTATCAACCAGACTGATAAAGTCAAATTTCTGAACCTTGAAGTTTGAGGACTTTGCCAACAAATGTGTTGAATGAATAAGCCTATAAAGTGCAGTGACTCTGGAAAGCCCATCTGGAAATATTATCTCCTTCATATCTGCTGTAAATACAAGGGTACACCTACAGCCACAAGTGTGGAACACTGACAGCCACATAAGGAAACACAGCACAATAATACCCAGTATTGGATCCCACGAAATGGACTATCTTAAGAAGGGGCTAAAATATCCCAAACTTCAGTACAGGGCTATGGAGGGATCTTAGGTGAGGACTGGATACAGTGTCTGACACAGCAAGTACACAGTTGATGGTTAATAAGTGCATGAATGAGTATGAGAGGTCCAATTTATCTGTTTTAAAGAGGAAGAAATTTCTTTGTATTTTTCTTAAAAATCCTTCCTGTTTGTATGGTGTCTACCGACAATTAAAATGTATTTTACTATGTTCCTTTCGCTACACAAGGAATTTGATGGCATGTTTCTTTAGGTAAATGAGCATGAAAGAATCATTTCACGTCAGCTTCGTCCCGGGAAAGAACACAGGACGAGGAGTCAAGATTCTCAGGGTTTTATTCTCCGTGTTACTGTGACCAAGTTTCTTTATCTTTCAGGAAATAAGATCATTGCAGATAAAATGCATCATTTGGGCTCTTAAGTCTTAAGATCCCATTTTATGGCTTTGAAAGCAGTACCACATTTATTTACCTCTCGCTCACTCTGCTGGATGATTGGCTTTCTGCTTTGCTCTTACAATGATTTTTTCTCTTTTTGTAGTTAAAAACTTTTTTTCTCTTTTTGTAGTTAAAAATCCTCAAGCTTATATTGAATTATAATTAGACTCAAGAGAAACCCTTTGACCCAGTGGTTCCCTTCCTTCAGAGGCACCTTGGAATCCCCTGGGGGCTTGATGTTATAGGCTAAGGATATATTCAGGCTTTTACTGTGTTCAGTGTTCCTGTCCTGGAGGATGGCATTTGGCCACAGTTCCTTCAAATCCAAGTACTCAGAAGCCATGGTTCTTTGTGTTTTTAACCTGGGGACCATTGCCTTAAGCCATCATGGACACGTTAAGGAATGTATCAAAGCATTGGACCGGCTCAGGATATGGGCACCCCTACTTTCTCCTGACTTGATCGTTCAAATAAGTCTACTTGGAATTTGCCTTCAAGGTCCTGCTAAGTTCTAAGACTGTTGTGTGACAGCGTTGCTGTCCTACCCTTCTACGTTCATTGTTAGTTTACTTCAAAGCCTTCCTATAACTCTTGCGGTTTTTGTGACTCTTGTAACTGACACTCCTGAAAAAGGAGCCCACAGGAGTACTTATTATCTAGGACATTGTGGTCATGAAATCCATATTCACATTGATTTTATTGCAAAACTCAGATGGCTTAACAAGTCTACGTGTTAATTTGCTTAGTATTCAGATTTTTAAAATGTTTTAGCTTCCCAGATTCTCCCACTTCAAATCAGAAGTCCCTGCCCTCGTAATACTTGGTCTGTGGCACTTGTCTGCATCTCTGCAAACCTCAACCACCCCTGGTCTCCATAGCATGGCCCCCCCTGCAGTCAGTGACAGTCGATAGGGGTTTTACTTCACCTCTTAGCAAACAAAGAATGAGGCAATGTGAGATCATGATGTCAAAACTCTCCTTTTCCCTGAAGCTCCTTTATTAGGATGTTTGCGTTAAAAAGAAAAAAAAAACCTAATTAAAAAATGTTTATGCATCACGTGGAGTAGAGTTGCCTAAATGAGCAAAAATACTTTAAAATTCTAGCCTCTACTTTCATTGTCAGAGGAATTCAGAGGCTGCCCTGGGGAAAATTGTGAGGCCAGAAGGTTTATGTCCTGCATCTCCAGCTTCCCGTCAAGAAGGGAAGCCTGCCAGCTCTATACCGTCAGGCTGTCCTGTGTATCTTTGTCAATTGTCAGTGAAGTCGTCATATTCAGGCTGTTTGTGGGTCAAACAGCTGGAATATCGGCAATTTCATAGGGTTCGACCTATTTTGCTTGTTGTTTAATTAATTAATTAGGCTGCGACAGGTCTTTGCAGCACGCGGGATGTTTAGTTGCAGGCATGTGGTATCTTTTAATTGCCGCACGTGGGATCTAGTTCCCTGACCAAGGATGGAACCCGGGCCCCCTGCATTGGGAACGCGGAGTCTTAACCACTGGACCACCAGGGAAGTCCTTGGTTCGACCCATTTTGAACAAAACCCTTGGTCAGTATTCTATTTCAAATGAGGAAATAAGTTCTTTTGCTCATTGTTAAGGTAATTTTTGTCAATGAGCTGTTGTAGAAGGCTGCAATTTAATTTTTATTTTTAGTGGGAAGAGAGTCTTACGGGAGAGAAGTGAAAACCTGGTGATTCCATTTTGGTGGTCCTTCTTTGCTACCGAACCAGTCATACAAATTACTGAGATTTCAAGTTGCTACCGCGCCTTGGGCGTGAACTGTGAAGGTTTGGTATTCTTTTACTCCCTCAAGAGGCTGTGTGAATATTGATTTCAGTTCAACCGGAGAGCCCCGATCAGGAAAAAGAATATTGAGTTCAGGCCTAAATCGCCTCTCTGGGCAGCAGGGGGAGCACTTGCCCTTCCTATCTCATCACGGCTAAAGCAACCACTCCAGCGCATCTAGGGAAACCCGTTTGTGAGTCACCATTACCACCCTTCCTACTCGGTTCAATTGGCACTTTGCGAAGAGCAGCATTACTTCTCGGTGAGCAACAGTTGGCCAGTCATCTCGAAAAGCATTTGGCAAGCTAGACAATTTTAAAAGTAAAAAGCAAAATATATCCTTTATCTTATTTTTATTTTTTTGCCATAAGCGTGGATGACCCACAGGAAAAGCAGATTCTTTTCCATCTTTTAGATTATTACACCAGCCTAAACTATCCAGGTGTTCTTTAAATTAGCTGCTTTTGTGTTTGGTTGTGTGCCAAAGAGTCAAAGGCCCTCTCAGCTGTAGGAAAGTTTTAATAGTCTGTCCCTGTTCCTGGCAGAGATGTTGGCATAGATGGGCCAGACCTTTCCTGCTGTAATTTCAACTCATTTTCCCCTGCTGTAATACCTATAGATGGGGTTGGCACTTTTTTTTTTTTTTTTTTTTTTTGCAAAGGCTAAATGGTAATTATTTTAGGATTTGTGGGCCAGAGAGACTCTGCTGTAACTACTCAGTTCTCTTGTAACTGTTGCCCAAAGCTGCAGACAGCATGTAAGCGAGTGGGCGTGGCTGTGTTCTAATGAAACTTTATTTATAATTTGACCAACCTGTAGACATCTAAAATATTAAAAAGCCAGTTAATATCTTACTTACATATCTGTTATTTTATGTTTCTTATAAACTCAAACTCTTTTATAGTTAATAAGAAAATAGTCAAATCGGAATGTCTATCTTGTTCCATTCCTATTTGGAATCGAAGCCTGGTCCCCCTTATGACATTCCTGACAAGCGTCATTGCCCTCTGCTTGCAAAGCTCAGGCTTTCTGTTTTCCCTGTAAGCAAAGCAGCGGCCCCAAAGAGCTGAGAGGATGATAGAAGTCCATGGAAGTTTTTAAGTAGATAACACAGCAGTTTAGAAACCAGTGCTGCTGGAATTGTGACCTTTTAATCTTTTCATTCATCACATTTAATCCATATGTTAAAAGAAAGATGCCACAGTATAAAGCAACAGGCACTGACTGGCCTGAAATATCCCAGGAAAATCTGGTTTAAGATTTTTCTGGGTGTTGATCCAAGAACATTTTTCTTTCTGCCTTTTGATCTGTTAAAAGATACACAAGCTACTTGGATGCCTTGAAGACATAGATGCCAGTATGGAAATACTTTCTGACAAGTTGTCTTGCAAAGGGAACCAGCACTTAGAGCACGGATAATTGTAGAGGCGGGAACTGGAACTTTTTTTTCTGCTGCCTGGCCTCACACTCATTTTTGTACTTGTTCTGTAAATGGATTTTGTCTCTTACAAGCCTGAGTGGGTTTAGGGGAGATCGAGGTAACACAATTGCTGCCTGCAGCTTTAATTCCTCTCTGCTTCCTCCTAACTTCCCCTCCCCGACTCCGCTTCTGATAAACAGAAAGTTACATGCTCCTGTCCCTGCCCTCAAAGAAACATTTAGCTGGAGCTGACCACAGAGGACAGGAAATGAGAAGTGACCAAGAGAAGGAGAACCTCTGGAGGTGCTTTTATATGGAGATGACTTTATGTAAATATGTAAATGTCAGAGGTTACTTGGAGGCACCAAAACAAAGCTGGTGCTAGGGAGAGCAGGAAGCAAGTATCTGCGAGCTCCAAGCCTCCCCTGCTCTGGGACTCAAACAAGCACGGCGGTGCCTTCCAGACATCATTTGGATCCTTTAAGCGTAGCAGAGACCGCATAGAAAGTTTTATTTCTAAAGGGTTATGGGAGAAGGCTCTGAATTCTCCCCCTTACACATTCCTGGTGGGGGGGAAGTGAGGCAGATCTGATTCCAAGCACTACCAGGAAGATCCTGGAAGAGTGTATTTCTGTATCAAAGCCTTGAACTCCCAGCCCCAGACTCCACTGTTCCCCCACTTCAGGTGTCTGTGTGTCCCTCTCACCAGCTTCCCAGCGTCTGGGCCCCTAGAAGGGGCTCAGGCTGTGGTTTTAACCCTGTGCCTGCTGTACAAATAGTTAGTGGACCTGAACTTGTCACAGCTGGGCTTTTTTCTTCCTTCTGCTTCCTGTGATGGGGGAGGGAACCGACTCTGGACACCTGCTATTTGAAGGCAGCACTAGTGTGGTCTGACACAGAACCTGGTCCTTGTCACCCTGACCTCTGGTTGGCCCAGGGACAGTGTGGCTGGAGTGGAAGAGAGGAGACTTGAGTGCTATCACATCCTCCCTTGGGCCATATTGGCCTCAGGGGCATCCACACGGGAGGTGGGGGCAGAGGAGGAAGATAGATGATGCCTTGTCTCCTGTAGAGAGGCCTCTTCCAGAACCTTCCAACCACCTAGCATTGTCGAGGGAAGAAGAAAGGACAGGGTGAGAAATGGAATCACTCATGTCCCTACAAAAAGGTCTCTTACCAGTGGTCCAGCCCCTTGTATATGCAGGAAAGATGAAAGATGCTGTCTCCTTCCCCAGAGCTGCCCATCCATAGGTGCGTTACCTCTCCCAACTCTTAGCACTGTAGCAAATGTTGTTCATAAACTTTTAAGTGACTATTGTCTCTGTGTGTATGTTAGACCTTCCTTTGAGAACCAAAAGTTAAATAAATTTAGATTTTCCATGGCTTCCCCAAACACTTGGATTAATGTTTTCTTGGAAAGCCCTTATTTGGTCTGCCAGCTGGTTATAATTTTCGGAGGACACTAATGACAACCCAGGCGTGACATCTACAAAGCCCCACATTAAGGCAGCTTGCATCGCAAACCTGCCATTCAGGTCATGACTGCCGCCCTCTGGAAAAACAGGCTGGGGCTTCATGGGGGAAGTCCATGTGGTCATGCCTGGATGCTTGGGAAGGGTGTGAGGCCAGCTGTAGGACTTGACTTGGTGGAACTGGGCAGAAGGGTCAGGGATGGCTTTATGAAGTTTTTGTTGAGTGTAGGAGAAAATTTCAAGAGGGTGGAAAGACCTTTCCTGAAGAGAGATGCCTTCTTTTTTGTCTCTCAGCTCAAATTAATTTCCTTATCATGACACCAGCAAAGGTAATAATTATCATGACTACCTACCATGATTATGGGTGCCAGGAATTGCAGTGGGGCAGAGACTGTTTCGTATTTTGTTTGTTTGTTTGTGGTACGCGGGCCTCTCACTGTTGTGGCCTCTCCTGTTGCGGAGCACAGGCTCCGGACGCACAGGCTTAGCGGCCATGGCTCACGGGCCCAGCCGCTCCGCGGCACGTGGGATCTTCCTGGACCGGGGCACGAACCCGTGTCCCCTGCATCGGCAGGCGGACTCTCAACCACTGCGCCACCAGGGAAGCCCTGTTTTGTATATTTTAATTTCCTTCTCTGAAGTTCTGACTTCATGAACTTCCTCGTTTTGTCTTCCTCATAGTGACTGACTCCATAGTAGACATATACTAGGAGCATCATCAATACTTCTTGATTGGTCCTTACTGCCAACTCATATGTGAATTTCTTGAAAACAGAGATAATATCAGTAACAATAATAAAAGCAACCAGGCCAAGCTGGGTTCGTTTAGTGTGGATTAGGGCATAATTTCACAGTTATTGTTGTTTTCCTTAAAACTTCAGACATTGTTTAGTTCTCTGAATAAAGAAATGGTCCTTGAAGATAATTTAGGAAGAATTGTTTAAGTGGATATTCATATGTAAGTAGTGGCATACTTTTCGTGCTGTGTTCACTAATGCAGTAGTCAATGTTGGACGGGGCATTTTGCATCCTCTCCAACGAGTCTGGTTAGTGGTGAACTTTTCAGGTCTTGTGCTAATGCAATGAGGCCAGGAATAATTCGGGACAAAGTGATTGATCTCCTTAGTTTCCAGACTTTATTCTGTTTTCCGCTCTTAACCAGAAGCCAGAAACACCCTCTTTCAAGGCCTCACTTAGTCAGTGCTCCCGCAAGCTTCACCCGCTTTGTGAAAGACAGTGCTAATGGGGTTCTAATGGTGTCATTTTTCCTGCTGTATTTTTCACCCAGTTCAATCTAAGTTAAATCTGTTGCGACGGCTTATAGGTAAGACTTTCAGTCTAGGGGCTATAGCGAATGGATTGTGTACGTCTATGATCTTGCATCTTAAGGTGTGGTCCATAAATCAGCAACCTCAGCATCATCTGGGAGCTTGTTAAAAATGCAGAATCTTGGGCTTTCAACCCAGGCCCACTGGAAACCCAGAATCTGCATTTGTAACAAGATCCCCATGTTGATGTATGAACATTAAGGTTTGAGGAGCACTGATATATATATATTATATACATCATTGTTATATATGTATGTTATATATATATTATATACATCATTGTTATATATGTATGTTTTATATATATATATATATATATATGTTATATATGTATTGTGTATATATATAACTTTGGATTAGATGTTGACCCCCAAACTACTGCTTCCTAGAGTGCTGGAAATGATAAATGGAAATCTTCACAATATGTTCTTGCAATGAGACTCTGGATAAAATATTTCCAACTGATGACTCTTGAACATATTCTGTGTAACTATGGCCCATCTTCTCTTCATCCTTCTTTTCTTGTTTTCAGAAAGTATGGGGAGAGATACTTTTGATCGAAAGTAGGAGGTGAATATAAGGTCAGACTAAGGGGTGAGGTCCTCTGGTTTTGGAACTTGCTAAGCTCCTCTCTGGTGTTGAGTGGTAGAGTTTTAGGCGAGTTAAGAGAACACCTCTGTGCACAGAGGATTGGATGCTTCAAGGTGTGGGTAATGGTCATAAAACTTTGTCCCTCCCTAGTCCTGGGTGTATATTTCTGACTCCTGTATATTACTTTAGTACCATGCCCATTCAGATTTCTCATCCCTGGACTCTCACCTTAGACAAAAACCATCAGCAGGAGTTCACCAAAACATGTTGCCTGTGTTTCGGTTTTACATAACTCTTTAGCAAGCATTTTTGACTTTGTGTGACACCGTAGAAAGAACACTGGGTATGAATGATGGTTCCATCATTTTTAGCTATATGACCAATTAATTCACTCCATTTGAGCCCCAGTTTCCTCAACTCTAAAATAAAGATAATAATACCTTGCTGGGTTGTGATAAGTGTAAAATGAGATTATGGGTGCAAAGCTCAGTCAAGAAGAGTTGTTATTGTTAAAACTTCTTTGAGTATATGTGTGTATGTATGTTACATATGTGAGTGTTGTGTATGCATACTTTACCAATTAGTAGTTTTTATTAGATGACTCAATTTTTTAGATGACTCCTAATTTAAATTTCAAAGAGAAGTTCTGGTGAGTAGGACAGTCCGTGTACTGGTATGACTAACACATACATACACACACACACAAATACAAACACACAAAGTTCTTTAGGAAAACTCCTAAGTATGGTTAGGTCATCAGATCATGAAGTATGTCAGAGGCATTTTCTTCTTTTCCTTTATGCCTGACCTCACTGCAAATATATTTTAGAAATCCTCTAATCCTCTTCAGAAATATGGTGACATGTAGCTGTTGTAATAGAATAAATGAGATGGGAAATGAGTCACACACGGGAATGATCTCAGGCATCTAGTAAGTCGGAGAACCAATGTTGTTACGGTTCACAAATAACCAACAAAACACTTCAAGGTATATATGTGTCTGTCTATATCTATCTATCTGTCTATCTATCTATCTATGAATCTACCAAAAATCTTACAAGTATTTATTGATTAAAGGCCATATGAGAGTATAGTATTTAATGTACAGTATTGTGAAAAAACATGCCTAGAATGAATGGACAATATTCAAGGGTCTTGATGACTTAAAGACTTAAACATTATAACTGCCTGATAATCATGATCATCTTAATCTGTACAGGCCTTATCGTTTCTTGGTGAAGGAGAACTTTGCTTACCTACACTGAAAACAGATCACCTTTCAGTGAAACTCTTGATCTGTTCGATACTTATTGTAAGCATAAGTATTTATAGAGAAGTTGTTAATGTCCCTGGAATGAGGAATGTAAACAGAGAGTCAAAAGGAATAGAAACCCTAAAGGTAAGAAGGAGAAGAATTTACTTGGGCATCCCAACATGCTCTAGTGAAGAGCAGGGGATACCCTCTTCTCTGGGTTGGACTTATACTGCTTGGTCCCCATTTGTGAAGAGACACAGAGGGGAGCTGTGAACATACATGAGCAATGGCTTTACTCTCTGCCATCTCTGAGGAGGGAAGACCTTGGCTTTTTTTCTTGGAAGCTTTGGTGCTTCACCTATGGTTATTGGACCAGCACTTTTGCAGAGATCCATTTCAATGTTAAAATGACTAAAAATCTTGGTGGAAAGTTGAGTGGAATGCTAATGGACTAGATTTAAATCAGCTATTGTCACTGAGCAAATAATAGACTCTTCTATTTTAAATATCAATACTTTGTTTTGCTTATCCACCACTGCATGAAAAACTATCCCAACACTTACTGGGGTAAGTGGCAACACCCATTTTATCTGTTCATGATTCCGTGGGTCAGAATTTCAGACTTAGAATAATGGAATGGCTTATCTCTGCTCCGTGATATCTGGGCCCTCAGCTGGGTTGGCTTGAATGGCTGGGAACTAGCCGGAAAGGCTTGATCTGAGTTATACGTCTGGAGCTTCAGTTATGGCTGTTCGTTTGGTTCCTCAGTTTTCCTTCATTTGTCCTCTCAGGAGGCTAGCTTAGACCTATTCACAGCGTGGTAGTCTCAGGGTAAATGGACTTCTTCCGTGGTAGCTGGCTTCCTAGAGGGAGCAGTCCAGTAGGGTAAGCTTGATGTGTAATCATTAGCAAACCTCTGCTTTGTCATGCTTGCTGACGTTCCATTGACCAAATCAAGTCACATGGCCCAGGACAAAGTAAATATGGGAGAAAATACAGAAAGGCATGAGTCCTAGAGGGTATGGATTCATTGGGGCCACCAATATCTACTGCATACTCAGAAAATAATACCATTATTTAGTATCCATTTTCTAGGGTGAAAGACTAGATAGGTGTATATGTAACTATAGTACAAGATTGCTTATTGTCCATAAAAGGTAATTTTGGAATTCTGTTATTTTTTTTCCCAGAGAAATGGTATGGTATATCATATAACACAATATAAGTTTTAAAAAACTCCATGCTACAAGTAGTTTCTGTTAAATAATTTATTTAAGACTATCTGTAAAGAAATCAAAAAAATTCAACCTCTAACACCTATCTTGGGCTTACTTTTTTCTTGCAGTTATTGGCATTTTGACAGATAGGTTCCAGCATAAGAGCTAATACCTTAAATTATATTGGCTTTTCAATAATTCGTGCATTTGCTATGAATTTTAAAAATTATGTGATGTTTTCTTCAGTTCTGATGTTTCCATATGTCAGAGGTGCTATATTGTAGGTAGGAATGAGATTTGAGTCCTAGGAGGGTTTGGCTAACCTTTCTAGACTTTACCTCCCTCATCTCTTAAACAAGTGGATTCAATCAGTTGCTTGCTATGTTTCTTCTAATGCTACTATTTTTTGATTTGAACTTATGCATGATGCCTAATTAACTATTAGAGAAATATAAAATGTGCATTTGGGAAATACTAAAACAATCTGATATGTCATTAAGGAAAAATTTACTTAGGTGTTTCTGATATTAAATATTTTAGTCACTTGGCTTAGAGATGTTTTCTCTAAGGAGCCTCTTATTTGCATATGTTAATATTTTACTTTGCTGTGAAAAAATTCTAAGAGGTAAAAGAAATGAAGAGGCTAAAGTAACATGACAATTTTTTTGTCATAGAAACTCATTATAGGAGCTTAACGCTTTGGGAAAATATTTGACTAGGCACCTGAAAGATATCTCACTAAACTTAGGTGGAAGTAAGTTTGCAAAATTTCATGAAATGTTTTTTAGTATTTATCTTTTTTTTTTTTTTTGCGGTACGCGGGCCTCTCACTGTTGTGGCCTCTCCCGTTGCGGAGCACAGGCTCCGGACGCGCAGGCTCAGTGTCCATGGCTCACGGGCCCAGCCGCTCCGCGGCACGTGGGATCTTCCCGGACCGGGACACGAACCCGTGTCCCCTGCATCGGCAGACAGACTCTCAACCACTGCGCCACCAGGGAAGCCCCTATCTTTCTTTTAAGTTTTTATTCAGCTGTCCTTCCTGGATGCAGCTCTCTACAATTCTGTAAAATGAAACTCTGTTCACAAGCAGTTGGGAGTGACATGAAGGAGGTCTTATTTTTCCATTAGTTAATTCTTGTGGGATTAATAAGAATTAATTAATTCTTATGGGAGTATTAAAAAATTAATAACATGGGGAATGTGCAAACAAATACAAAAGCGCTCACCTGAAGCTGCTAAAGCAGTAAGTTCCCAACGTTAGTTGTACGTTGTAATTACTTGGGAATCTTTAAAACATATGGATCCCTAGGTTCTAACCTTCAAAAACCTTGATTTAATTGATCTATAATGTAGCCTAGGCATCAGAGTTTTTTAATCTCCCCAGATGATCCTGAGGTGCGGCCAAGTTTGAGAACCCCTGTGCTAAAGTAACTTTCTCGGATCCCTTTCGCTTACCTACCTTTTCCCACTGTAACTTGTAATTCAAGTCCTTCCTCTCCTCTCAGCTTTATGACCTTTCCACCTATATACAATTGCTACATTCCTTAATAATGAATTTTTATGAAGTTTAGTTTCCAACTTCACACATCATTAACAGGGTAGGTGTATAAGAGTATTCATGGAAAAATGAACTTTTAGTAAAGGCATGCATTTGACTGGATTGAAAAATATTAAATGGATCTATCCATTCAACCATGTTATTATGGTACTATTGGAAAATATGTTGACATAAATATTCCAAAATAATACTTGATACCTCTCTGCATTAGCGAAGTATTTCTTTAATTGGATTTTGGGTAATGGAATAGCTATTATTTACTTAAAGTGTTTCTGTAATGGAAACAATAGAATTTGTTACCAACTCCTTTATGTGGATCGGGTGTGTGTGGGTCAAAACCAAATACAAATGAAAACTTCTTTAGTTGGCAACTTGCCTGAACCTACAGGCACTAATCAGGTTGTAAAGGGTATTTTGAAATATTTTTGGACTTATTTAGATGTGGGAGAGAGGTTATTCTATATAGCCTAGAGCCTAAACTCATGCAGTTGTCTCTTTATTCAGGAAAATGGTTTAATTTCTCTCTACTTGTCTGAAAAATTTATATGTTGAAATCTTAACCCCTAAAGGTGATGGTTGTAGGAGGTGAGGTCTTTGGGAGGGGCTTAGGTCACGAGGGTGGAGCCTTTATGAATGGGATTAATGCTCTTACAAAAGAGACCCCACAGAGTTCCCAAGCCCCTTCCATCATGCAAGGATACAGGCTATGAACCAGGAAGCAGGTCTTCACCAGAATGCAACTGTACTGGTGCCTTGGTCTTGGACATCCCAACCTTCAGAGCTGTGAGGAATAAATTTCTGTTGTTTTTATAAACCACTCAGTCTGTGGTATTCTATTATAGCAGCCTGAACGGACTAAGACAAGAGCAATTCTTTATCAATAGGGTGACCAACCACTCCAGTTTGCCTGGGACTGAGGGGTTTCCTGTGCAAGCTGGGATGAGTTGATCACCTTAATTGGTACAGAGAAAATTAATACTTTAAGAATATTTTATTATAATTTTTTAACATCTTTATTGGTGTATAATTGCTTTACAATGGTGTGTTAGATTCTGCTTAGCTCCTTGAATGAAAAATTATTATGTTTTGATTTATGATTACCAATCCTATATAAATTATGATAGTAAATGGAAGGTTAGTGATTATTTTCTGGGTCTAGTATTATAACTTTCCCTTCAGCTTGTTGTTTTTTGAATATTCTTCAAAAGATTTTGCTAGTAGTGCTCAAATTTCACCTTGAGAAAATATGTATATTTTATGTCTAATTTCTAGATTTTAAGAAAGAGATAATAATGTCTAAAATAGCAGAGTGAATTGATGCTAAAGTAGGGAAAAATATTAATTTTAAGATCTGCTTTGAGACTGAAGTACCCTGTTAACATAAAGATGTTCTCCTAGTAGAATGAAATAGAAAAAGAGAACTAATAACGTTCTAATATGTATCTCTTCTTGCCCCTCAAATCATCAAAAGTTTGCACAGAGAAGTACTGCACAAAGAAAACTCATTGAAGATGTTATAAATTGGTTATTTTTGAAATTCTTGGAAGTGATCACACAGTAAAGATAAATATATAATTTTACCCCAGAGAATTAATGTATTTCACTTAAACCAGTAATACATTTTTGCAATGATGTGATTAACATGGGTTCCTTTTGCCTAATTTCAGATTGTTAGGGGTTGGTTTTCTATTCTTTATGCACTGAGAATCAGAAACACTAATTATTCCCTTAAAGGGAAGACTGATCCAGTTTTAACACATGGCCAGTTCAGAAAATATCGAAAGCAATCCTTTCCAAGAGAGTATTCAAACACAGAGACAAAAAATATTCAGGGCATTGCCAAAAAATATCTTGGAAGCGATCCTTTCCAAGAGAGTATTCAAACATAGAGGGAAAAAATATCTGAGGCATTGCCAATGTGTTAGATGACCATGGAACTAAATGACACCACTTTTAGGTTAACAACTGGAAATAGAGTCAAGAGTCCCATATCTAGACCCAGATGTGATAATCCAGTGACTGTTTGGGTCGATGCCTTTATTGTTCTGGGCCTCAGTTTATTTGTAAAGTGGGAGAGTTTGACTAGCCTGTGCCTATGGGCCATTAACTTGTTAATATCCTATCATTCCATGTACAACATTCTGATGATGTCTTAGTGAATATGTGGATTTCTGTCTTCCTTTCCTCCAGCATTACTTCTCTGTACCAGCCTTGGAACAACGGCTTACATGGCTACAATCTGAGAAAAAGGCATCTTCTTCAGAGGACAGAGGTGCATAGTCTCTGTGTTTTAGTCCCTACTATACCTCAACATAATACGATGGATCCTAATGTTTGCAATTCAGATCTTAGATGAGTTGCTCCCCCTCTTAGGGTCTTAGTATCTATCTGTAAGGAGGATCTTTCTTTTCCTGAATTTCCTTTTCTAGCTTTAACTTTCTTTTAGGCCCTGAAGGTTATTTATTTATTTATTTATCTATCTATCTGTGAGATAGAATAGCTTTTGGTCATCTCACATTCTCAGTGAGGCCTTTCTGGGTGTCCCTTTCTCTATCTCCACCCCGCCTTTCCTGCAGGCAGAAGTCTGGAGATCTGGAGAACTTTACGAACCACATCCTGTCCCTAGGTTGCATGGCTGCAGGTGACAATTCCGCCCAGTGTTTGGTTGCTGCAAACACATTCAAAGCATTAACTTCCCTCTGGCCCTTTTGTGGACCATGAATGCTCTGAGAATCCGTCAAGATGAGACCTTGAGGTCTTGTCTTGCCTTACGATATAAAATAAAAGACATGATTCAGCTCATGTGGAGTTTTATTGGCTACAAAACAGATGCAAAATAATGGGAATCTGACGATTGTATTAGGAAAGTAGAGCTTTAAGCTCATGAACTCATGCTCTGATTGAAAAAGTGCAGCCGTATATTAAGATCATTTTGGAACATCTGGTGAAATTGTTACAGAGAAAAAAAAAAGATTCTAAGTTTGATAACTCCAAGGGTACCTCTTAGAATTCGCCCATTTGTGTCTGGGCAAGGGCTTTCCATTGGGGGAGAATAGTTTTTACAATAGGCAGGAACTTTTATTGGCCTCACGCGTACTTTTAGATCTCATTCACTTGAGAAAGAATTATTCTTCCATTGATGCTCTCCTGTGTGATGACCTTGATCTTTGGAGCTGCAGATGAAAAAAAAAAAAGAGGAACAAACAGGTCACTGCCACGCTCTCCCCACCATCTGAACTGTACTCCTTTCCAGTTCCCTGTTCTCAGTACCCAAAGGCTCTCTGTGCCTTCCAAAATGATCACTAAGCCATATGGTGGGCTCTGTTGGAGTGAAAAGGGATCTTACCAGGAAGATTTTTCCTCCTACCCTCCAGGAAATGACGGTGTCTGAACAGTGTCACCTTCTAGCAGTCAAGCCCTTCATCCTAGGTGTTCCTGATACAGAATCTAGTCTCTGATCACAAGTGCTGGAGGGGGCCTTTTTGCTTATATGGGCTTTGAACACTTGCACCACAGATCCTATGAGCTTATAGAGCACTAAATGCCGTTCTGGGGACCTCACTTTAAGATCTAGAAAGCATGCCTCATGAAGGATGGGTGAGAAGCCAGGAATGTTTATCATGGTCTCAGTTTTCAAAGATATGATTTATTTGAATAAGTGCTTTGTTGATACATCAATAAACCGATTCTAGACCAAAGGGAAGACTTGAAACCATTAATAGAGATCCAGGGAGAACTTTGTTAAAGTCAAACCTCTCCAATAGTAGATTGGACCACCCCCTCCAGTAATGCGTTCCCCATCCCTGGACATGGCCAAGGAGAGGCTGAAGGACCATCTGTTGGGATCTTGCAGAGGGATGGCAATGAGACCAGCTGTTCTGTGATGGTTGCTTGGACTCTGAGTCCCTGAACCTCTAATGCCTTAGAACATTTTTATCATAAACAAATCAGAAAGTACCACCTGTCCCAAAATGTGGTTTCTTAGAACTTTTCTGTGAGATGTTCAAGGTAATCTGAGAAAATAGGGTTCCCAGGTCAAAGGTATTTGGGAACACTGGGTTAAACAAAGTAGAATTTCTGCTGTGGTTTCTTTCTCTTTCTTTTTCCTTTTCTTCCCTGCAGCAGTATTTGTTCCATCTTTAATACTGAAATACAGCCTGATTTTTCACGAAGAGGATAATAGTACACAGTATTCCCAGCCGTATCGGGCCGTAGAACACATCTTCTATAATACACAATTAAAATCTCATGGGACACTAGTGTTCAACAGAATATAGTTTGGGGAATTACGTGAAATCATTTCCTCTTAATTTTCTAGGGGTTTGGTCAACAGATCCCATAACTTGATAGAGATATAATAATATTAATGAACATTTTTATCTACTTTACTGCTTGCAAAGAGCTTTTATATATATCCTTTAGGACAATGTTGAGAGCTCACTTTGTTCTGTCTTATGTAATTTGTTAATTCAATATTCCTGGCTATTTGGGAAGAAAATGAAAATTGAACACAGAACATTCAGGAGTACACGAGGGGTTATGAGTACTGCAGAATGGATAAATGTGCTGATTTCTTTTAAAAAAGCAGATTCAAACAATGCAAGAATTTTTTTTACCTTTCACACTCGACTTAGATTCTTCCATTGTCCTATAAAAGTGATAAAGGCTCGTTTTAGTATTAGCAACAATCATAAAAACTTCTCGGGCATCCCTGGTGGCGCAGTGGTTGAGAGTCCACCTGCCGATGCAGGGGATGCGGGTTCGTGCCCCGGTCCGGGAAGATCCCACATGCCGCGGAGCGGCTGGGCCCGTGAGCCATGGACACTGAGCCTGCGCGTCCGGAGCCTGTGCTCCGCAACGGGAGAGGCCACAACAGTGAGAGGCCTGCGTACTGAAAAAAAAAAAAAAAAAAATACAATCAGATGCTCCCCAGAGCAGGGAGACCACTGCCAGCCCCGGGTCCTATGGCCCCTCCCTGGCTTGTCACTCCATCACTGGCCTTCCTTCCTCCTTCAAAGACACCAAGCTCGTTCCCTCCCTTGATGTGCTGTTCCTCTGTCTGGAATGCTCCTTCCCTCTGGTCTGTTTCTTCTCATTTTCCAGTCTCAGATCAAATGCCACCTCCTGGAAAGACCAGACCTGACCATGGTAAAGACTATTGCCCAGACCCCTATCAACAACCATACTTTCCTTTCTTCTCAGTGCTTACCACTGTTTAAAATCCTCTTCCTGCTGTATTGGTTTATTCAGTCCCTCCTATTTACTGCCTGTCTCTTCCACTGCTCTGTGAACTCTGGGTGAGCCCGATCTTGCCTGTCTTCTCCATTGAGGCACCCCTGGTGCTGAGAACAAGAACAGGCCCAGAGTAAGTGCTTAATAAAGATTCATTGAGCAAACAAATGAATCCAAACGATCTTATTGGTCTCAATGGTTGAATTTCTAAGTAATGTAAATATGTCTTAAAATTAAAGATATACTAGTAAACCATTGCCCTTTTATATACTCTGTTCCTTTTACGTTTTTAGTTGGAAAAGGAATCCTGTTGCTCTTTTAAAAGTTGCCTGTCCCACAGCATCCCCTTTGGTGTGTTTTAAGATAAAGGGAATAGAAGGCAGGACAGGGAGAAGAAGCGACCCTGCTGCCTCTCCTCCAGCTACACCAAGGATTCTAGAGGAAAAAGACCTTCTGGGCTGACCACAGGCACATACCTGGCCTGGAAGAAGCTTCTTCCCCACTTTATCCATCTCCAAACTCCAGAATCTCTCCACCATCTCCAAGGTGTTATCTGGCATTCTGTTGCAAGGAAAGGAAGACTCAGGTTCCAGGGGGACTTTCAATGCACATACCTGGGAGGCCTGGTACAGTGGAACAGGTGAGTGTCCGTCTAGGAAAAGCCATGGTATCAGCTCCCGCACGAATGGAGAGAGAATGGCAAAGCGCCGTTGGATGGATGGAGGTGAAGCCATCCACACCGAATCCAAGCTGGGACAGGGGAGAAGAGCTAGATTTGGGGGTGGGGGGTGGGGACGGGGAGAACCTGCTTCCACCACTGACCTGCAGGTTTTGACCAAGTTTCCTTAAAGCATCTACTCTCGGGTCCCCATCTACGGAATGGCCATAATTTAAACTGCCCTCCTTGGTTTAAAGAACACAGTAAGTAGTTGCCACGGACCAGCCGGAGAAAGAGGATCTCACCGCCCAGGGTCAGAAGTAGCACCGACGAATGGAGTCAGAAGGACCAAGACAGCTGATGGTTGGCAGGGCAAATTTTATTGTGCTACAGTTGCAGATTATATAGACTAGAAAAGGGAAGGTTGCCAGACGGTGGTTTACATCATCTAGAGACTGTCTCGGCTCAAGGTTAACTTCCCTGGGAGGAAACCCATAAGCCCAGAATCATGCAGAATAACCTGCGTGTGCAGGGGGGAGACAGCTTTGCTCGTCTCAGTTTCCATTCTTTCTGATCCCTGGGCCCTGTTGGTTTATCTCCCATGAAATGGAACAAGGAGGGGAACAAGTAGGGACGGTCCCTTCGAGCAGCGGCGGCGGCATGCCTGGCATGTCCACAGCCTGCTCTCAAGGCTGACTGCCTCCCACAAGTAGTAAATAGATGTCAGCTCCTCTCTTATCAAGGATTGGAAGCCCCACACTACTGCCATTGGCCACCTCGCTGGCCTTATGCGCCACAATGTGTAGGAAAAAGGCAAGAGCCAGGCGGTGTGTATTCTTGCTCCAGACGCCCAGAAAACTCAGTTTGCCCTTCTGTAAACTGGAGAAGGGGCCAGTGTGGCAGGGGGAAGATTATAAAGCAGCACGAGGAAATCTGGGGGGCTGGTGGATATGTGTGGTGATAATTCTGCAGGGTACACATTTGTCAACACTTACCAAACTGCATGCTTTAAATATGTGCAGGTTATTGTATGTCGATTATCCGTCAATGAAGCTTTATTTTCATGGAAATAGTGATGCTTATGTATCCCTGTCTGGCACATTGAACAAGCCCAGATGTGGTCACGGATGAGGACATCTGAGAAGGAAGTACAAATACCCACATCAGCAGCTGGGCCCTCAGAGACACGAGACCCACGGGCTGGAGGTGCAGCTGGCAATGGGCGCTCTGGAGCCAGACCACCCGGTCTGTGGGCAGTCTCCTCTTCCATGAGTTGGGTAATCAAGGCCCTCTCACCCACCAGGCATGGCCATGGGGTCAGCCCTCGAAACGGACAGACGAGGAATGAATGGTGGCCTGAGGAAGAGGTCGGGGTTGAGTCTCTTTCAACATCAAGAGTGTTTTGCATTCAAGGACCTCAGAGTGGATCCCACTTTGATACACAAAGCCACACAATATGGGCTTCTAGAAATAGTGAAGGCACTGGATGAAAAAAGAAGTCTCCTGAGAGGAATTCTGGTAACACCCCCTCCAGGACAAGGGAGCCAGACTTCTGGGTTTTAGCAGCTATAGGACTTCCCAGAGTGAACAGCAATTCCCACAGGGCGGATGTCCTGCATCTTCTTACCCGAGTGTAGGTCCTGGGTGTTTCCAGCTTGCCTCTGCTCAAGGCCCTCCCTTGAGCCTCTTGATAATCCATCCTGTGAGTGACTCCTTCTCAGAGCCACCCACATAAAACTAACCTCAAAAGGGAGCTCATGCAGGTGCCCATAAGAGACAAGAGGTTAAAACGTGCATCCAGGAGGAGAAAGGGGGCAGACCACCTAGGTGGGCCCACATCCCTTCCCCTCATGTCTCCCCACATTTCCCCATAGACAATAATCCTTTCATCGCTCACCCCAAGACTCTCCATCACATTCCAGTCCCTATGGTTCCTCCTCTCATGTCAGCCCTCCTCGTTGAGGCGGTCTCCAAGCTGCCTCCGGAGGGAGTTGGCTTCCTGATGGAGGAAGGGGACAATTCAAAGTATCACAAAGGATCCTAATGCTCTCCTCTGAGAGAGTGCAATTCAACTTGTGCTTATTCTTAAGCTTTCGAAAGTTCGATTCTCTCTGATCCTCTCATTAACTGGCTTCTGTATTCAATGACTAACCTGAACATTCCACTTTACAGAGTGCTTTCAAGTCCATGACCTCCTTCCGCCTTTGTACTCAGTATACCACTCCTCACTTAAAGAGGTGCAGGGATTTGGACTCAGAGCCGACATGCAATAGACCTTGATTTAAACTCCGGAGCCCAAACACCCAATCCAGTGTTCTTGTTAGTATACCATATAGACTATGGTTTGCTTCTTAGCCATGCGTAATAAGAAGGATAGAGCGCAGCTAAAGAGGAAACAAAGAATGTTTACTTCAAAATCTGCCAGCCTGGGATAGAATAGACTTAACTGGTGATTTGCTGATTTCACTAGTTTAGCTATTGATAAAGGAGGTAACTATCAGCTAATCTCTTCACACACCCAACACAGCTTAGCTGCTTGGGCTTAGGTGGATGTCAGACAGATTTGAATTGGGTTTCTTGTCTACCACTTACTAGAAAGCTTCTAGAAGCTTCTAGAAGCCTCAAGTGCTTCATCTGTAAGATGAAGTTCTAAAGCACTTAGCACAGCATTTGGCACACAGTAAGCACTCAATTAATATTAACTATCACCATTTACATTGTTCTGGCATTAAGGTTTGCACAAAATATCTGTCTTCTTTATTGTGCAACTAATCTAGCAATGATGTGAGCACTTTACAGTGTTTCCTCCAGGCAACACTGAACAGCAGAAAGAGCTCCGGACCAGAAAAGGGAGAGTTGGGTTGTGTTTCCAGCTCAGCCCTCTCTGCAGGGTGGTCCTGCTGGCTTCTCCTGTTACTAAACGGAGAATTGGAATAAAAGATCTGTGCAGGCCCGTGTGCTCCAGCCTGGGAGAGGAAGCGGCTGTGGGCACCGCCTGGCTGTTGACCTTTCCTCATTACTGGGCTTGCCAACCTCCTTCACCCTCATTCCTGCCACTGGCAGAAAAATCCTCGTCTCCTATCACAGATTACTCATTCTCTACAAATCCCTTTTTGTTTGGAGAACAGATTCCTCAGCTGGTTGAGCCTCTCCCACACCCCTTGGCACCTGGAAACAGGCTTTGGCGAGTTTGATCCTGTTGGAGAACTTCACCTGCTCATGATTCTACTTGAGGCAGATCAGCTCCTCCTTCAGGGACTCCACCTGGGCCTCCAGGTCAGACTTGCACAGGGTCAGCTCATCCAGGATCCTGCTCAGACTGTTCAGATCTGCTCCACCAGCTGCCTCAAGGACACCTCTGTCTCATATCTGTGATACAGGAGCACCAGAGGCAGGCCTGGTTTAGTTTGTCAGACAACTGGGAGTTGGGGCTTGTGGTTTTTACAGCCATCTCGTTCATATAGGTTTTCAACGTGCTACCAAAGCTCCTGGAGGAAAAGGCACTGGTAATTATTTTTTAATAAATGAAGAGCCAGTGGATTTAATGGGATAAAAGCACATAAACCGTGAGATTTCCAAAATTAAAACACTTCCTTCATTCTCCTGATTGGACTCTGTGCATAGCAGAGCGTCAGGGGAACATGACTTCTACACTGGATGGGATTCGGAGATGTCCTCTGGAAAGGAAAAGCAGGCAGAGTCTGACTCTGGAGAAGGGTTCTCTGAGCTCTGGTTAGCAATGGCTCTGTCGATCTTAGGGAAACCGTCTAGGGAAAACTTTGTCAATGTTTGTTCGTACAGAGGACAGGCTAAGGGGAAGGAGAGGAAAGAGGGAAGACAACAGCCCCCTTACCCATTCACTTGGTCCTAAAGTCATCTGAGGCCAGCTTGGCGTTGTCAGTCTGCACCACCAGCCTGGCGTTGTCAGACTGCTGCACAGGATCTAGAAGACCCAAAACATTCTAGAATAAGCTTGGTTATTTTTAGCCAATCCCTACTAATTCACTTACTTGGAAGGAACAGAATGAGAAATCACAGTGGATCTTATATAAGATTATTAAATGCTGTCCATGTGCAATAGTTGCTCAATAAATATTTAAGAAATCAAACTAGGGGGAAAAAAGAACACTGACATATGCAAGAAAAGTGTCAATAGATACACAATTTTTCCTTTTCTTTCCTAATAAGCAATACTGAGAAGTTGATAATAACTAACATTTCTCTTTAAAAACCTACTGTATGTCTGGCATGGTAGCAGGAGCTGACGATACAAAAATGAGTAAGCACTAGATCCTGCCCACAAAAAACTTCCAATTCAGTGGAGAAGATAAATATGTCAGCTAGCAGCTGGAGGGGGCAGAGTCATGGATGGAGCCACGCCCTCCCATCCGTCCTGGATGGGTTGGTCCTATGTTCTTCTAGGTAGCTTCCACTCTTTCTGATTTCAGCCAACTCTTCTATGCCCTCACTGGACACTGTGCACCATGAGCCGCCCAGAAGCCTCTAGGTCAAGACGATGAAGTTAAGATAATTAGGTACCCAGAAGAGGACAGCAACAAGAGGTCAGAGCAGTCAAAAGCCCAGGTAAGAGAGAGAGAAATTGGTCCAATTCTTACAAAAATTTCACTTTCTCAGCTTCCTTCTTGGGCTCAGTCTCTTCTCTCACCTCAGGATAATAGTTCCAGAGTCTTGGCAAATGCACGGAAGCATTCAGAGGCAGCTTTTTTTTTTTTTTTGCGGTACGCGGGCCTCTCACTGTTGTGGCCTCTCCCGTTGCGGACCACAGGCTCCGGACGCACAGACTCGGCAGCCATGGCTCACGGGCCCAGCCGCTCCGCGGCATGTGGGATCTTCCCGGACCGGGGCACGAACCCGTGTCCCCTGCATCGGCAGGCGGACTCTCAACCACTGCACCACCAGGGAAGCCCCGGCGGCAGCTTTTAATTACAGTTTATTTATGCAAAGTGCTGCTACCTCCACACAGACTAACACTATGCAAATACTCAGATCTAACAGTCCTGGAACCAGAATAAGACTAGCCCTCAAGAAAACAGAATGGAAAAGCAAGACTTTAACCCATGTGTTTCAATCACACCGAGAGCTTATATTGTTTCTTAATCATATCTCGAATTCCCTCCCTACAACTTCCTGCTGGAGGTAGTGGGGTGCCCACCCCCTCACCTTCTGCTGGAGATCCTCTATGGTCCGGAAGCGGGACTGGTAGTCGGGGCACACAAGGGGATCTTGTTGCTGGCTCTGCTCCCAGATGCGGCTCTCCAGCTCTGCGTTGTCCCGCTCCAGCTGGCGCACCTTCTCCTGGTAGTTGGCCAGCCGGCTGTTCAGGAGCTGCATGGTCTCCTTCTCGTTGCCATTGAAAGAACCCTCACAGAAGCAGCCGCTGTTGCCCACGTTGACGGGGATGTTGCAGGACCCGGGCAAGGTGGAGCCGTGGCAGCTGCGGGGCACACAGGGCCGGGAGAAGCAACTGGAGCTGCAGCTCAGGCTGGGCAGGGAGCAGCTGTAAGGCATGGTGATGGAGGGAGTGAGGTGACCGGCTGAAGACAGAGTCCAAGTTGTCCAAGCCACAGAGCTGTGGGTCTCCTTCCTCTTGGGAGCATTTATAGCCCCTCTGCAGAGGGTGTGGATGTGGAAGACAGCCCTTTTTTCTTACTCATTGGGTTGTCAAAAGCCTTTCCCCTTGGCTTGTTATGTTTCCTCAGAAGAGTCCCTCATCTCATAAAAGACTTTAGTTGGGCTTCTTGCTAAGTCAGAACTCCTCTTCCATGCTGTGCATCAGTGAAGTAAGAGCTTTATGGTGTGGTTTCAAAGGGCTGGACTCGTGAAAGCCCTGGCCTTCATTAGTGGAACGCTATGGCTTCTTCGCTTCCTGGCTTGACAGCCCTGATCCTTCTTGCTGAGATGGAAAAGTATGACCCTTGCCCATGTATCACTCCCTTGGTCAAATTCCAAATTCATGGTTCTCAGAAAGAGGAATAGATCCCCTCTAGGATCATTAAAAGAGCCTGGTTCCCAGTGGCCCTGATATGACAGGCATCATCCGTATCCATAATAATGTCAATCAACGAAACAGCAGATAGTCACCAGGATCATGGTTTGTATAGGGCACCGTGAGGAGTATGGAAGGTAGGATCAGGGCTGTGGTCAGAAGGAGCTCACACTTGTTGAGCACCTGTACAAGCCCAAGTTGGTACTAGACACTCTTCACAAACACGATCTTATTCACATCTCACCATGACCTTTCGAGGTACATGATAATATTCCCATTTTACAGATAGGCAAACAGAGGCATAGAGAGTAGGGGTTAATGTGTTGTGAATCCAGGATTTCAACACAGATCTCTGTTCTTTCCATCATACCATGCTGCTTAAATTAATGAACTAACTCCTTCCCTAACTTCTTCCGACAAGTCATCTCTCCCTCCTGTCTTAGCTTTCATTTCACTTTGAGCATAACCTTGCATGACTTATATGCATATCTCTCTGTGTATTTGAGTTCCCAGAAGCAAAGACATGGTCTAGTTCATCTTTGAATCCTCTGCTCTAGGCACATGGTACACAGTAGGGACCCAATGGACATTTGTTAGGTGGATGAAGGAATGAGCATTGTATAATAATATGAGGCAAGAGATGATAAGGGAGAAGTTGAAAAAATGGGGAGAGAGAGCACAGCCAGAACTGGAAGTTCACAGGGATAGATTTGTGCCGGGACGGGGAGACTTCTAAGAAGCAGAGAGGAGAAAAGCAGATACTGCAGGTGGAAGAATCATGTGCACACAGAACGGTGCAGGAAAGCCCAAGGCATGGTCGAGTACGACTAGGTAACTGGGAGGGGAGAGAGTGAAGGGAAGTGGTGGAAAATAGAGCTGGATGGGGAGGTTGTGACCATATGGCAGAGGTCTTCAATGACAAAGCTAAGGAGCTTAGACTTCCCTGGAGGGCAACATTTTAGCAAACATTTATCTGTTTTAGCAAAATGAAGATAAGGCTGGAAGCAGAGGAGCGGCAAGGTTATTGTAATAGTCTGGGTCAGCAGTAATAAAGAATTGAGTTTAGGTATCTGTAGGGGAAGTGTAAAAGAAGAAACTGGTGTAAGAACCATTTTCAAAGAAACATTTTTTTTAAATCAGCAATCTGAGAGAGGGTCAAGAATGAAACCAAAATTTGGCAAGCATAAGAATTTAGGAGAAAACTTTACCATTCACAGAAACACAGAGAGCAGGAGAAAGCACTGTTTTGCACATCAAGGATGAGTTAGCTCACTTCCTTTAACAAACATTTACTGAGTCCTTCCTATATGCCAGACACAGAGCTAGGCACTGGGGATGCAACAATGAGCAAGAGAGGCAAACCTACAACCTAGTGGAGAATGCACACCAGCCAGGTGGATGATACATCTGTCATGGGGGGAAGCCCCAGCTGCTGGAAAAACGTGCAGCCGGAGATCTAACCAGACTTAGCAGAGGTCAAGGAAGGCTTTCTTGAGGAATTGATGATATTGCTGAGAGCTGAAACTAAGTGAAGAGGAAGGAGATTGTTCTGGGTAGAGTTGGGGCAAACATGAGGGCCAGAAGTGAGCGAGCACATTGCATTTGGCCATATTTCCCATTTTTCACAAACAGCTTAAACAGAAAATGATATTTTTGTGGCTCACTGGGGAAAAGTGACTGGGCTGCCTTGGCCAACTATTCTGAGGACTCAGAGCATCAGTACCATGACTCCCTCTAGCCCATTCACCTCAATAAGTTGGGAAGTTCTGCATTAGAGGAATTGGAAAAAGCTTAGTAAGGATGGTATGAGCCAGGGAGTAACAGATGATCATAGAGGAGAAGCAGACAACCTCAGCCAGCACCAGCATCCCTCCAAAGTGGTTCTTGCCCAGGGCCCAGCCCCACACATCAGACTGCCTGCAACTATTGCAGCTGGGTCTTACAGCCAGCTGCACTGGTGACAAGCCCCCACACTAGTGTGCCTACAGCAATAGTGACCCAGCCACAGACACACACAGATTACACAGCCCTGGAGCACCTGCCTCTGGTAACCAACTGGGACCCCACTGCTGGGCCCCACAAAACACCTTCTACACAAAGCCACTCCTTCAAGACAGGGAGATATAGATGGTCTACCTCATGTGTAGAAACAAACACAGAGAGTTAAGTAAAGTGAGGAGATAAAGAATATGTTCCAAGTGAAAGAAAGGAATATGTCCCTTAGAAAAATAAATAAATGAAATGGCAATAATCAATCTTCCAGATAAGGAGTTCAAAGTAATGGCCATAAAGACATTCAGCAAACTCAGAAGAATGGAGGAACACGGTGATAACATCAACAAAGGGATGAAAAATATGAAAAAGAACCAATCAGAGCTGGAGAATACAATAACAGAAATGAAAAATACACTAGAGGGAACCCTAACCCTGTCAGTCCAGTTGTAAAGACTCCATGCTCCCACTGCAGGGGACAAGGGTTTAATCTCTGG
Organism: Orcinus orca; assembly: GCF_937001465.1. NCBI lineage: Eukaryota > Metazoa > Chordata > Mammalia > Artiodactyla > Delphinidae > Orcinus > Orcinus orca. The sequence continues at coordinate 41,558,348 of NC_064577.1, read as the reverse complement.
TCAGGGAACTAAGATCCCACATGCCATGCAGTGCAACCAAAAAAAAAAATAAAAAGAAAGAAAGAAAAGAAAAGAAAAAGAAAAAATCAATAAGGAAATATTGGCATTAAATGATACATAAGATCAGATAGACTTAATAGCTATATACAGGACTTTCCACCCCAAAACAGCAGATTCATATTCTTTTCAAGTGCACATGGAGCATTTTCCAGGATAGGTTACATGTTAGGCAACAAAACCAGTCTCAGTAAATTTAAGGAGATTGAAATCATATCAAGCACCTTTTCTGACCGTAATGATATGAGACTACAAATCAACTACAAGAGCAACACTGGAAAAAAACAAATACATGGAGTCTAAACACCATGCTACTAAACAACCAATGTGTTATTGAAGAAATCATAAAGTACCTTGAGAAAAATGAAAATGGAAACACAACAATCCAAACTCTATGGGACACAGCAAATGCAGTTCTAAGAGGGAAGTGTATAGCAATACAGACCTGCCACAGGAAATAGGAAAAATCTCAAATAAACAACCTAACTTTATGCCTAAAGGAACTAGAAAAAGAACAAAGTCCAGAGGTAGTAGAAGGAAGAGAATAATAAAGATCAGAGTGAAAATAAGTGAAATAGAGGCTAAAGAAACAATAGAAAATATCAGTGAAACTAAAAGCTGGTTCTTTGAAAAGATAAACAATTCTATAAACCTTTAACCAAACACATAAAGAAAAAGGAGAGGGCCCAAAAAAATCAGAAATGAAAGAGGAAAAGTTACAACCAACACCAAACACCAAATTATCATAAGAGTTTACAATGAAAAATTATACACCAACAAATTGGACAACCTAGAAGAAATGGATAAATTCCTACAAATGTAAAGTCTCCTAAGACTGACTCAGGAAGAAAAAGAAAATCTGAATAGACCAATTACTAGTCATGAAATCAAATCAGAAAAAAAAAAAACACCCAACAAACAGAAGTCCAAGACCAAAAGTCTTCACAGGTCAATTCTACCAAGCATTTAAAGAAACTTAGTACCTGCTTCTGAAACTATTCCAAAATATTGAAGAGGAAGGAATGCTTCTAAACTCATTCTACTAGGCCAGAATTACCCTGATACCAAAACCAGACAAAGGCACTACAAAAAAATTTAATCACAGGCCAATAACCTTGATGATCATAGATGCAAAAATCCTCAACAAAAATCCTCAAAAAAAAAAAAAAATCCTCAACAAAATATTAGCAGACCTAATTTAACAATACATTAAAATGACCATGCACCATAATTAAGTGGGATTTATCCCAGGGATGCAGGGATGTTTCAATATCCACAAATCAACCGATGTGTTACACCACATTAACAAAAGGGAGAATAAAAATCATATATCATCTCCATAGATGCAGAAATAACTTTTGACAAAATTCAACATCTATTTATGATACAAACTCTCAACAAAGCAGGCATAGAGGGAAAATATCTCAACAGAATAAAGTCCATATATGACAAACCCACAGTTAACCTCGTACTCAATGGTGAAAAGCTGAAAACATTTCCCCTAAGATCAGAAACAAGACAAGGATGCCTACTCTTGCCACTTTTATTCAACATATTATTGGAAGTCTTAGTCACAGCAATCAGACAAGACAAAAAGAAAAGAAAACAAATTCAACTTGGAAAGAAAGAAAGAAAACTGTCATGGTTTGCATTAGACATGATACTATATATAGAAAACCCTATAGATGACACCAAAAAAATTTAGAATAAATGAATTCAGTAAAGTTGCAGAATACAAAATTAATACACAGAGATCAGCTCGGTGCTTTGTGACTGCCTGGAGGGGTGGGATGGGGAGGGTGGGAGGGAGGGAGATGCAAGAGGGAGGAGATATGGGCACGTATGTGTATGTATAGCTGATTCACTTTGTTATAAAGCAGAAACTAACACACCATTGTAAAGCAATTATACTTCAATAAAGATGTTTTTAAAAAATCTATAATGTTTCTATACACTAATAATGATCAATTGGAAAGAGAAATTAAGAAAACAATCCCATTTACAGTTACATCAAAAAGAATAAAATATGTAGCAATAAATCTAATCAAAGTGGTGAAAGACCTGCACTCTGAAAACTATAAGACATTGATGAAAGAAACTGAAGATGACACAAATAAATGGAAAGATATACTGTGTTCATAGACTAGAAGAATTAATATTATTAAAATGTCCATACTGAAAGTGAGGAGATGAAAAAAGATATTCCATGCAAATGGAAATCAAAAGGAAGCTGGAGTAGCAATTCTCATATCAGACAAAACAGACTTCACTCTTCACTTTGACTTCACTCAAAATAGACAAATCAACAGAATTAAAAATGAAAAAGAAGTAACAACTGACACTGCAGAAATACAAAGGATCATGAGAGATTACTACAAGCAACTATATGCCAATAAAATGGACAACCTGAAGGAAATGGACAAATTCAAGGAAAGCACAACCTTCCAAGACTGAACCAGGAAGAAATAGAAAATATAAACAGACCAATCACAAACACTGAAATTGAAACTGTGATTAAAAATCTTCCAAAAAACAAAAGCCCAGAACCAGATGGATTCACAGGCAAATTCTATCAAACATTTAGAGAAGAGCTAACACCTATCCTTCTCAAACTCTTCCAAAATATAGCAGAGAGAGGAACACTCCCAAACTCATTCAATGAGGCCACCATCACCCTGATACCAAAACCAAAGATGTCAGAAAAAAAGGAAACTACAGGCCAATATCACTGATGAACATAGATGCAAAATTCCTCAACAAAATACTAGCAAACAGAATCCAACAGCACATTAAAAGGATCATACAGCATGATCAAGTGGGGTTTATCACAGGACTGAAAGGATTCTTCAATATATGCAAATCAATCAATATGATAAACCATATTAACAAATTGAAGGACAAAAAACATATGATAATCTCAATAAATGCAGAAAAAGCTTTGGACAAAATTAAACACCATTTATGATTAAAAAACTCTCCAGAAAGTAGACATAGAGGGAGCTTACCTCAACATAATAAAGGCCATATATGACAAACCCACAGCCAACATCATTCTCAATGGTGAAAAACTGAAGCCATTTCCTCTAAGATCAGGAATAAGACAAGGTTGTCCACTCTCGCCACTATTATTCAACATAGTTTTGGACGTTTTAGCCACAGCAATCAGAGAAGAAAAAGAAATAAAAGGAATCCAAATCAGAAAAGAAGAAGTAAAGCTGTCACTGTTTGCAGATGACATGATACTATACATAAAGAATCCTAAAGATGCTACCAGAAAACTACTAGAGCTAATCAATCAATTTGGTAGAGTAGCAGGATCCAAAATTAATGCACAGAAATCTCTTGCAATCCTATACACTAATGATGAAAAATCTGAAAGAGAAATTAAGGAAACACTCCCATTTACCACTGCACCAAAAAGAATAAAATACCTAGGAATAAACCTACCTAAGGAGACAAAAGACCTGTATGCAGAAAAACTATAAGACACTGATGAAAGAAATTAAAGATGATACAAACTGACGGAGAGATATACCATGTTCTTGGATTGGAGGAATCAACATTGTGAAAATGACCATACTACTCAAAGCAATCAACAGATTCAATGCAATCCTTATAAAACTACCAATGGAATTTTTCACAGAACTAGAACAAAAAAAAATGCACAATTTGTATGGAAACACAAAAGACCCTAAATAGCCAAAGCAATCTTGAGAAAGAAAAACGGAGCTAGAGGAATCAGGCTCCTGGACTTCAGACTATACTACAAAGCTACAGTAATCAAGACAGTATGGTACTGGCACAAAAACAGATATATAGATCAATGGAACAAGATGGAAAGCCCAGAGATAAACCCATGCACCTATGGTCACCATATTTTTGATAAAAGAGGTAAGAATATACACTGGAGAAAAGACAGTCTCTTCAATAAGTGGAGCTGGGAAAACTGGACAGCTACATATAAAAGAATGGAATTAGAACACTCCCTAACACCATACACAAAAATAAACTCAAAATGGATTAAAGACCTAAATGTAAGGCCAGATACTATCAAACTCTTAGAGGAAAACATAGGCAGAACACTCTATGACATAAATCACAGCAAGATCCTTTTTGATCCACCTCCTAGAGAAATGGAAATAAAAACAAAAATAAACAAATGGAACCTAATGAAACTTAAAAGCTTTTCCACAGCAAAGGAAACCATAAACAAGACGAAAAGACAACTCTCAGATTGGGAGAAAATATTTGCAAACAAAGCAACTGACAAAGTATTAATCTCCAAAATTTACAAGCAGCTCATGCAGCTCAATACCAAAACAACTCACAACCCAATCCAAAAATGGACAGAAGACCTAAATAGACATTTCTCCAAAGAAGATATACAGATTGTCAACAAATACATGAAAGGATGCTTAACATCACTAATTATTAGAGAAATGCAAATCAAAACTACAATGAGGTATCACCTCACACCAGTCAGAATGGCCATCCTCAAAAAGTTTACAAACAATAAATGCTGGAGAGGGTGTGGAGAAAAGGGAACCCTCTTGCACTGTTGGTGAGAATGTAAGTTGATATAGCCACTATGGAGAACAGTACGGAGGTTCCTCAAAAAACTAAAAATATAACTACCATATGACCCAGCAATCCCGCTACTGGGTATATACCCTGAGAAAACCATAATTCAAAAAGAGTCATGTACCACAATGTTCATTGCAGTACTATTTACAATAGCCAGGACATGGAAGCAAACTAAGTGTCCATCGACAGATGAATGGATAAAGAAGATGTGGCACATATATACAATGGAATATTACTCAGCCATAAAAAGAGATGAAATTGAGTTATTTGTAGTGAGGTGGATGGACCTAGAGTCTGTCATACAGAGTGAAGTAAGTCAGAAAGAGAAAAACAAATACCATATGCTAACACATATATATGGAATCTGAAAAAAAAAAAATGTTCTGAAGAACCTAAGGGCAGGACAGGAATAAAGACGCAGACGTAGAAAATGGACTTGAGGACACAGGGAGGGGGAAGGGTAAGCTGGGACGAAGTGAGGGAGTGGCATGGACTTATATATACTACCAAATGTAAAGTAGATAGCTAGTGGGAAGCAGCCGCATAGCACAGGGAGACCAGCTTGGTGCTTTGTGACCACCGAGAGGGGTAGGATAGGGAGGGTTGGAGGGAGACACAAGAGGGAGGAGATATGGGGATATATGTATTTGTATAGCTGATTCACTTTGGTATAAAGTAGAAACTAACACACTTTGTAAAGCAATTATACTCTAATAAAGATGTTAAAGAAACAAACAAAAAAAACACTTCTATATGACTGCAACTCATAATTGACTGGAAAACCAAGTCCTAAAGAGATTTCCCAAAAATTAGCTGGAATCTGTGTGTAGAAGACAACTTTGAAGCATGTCATTGTATCATCCTGCTCCAATTTTTTAAATATTCTCCATACTTTATAGTGATATCTTATGTATAACTATAGAGAGAACATGGTTCAAATCCCATAATTGCTAATAACCAACTATGATTTCAAGCATGTTTCTAAGGCTCAGTTTACTCATCTGTAAAATGGATTTAATTTGCAGCATTGTTAGTAAGATTAATTAAGATAAGCTCCTAGTATTTTGCTTAACCCATAGTTGAGTTCAGTAGATGTGAGCTATATTAGTTTCCCATTCCTGCTGTCACAAATGACCTCAAATTTAGTGGCGTAAAACAAAACTGTATTATTGTAAATTTCTATAAGTCAGAAGTCTGACACAGGTCTAAAATCAAGGGTTTACTCTCTCTGGGTTAAAATCAAGGTATGGAGTTGCATTTCTATGCACTAGGAATGAACAATCTGAAAAAGAAATTAGAAGGAAAATTATATTTACAACAGCATCAAAAGGAATAAAAAACTTAGGAATAAACATAACCAAGGAGGCAAAAGACTTGTACACTGAAAAACTGCAAAACATTGCCAAAAGAAACTAAGGAAGACGTATGTAAATGGAAAGACATCCCATGTTTATGGATTGGAAGATTTAATGTTGTTATGGTAACAATATTGCTCAAAGCAATCTACAGATTCAATGCAATCTCTATAAAAATCTCAGTGATGTTTTTCTGCAAAATGACTCATAGACCTAAACATCAGAGCTAAAATGATAAAACTCTTAGAAGAAAACATAGGAGAAAATCTTCGTGACATTGGATTTGGCACTGATTTCTTGGTGATGACACCAAAAGCACAGATAACAAAAGGAAAAGAGTGAAAAGGCAACCCACAGAATGGGAGAATATTGTCAAATCATATACCTAATAAGGGATTCATATCCAGAATTTATAAAGAACTCCTACAACTTAAAGAATAAAAACCAGAAAATGAGTATTGGGGAGAGATTGCAATCCTTGAACATTGCTTGTGGGAATGTTAAGTGGTTCAGCCACAGTGGAAAACAGTATGGAGGTTACTCAAAAAATTAAACATAGAATTACCATATGATTCAGTAACTCCACATCTAGGTACATAAACACACACGCACACACACAAATTGAAAGCAGGGATTTGAACAGAAGATGTATGTACACCCATGTTGATAGCAGCATGTCACAATAACCAAAAGGTGGAGACGCCCCGAAATACCCATCAATGATGAATGAACAAACAAAATGCATTACATACATACAATGGAATATTATTAAATCTTTAAAAGAACTAAATTCTGATACATGCTCCAACATGGATGAACCTGGAAAACGTTATACAATGACAAAAGCCAGACCCTAAAGGACAAATAATATACAATTCCATTTCTTTTTTTTTTTTTTTTTTGGCTGGGTTGGGTCTTTGTTGCTGCACACAGACTTTCTCTAGTTGCGGCGAGCGTGGGCTACTCTTCGTTGTGGAGCGTGGGCTTCTCGTTGCGGTGGCTTCTCTTGTTGTGGAGCACGGGCTCTAGGCGCACGGGCTGCAGTAGTTGTGACTCGTGGGCTTAGTTGCTCCGCGGCATGTGGGATCTTCCCGGACCAGGGCTTGAACCCGTGTCCCCTGCATTGGCAGGCGGATTCTTAACCACTGTGCCACCAGGGAAGTCCTACATTTCTTTATAGACAGAAAATAGACAGAAAATAGAATAGAGGTCATATAGACAGAAAATAGAATAGAGGTCACCAGGGGCTCAGGGCAGCGGGGGTTGGGAAGTTATTGTTTAATGAGTCCAGAGTTTCCGTTTGAGATGATGAAAAAGTTCTAGAGATGGGTAGAGGCGATAGTTGCACCACAATATGAATATACTTCATGCTACTGAATTGTACACTAAAAATGGATAAAATGGTAAATTTATGTTATATATATTTTACTCAAATTTTTAAAAATCAGGGTGTTGGCAAGACTGTGCTCCTTTCTGGAAGCTCTTCATTAGAGTTAAAGAAAAATACCCATTCTTTTTTTTTTTTTTTTTTTTTTGCGGTACGCGGGCCTCTCACTGCTGTGGGCTTTCCCGCCGCAGAGCACAGGCTCTGGACGCCCAGGCCCAGCGGCCATGGCTCACAGGCCCAGCCGCTCCACGGCATGTGGGATCTTCCCGGACCGGGGCACGAACCCGCGTCCCCTGCAGCGGCAGGCGGACTCCCAACCACTGCGCCACCAGGGAAGCCCAAGAGCCCCATTCTTGATGAACACTGATATCACTTTCAGCGCTCTGAGATTTCCTGCAGCACCAGCCTGAGTGTTCACAGTGCCAGGGACTAGGCTTATAATAGCCCTACTTGGGGACTAGTTTCATCCCTTTTAAGAAATTATAAATAACTTGCAGCCAGGACCGTGTCTTTCATTATGTGCCTCTCCCCTCCCCACCATCCAGGGTCTGCACAGAGCAGCCATCCAACAGACACTGGTTGGATTGAATAGAGGAAGGCGGAAGTATTAAAGGAAAAGTTGGTGGGTTCTCTGAGCCCCAGATGCGGGGAGGGGAAATGAGCAGCTGTAGCCCAGGCTGATAACGATCCCCAGGAAGGATATCAGAAGGAAGGAGGAAGTCCTGGACACAGTACGCAAGCCAGATGGGCCCTTTGCTGCACGGTCCTGAGGCTGCCTGAACGAGCAGTAACCCAGATAATACAGTGCTGGACCTAAAACTTCCTGCTGGGAAAAGATGAGCTTTCCAGAGCCTCTTTCCAGCCCCCAGCTCATGCCTCCTCACTTTAGATTTGGATAAAATCGGCTCTAGGAGATGTCCTGGTCAAGAGGGGTGAGGAAGAAGATCCAGGAATGGCCAAAGGGAGATGGAGCAACCCAGCAGCTGCCCTACCCTCTCTCCTGCCAGCCTGCCTCACCTGTGGGGTCAGGATGCCAAGCCAGCCATCTGCCTGCCAGGCTCTCATATCCAAGAGTGAAGCTGTTATAGGGCTCTGCTTTCAAGTGGCCCTTTCATAAAGTGCTCAAGTGATGGTCATGGTGAGACAAATGAATACCAGTGAGAAAGGCATCTGCTTTGCCAAGGAAATCAAGTTTATTAAGAGGTCACAAGGGAAGGCTGCTGGCACGTGGGAGGGTTCTCTGGGCTAGCTAAGAAGAAACGGTCTCCAACGAAGGAAAGGGTAGGCAGGGAATTATCTGGAGTAGGTTGGGTGAGTTTCTTGACCACCTCCCTGGGGCAGCTCCAGCCATGCAATTGTGTTTTCTGGCCCATTTGGTGGAATGAACCAGGGCCCGGTCAAAGCTCTGGAACACTGGGCCCTGCCTCCTTGCTCCTCTGGCAACCACTGGACTCTAGCACGTGTAGGAGTTGCAGGGCCCGCAGTGTGGGCGGGGGACACAGGGCGAGAAGCGGGCAGCAGGAGCGCAGGGGGTGCAGGCACTGGAGTCGCAGGGCATGATGGTCTTACCACATGCATTGGTCGTGGCGCAGGGGTTGCAGGGCAGCCTGGAGAAGAAGAATGATATGGAAAGCGAATTGAGGGCAGCTTGTAATATACACCAGAGAGACCCCAAGTGTGGACTGCTCTCTGGGACTTGGCCTGACCTGTAACAGAGAAGGTCACAGGCTCACGTGCTGCAAAGCTCACTCTCAATGCTAACGGTCTCCCTGTCATATCATGTCCGAAGTGCTGGACAGAGGCTCAGAAACTCCAGTCTCAGCTCCCAGCAACGTCCATTCCTAGCTGGTGACCTTAGATAAGTCACTTACCTTCTCCAGGCCCCAGTCCCTTCACCTATAGAATGAGGAGAATACTGATCCTGCCTGCCTGATGGTAACAGGGCAGATAAGGTAGCATGTGGAAATGTAACTTCTACACATTACGGTATTGTTAAGATGTAAGAAATATCACTGATCACATATCAGTATCATCAGAGTAGAATGCAAAGAGTTGACTGTGCCATTTCAGTTTGTACATCACACAGTTCCTGCCACTTTATGTTTTAATAATAGCCACATTGTTTTCTGAGTTCCGTTTGAGCATGTCTGGTGTGAAGGCATAATTTCCTCTCCAGGGTATGCAATCTTTGCCTGGAGTCCAACTGAGAAGTACGCCTATATGTGCATAGCTTCGCCAAACACCAGCAGCTGAGTACTCACTTGCAGTCCTCGCTCTCCAGCAGCCCCCGGTACGTGTTGATCTCACACTCCAGCCGGGCCCGGACATCCAGCAGCACCCGGTACTCCTGGTTCTGCCGCTCCAGGTCCCTCCTGATCTCCGCCAGCTGGGACTCCACGTTGCTGATCAGGCACTGCACCTGGGCCAGCTGGGCGCTGTAGCGGGCCTCCATCTCCGTCAGGGTGTTCTCCAGAGAGTCTCTCTGTCGTGCGGAAGGTAAGGAAGGTCACAGAGCTGCTCCTGAAAGGGCTTCTCCACAGGATGCAAAGAAGTCACAAGCTCCAAGAGTTAAGGAGAGGACGGCCCAAAGGCCAGCCTGGTGCCTCTGACTCCCCGACCTCCCCTTCTCACCAGGAGTCTGAACGATACCCACCAGGTTGTGCTGGGTCTGCAACTCCACCTCCAGGGCATGGACCGTGCGTCTCTGCTCAGTGATCTCCGCCTGGTAGGACTGCAGCTGCTCCAAGCTGGACACCACCTGCCCGTTCAGCTCCTCGGTCTGAAACACCAAAGGGGAGAAGGCAGGATCAGACCCTGTCTGAAGGGCCCTGAGGGGCCGAGGGGCCTGAGAGGCCACGTGCTGAGAGGCCCACCTGCCTGGTGAACCATTCCTGCACGTCCCTGTGGTTGCTCTCCACCAGGGCCTCGTAGTGAGACCTGGTCTCGTTGAGCACATTGTTCAGGTCCACGGTGGGGACGGCGTCCACCTCCACATTAAGGCGGTCTCCAAGCTGTCTCCGCAGGGAGTTGGCTTCCTGTGGATGTAGAAAATGCAAGAGTGACTATCCTCAATAAAAAGTGGACCCAAAGGAATGGCACTGCTTGTCAAAGTCCTGTTTGTCTATTTCCTCGGAAAAGCCTTTTAGTGGAGCGGCTATGACAACAGAAGGCAAAGTGGTCTGCGTTCCATGTGTTCAGCTCCTTCCCACCATGACTGTGTCATGGCACTTGGATTCAAAAAAAATTCCTGGGCTTCCCTGGTGGCGCAGTGGTTGAGAGTCTGCCTGCCGATGCAGGGGACGCGGGTTCGTGCCCCGGTCTGGGAAGATCCCACATGCCGCGGAGCGGCTGCGCCCGTGAGCCATGGCTGATGAGCCTGCGCGTCCGGAGCCTGTGCTCTGCAACCGGAGAGGCCACAACAGTGAGAGGCCCGCGTACCGCAAAAAAAAAAAAATTCTCAAGGATTTGCTTGGGGGCCACTCAAGGATGGATGAATGCCCAACTTTCCCAGTTTGCAGACTGTCTGCAGATGACCTCATAAGAAAAAGAATTGGCTGTATAATTTCAGATTGTATGTCACAGCATTTTTGCCATCAAGTAAGATCTTGGCATGGCCCCTCCCAGGAGAGAGAAGGAACCCCAGATCATTCGTCATCAAGACTTTGAAAAAGTGGAGACTCCAGTTCACCAGGATTGATATTTTGGCTTTGAGGGGAAAGAGAAATGGCTTTGCATGGCATGATCAGAGCAATGCTGGGACTCCTCCCACAACTCAGTAACCAATCACAAGCAATGCTGGGACTCCTCCCACAACTCAGTAACCAATCACAAGCCCATGGAGGTGCCCTAGGAAACTCAAGCGAGGCAACAGTTCTGAGTGAAAGACAGCTTATCTGGGAACATGGATAGGTTTCATCTCTCAATGTTTTCCTTTATCCTGAAGTTTTGGTGTTTTTGAAGGAAATTTAAAAGAGTCTTATTCCTGATTCTGCCACCCCAAATCACTAAAGCCACCCTCAGCCTGAAGCTGAGGCTGGTCTCATTTCTGGTCTCACCTCCTCGTGGTTGCTCTTGAGGCAGAGCAGCTCCTCCTTCAAGGACTCCACCTGGACCTCCAGGTCAGACTTGCACAGGGTCAGCTCATCCAGGATCCTACGCAGGTCATTTATGTCCGACTCCACCAGCTGCCGCAAGCCCAGCTCCATCTCATACCTGCACAAGGACAGGGTCAGAGCAGTACCTGGTAGACCTTGAAGACTGACAAGAATGATCTTGAATAAACCCATTCACCTCTTCTTCCCTCTTTCGGCAATGAGTAGACCCAAGAGGCAGAGGGTTCTGGAGGCTCAGTCAAGACCCAATATTGATTCAAAAATTGATTTGAGTCCTCATCCACTTTTGTGGCTTCTTTCTTGGTTCCCCCCAATCCTCTGCAGAATCCTTCGCAACTGATGGATTGAACTGCTGTTCGGTAAGCTATGGAAACCCCTTTTCTTTCACTAGAGATTGAACAAAAGAAGCGGACCCGTGTAAATTCTGAACAACTCACTTGGTCCTGAAGCCATCTGCGGCCAGCTTGGCATTGTCAATCTGCACTACCAGCCTAGTGTTCTCTGCCTTGGTGCAAAGGATCTGGGGAATGAGAGGTTGCTAAGTGAGGATTGAAAATAAATATGAAACCATCGACTTCTTTAAAAATGCTTAAAAAGCCCTTTTGAAGATAAAAGGAGGAAGAAAGAATCACGATGGCATAGATGCAAGAAACACAGTTCTCTCCCACAGATTGAGAATACTAGCAAACTTGCCCTGCTTAGAGATGACAACAAGGCCCCTCACCTTCTGCTGGAGCTCCTCGATGGTCCGGAAGTGGGACTGGTAGTCGGAGCACACAAGGGGATCTTGTTGCTGGCTCTGCTCCCGGATGCGGCTCTCCAGCTCTGCGTTGTCCCGCTCCAGCTGGCGCACCTTCTCCAGGTAGCTGGCCAGCCGGCCGTTCAGGAACTGCATGGTCTCCTTCTCGTTGCCGTTGAAGGAGCCCTCACAGAGGCAGCCGCTGTTGCCCACGTTGACGGGGAGGTTGCAGGACCAGGGCAGGGTGGAGCCGTGGCAGCTGCGGGGCACACAGGGCCAGGAGAAGCAGCTGCAGCTCAGGCTGGGCAGGGAGCAGCTGTAAGGCATGGTGTTGGAGGGAGTGAGGTGACCGGCGGAAGACAGAGTCCAAGTTCTCCAAGGAGCTTTGGAGTCTCCTGCGTCTGGGGAGCATTTATACCCCATCCCCAGAGGGTGTGGACACAGTATGTAATGTCTTTTTTCTTTTTACTTCTTCACTGCTTTTCAAATGCGCTTCCCTTCAATCTGTTATTGGTCTTCCTCAGAAGAGTCCCTTGTCCCATAAATGTTTTTACTTGGCTTCTTGTTAAGTCAGGACTCCTCTTCAGGCTAGGCACCCCTGAAATCAGAGTCCTGCGGTAGACCTTCAAAGAGACCACACGGTCTAGCCCAAGTATCTGCCCTTGTTAATTGGGAGTTAGTCCATCTAATGACATTCTTTTGTGTCACGTGATCTGGTAAAACCATGATCAGACTCATCTCCTGACACACCTGGCATTTCCAGGGAGGGACCAAGATTGAATCAAGGAACAAGTTGCATTAAGGGGCAGCAGTAGACTCCCTTTCCGTCTGCTTTGAGAGGAGAATCCTTCAATGATTTAGCACCCCGAGCCTTGAAGACTTGAGCTGGATAAGGATTGACTTGGGCCATGCCCAAGAAGGATGGACAGCTGTTTGTATAATGTTACCTGCCTATCACTTAAAAGGACTGTAATAGGAAAAGAATGTAAAAAAAAAGTGGATATATGTGTATGTATAACATATATGTGTATGTATAACATACATGTGTATGTATACGTATGAGAGTCACTTTGATATAGAGCAGAAACTAACACAACACTGTACATCAACTATACTCCAATAAAAACTAATTTTTTTAATAAATAAAAAGTTTTTAAAAGGACTGGAGAGGAATTTTAAAGATAGGGGCTTTGATAATTAGTTTGAGAACAAGGAAGATTCTGAAAGAAGAGATCATTTAGAAAGAAGGCTGAAAAAATGCGAGCTGAGCGATCCGGACAAATGCATTGAAACTATCTAAGGAAAGTATCAGGAGGCAGGTGTGAGAAAGGAACAAGGCAGTGCTTGCCAAGCTTTTCCAATGAGGTAGCCGTAGCATTAGAACAAAGTGAGCAGTAACTGGAAAAGTCAGGAGATAGCCCAAAGGAGCCTCCTCGAGCATGAAAACATCGTGTTGGCTTTAACATAAAATGTTTTAAAATTCCTGGTTAGACTTTCTAACGTTTTGCCCAATCCTCCAAGTATAATCGACACACCAGGAAGATGCCCCGTATCCTCTCCTAGGCTCCCACCATCAGCCTAACTGTGTTACATGCAATCTGGTTTAAGAACCAAAGGTTGAAAAATACCAAGGGGTGGGGCGGGGTGGTGGTCATGTCATTGAATCCAAGGACCTGGGCGCCCTGGAGAGAAAATGAGGAGACACGGCTTAGGCAGGGGATTTTGCAAGGCAAGCTTGGAGTCGTTTAGGGTTGATTTGGGAGGTGGAGGAAGGCAGCAGAAGGTCTGAGGAAGGGGTGACCAAAGTTCTGAACATACAGAAGTTGCATAATTATAGGCACCACCAGGTACCACCTGCACCCTGGGGAGCCGCACCCCAAACGCCGCTGCGGCTTTGGCTGCCTGCCATAGACAGTTTTATTGACAACCTATTGGAGTCCTTCTCCCCATTAAGCTTTCATGATAGTATTCACGTGGTGCTCTGTTTAAGTCTTGGATGAAAGGTCCTTCATCCACCCTCTCCAACACCATTATCGCTGCTTATTATAACGCCATTCAGACCAAAAGCTCCAGGCTTATAATAAAATCAAAGTCTCTTTGTTTTCCTCCAAGGCAATTAAAGGGGGAGAAATAGGTGGGCAGGCATCACTGAGACTTCCCGGAGAAAGGACGCGAGACTAGGAGCTCCTGTCTCACTCATCCGGGCTTGGGACAAATGGAAAAGACCCTGGGAATCAGACTGATGGGCATTCGCTCCTAGGGAACAGCACAGGCCTCCTGCTTCCCAGCTCTTGTCGGCCTGCTGCTCCAAAGCACTGGCTTTCCAGCAAGTCGCGGTTTCCGCAGTCCTTCCTCCCCACCCAGGGAGCACAGACTAAATACCAGCAACGTCCTCCAAGCTCTTCGGTCTTATCTACTGATTGGCCAGTGTAGCAACATGGAGGCTTTAAGCAAAGGAGAATGTTTAGGTTCTAAGTATGAGAAGATTCAAGGATTGGGTCGACAAAAAAGCAAAAAGAGACTTTGCATACAATGCAGAGAGAGCAGAGAAATGGGGAGAGATGGAAACAGGGAGAGGTGTGTTTAATAAGAGAGATAATACGAAGAAGAGGCAAGGAAGAAGCCTGGACGGGATCCCCAGGAGCTCGCCAGGCCGTGCTGATCAGACGAAGCTAGCCCACCTTCAAGTGAGGGAAGCTGCAGGGTGGAAAGCTGAGACGTAACCAGGACACCCTGAATAGATGCACAGAAGAGCGGTTCCCCCTGCGGAGTGTTCTGCAAGATGTAAATGAAGACTCAGAAAAGATCTACAGACGTGGGACCACAGCTTCTGAGGCCTCAGACAGAAATGGCGTTGTTCCAAGATGCACTGCTACCTGTTCCTGAATGATAAGAGTGTGGGGAGGAGAGAGGAAGAAAGGAACAGGGGTAGTCTGGCCAGCACGGCTTCAGGTCACGGCCAATCGGCAACCACACAGAAGACGCAGCAAAGAACAGGTTACACTTGTCACCTGCCGGCTTCTCTGGAGATGCCTTTTTTCCCTGCAGAAGGTGAATGGCCCAAGAATTCAGGAGCAAGACAGCAGATGAAATGGCTGGTAAGTAAACATAATGCTACCATCCCTTGTAAATCTAGCTTCTTTCTTGCAATATTTTCAGACGATCAATAGGCTTGAGTCAATTTGCTTCTTGAATTAGTGGGGAAGATGGGACCATGGGGTTATAAGGTCTCCATGTCCCCGCACATATTAGGAGTAGACTTCATGCACTCTCTTATTTCTTAATTGAAATACTTGCAAATTTGATTCATTCAGAGAGAAACTGAGCAGACAAGGGACTATCAAATCCACTTTTTTATTTAGTTCAGTTTTTTCAGAATACATCTAATGAGCAACTTCTCCATGCTGGGCATGGGACAAAATTGAAACAGAAGAATCACAGTTCCCTTAGTAGATTATTTGTTTATGAATAACTCAGGCTAAAATGGGTCTCCAAAATATATGAGAAATAACAAGAAGATAAGGAAGTGAGATATTTAAAAGGTGTGAGATGGTTGTTTGGAAATATGTTTGTATTTAATGTAATTAGAAAACTGTATATATGACATTAAGGACAGCAATCATTTGTTGCATTTCTACCAAGCGCCTGGCATAGTTCCAGGACAGCAGGACGGGGGGGGGGGGGGGGGGGGATGGGGGCTGGGGGGGGAGGGGATGCTGGTGGGGGAGAGGAAGATGACATGCTCTCAGTCTTGCTGAGCAGACAGCCTTGTGGACCAACTCTAACGCAAAGTAATATAATTGAGCCCTTCACCTCCCCTCTGAAGAAAAATAATTCCTTCCTTCCCCCCCTCCCATTTTTCCCACACCCATCCCTGCCCCAAACTCCAGTCAGGCCATTTCAACCCAGTTCATGATTCTCAGCCAGGAGGTGAGGGATGAGGCCATTTCAGATGATCTCCCTGTCCCCCAAAGGAGATTTATTCGTGATTCCACTCTCTAGGTGACTCAGAGGTAGGATTCAAACAACTGATCTCATTAGAGTCCTAATCCCTCTAAGAATCTTTTCTTCAACCAAAGAAGTCCACAGGGAGTCCACAGGGTGGTGGCCCTGCAGCAGCCCCGTAGGATCTGTGGTCGTTAAGGTGAGTTTCAAAGCAGGTGAAAGAGGCTTCCAGGGTTGGGGTGTGGGGCGGCAGAAAGAAAAGAGGCAATGCTAAGTCAAGCAAGTGAAAGAGTTTCCTCTTTCTAGAAAAGGGAATGAGACTAGTGGAGAGAAACGGAGGTGACACGTGACCCTGCTGGTGAGTAGACACAGTCCTCCACCCTCAGGATCAGAGAGAGCTAATGGGGGTAGAGGGATCTTGGTGGAGGGCCTTGGAGCCAATGTGAATGACCAAGGCACATGTTTAGGATGTCCGAAAACCAGGGGTGGGAGAAGGGGTCAGGGAGATAAGGGAGATTTGGGTACAAAAACTAGGCTAAAGGGGGTGCCTCTGCTGAGGAAGGCCAGGAGATAACCAAAGGCCAGAAGCTCAGCCTGCTATGTGGTTGGGTGGGGAGGACATTGCAGGGTGGGAGGAAACACCAGAAAGATTATCCTCGAGGAGATTCCCGGGCCCTGCAAAATCCGTCTCAATTACCTCACGCCAGCCTTGGAGAGCGGGTCTGAACAGGAAGTTTTATCCAGCAAAGTCCTTAGCAATTTGGTGCAGGTAAAGGGCAACGGGCTGGGAATGAGAAGACTTGGGCTTGAGTGAGACCAGCTGTAAGACTGGGGGGGCGGAGTTCATTTCACCTCCCTAACCTTGAACTTTTTCCGCTGCAAAATGGGGATTGTGAAGTCTGTTCTGTCTCTCTCAGGGTTTGGGGGTGAGGGGCTCAAATTGGATAACACATATGAAAGGGCTTTGTAAATGGTGAAATGATGAACACACGTAAGGGGTTCTGACTGTTTCTCTTCTTCTCTTCCTCAATGGACAAAGTGGTCATAGTAATGACAGAGGGTGGACTGGCCTTCTTTGGTGATTCCCCACCATTAAAATTGCCAGGGTCCATTGACATATATACACTGCCAAACGTAAAATAGCTAGCTAGTGGGAAGCAGCCGCATAGCACAGGAAGATCAGCTCGGTGCTCTGTGACCACCTAGAGGGGTGGGATAGGGAGGGTGGGAGGGAGGCTTAAGAGGGAGGGGATATGGGGATATACGTGCGCATATAGCTGATTCACTTTGTTATACAGCAGAAACTAAGACAACATTGTAAAGCAATTATACTCCAATAAAGATGTTAAAAAAAATAAATAAAATATAATATTATTGAGATTTTTTTTTTAATTGCCAGGGTCCTCATGCTATTTTCAGATACCATAGAACGTTCATTCTTTGCACCAGCCTTTATGGCATAAATTCTCAGACATGAAAGAATTCTCTGGCATAAACACTCTCTTATTTCATGCAAGGAAAAAGAATCAAAACGTTGGGGTGATGATGGTTCTGTCATCCTACTGACACAGTCTGAGACTTGGCCTCTGTAAAGCACAGTGGTTGAAAGAACAGCTGCTAGAGGCAGACTACCTGGATCTGAACCCTGCCTTCCCCATCTAGTAGCTGTGTGAACTGGGCACGTTGCTTAACTTTTCTGAGCCTTGATTCCTCATCTGCAAAATGGAGATAACAATAACCTTGGCTTCATCAGATTGCTGTAAAGGTGAAATGAGTATATGTATATAAACTTATCCCTAACTTAGATCAGCGCCTGGCTCATAGTAAGAGCCCGGTGAATGGGAGCGTCCATGGCAATGATGATGAAGCTGTGTGGTGCTGATGGTGGTGATGATGACGATGATGGTGATGGTGATGATGATGAACAGGATAGTTGTGGTGGCGGTGACGGTAGTGATGATGGTCATGATGGTACCTCCCCAAGCATAATCATCCCCTTTACTCAGCATTTCTTCCCAGGAACCCAAACCACTTCACACATACACGCACACACACACAAGCAATGTCTCATCAAAGCTAATGTTTTAATTATAGATGACGGTCAGGGCATTGGCTATGAACTTAAGAAGCATCATCTTGGGGCCCCACTGACTCATTTCATGTCACGAGAAGAATCCCTGCATCACCGAATGACTCACCTTCTCTCCCTCTCCTTACATGGGAAGAACATGGTGGTGCAAGAATAAATGGCTTTATTTTGTTAGACAGCTTTGAACTTGTTGGATGAAAGGAGCTGTTTAAGTACAAAGGAAGAGGTGACAGTGTTTGGGCCAGGTGCTAAATTAGGACTGATCAAGATTGCTCTTTCCTATTGGGACCTACTCTTGGGTAGGTACCTTAGGGATGCATCACCTGTACCCAGACACCTTTACGCTTGGGAAAAAGAGCAGAGGCACAGTGGAAGGGAAGGGAGGAAAGGGTAGACAGCCTCTGACCTTCCAGAGCTTCCTATGATGGAAGAGCTTCCTCTTAAGCAAATCAGTCCTGTCTACACAGACGGTGGCCAACAGGTAGGATTCTGGGCTTGAGAGCAGCTGGAGGTACAGCAACCGAGGCCTGGCTTAAGCTCTCTCCACCCCTGGGACTTGGGACTGTTGTCACTCCCGCATCAGGACGGGCTGGACTCAACAACCATCAGCTGGACTTTGTAAATTTCTCAGCAAGCTACTCTGATTCAGAGAGTTCACGGAGTAGAGAAGGAAGACAAGAACGAGCTGCTGGAGTCAGTGTGTTAGCTCCACTTATAGTTTCACTGATTAATAAGACCTAGAAAGAAGGGAGTCATCGAATTTGGAGGCTAGAAGACCCCTACAACCATCTTATCCAGCTCCATCAGCTGCCTGAGCGACCTTCTCAACGTCCCCACCAGGTGGTTATAACGGCCCTCCTTGAATGCCTCCAGTGATGGGGAACTCACTGCTTGGTCAGCTCTAATGCTGGGTTCTGAAGACCTGCTTTTCTCATCCGTGGCTGCCTAAACATGGAGCTTCTGGTTCACGTGGCTGTTGGCTGCAAGTTCCAAGCTGGGCGGCTGCTGAAGGACTTGCCAGAGGAGCCTGTGGGGGAGCTTGGGGTGGATGAGTTTGATTGACCTTTTCTAGACTGATGGTGTCACCGGCTCAGCAATTTAACACGTTCAGCACTATCTCAATGGGATAAAGAGTTCCTCACCCATGAGATCAGGAGAGTGAGGCCCATCCCTTCTGCAGTGGGTCTGGCCAGTCGGGATCTTACTTCACAAATAAACCCCCCTTACACGGTGATTCTTCAACTTGAGCGTGCATGGAATCACCTGGAAGCCTCGATGAAACAGACTGCTTATTCAGAAAGTCTGGGGTGGGGCCCAAGAATCTGCATTTCCAGCATGTTCCCAGGGGATGTTGGTACTACTGGATGGAGGACCACACTTTTAGAACAACCACCCTAAACCTTCTCGTGTTTAATTTTTTGCCCCTTCAAAGCTTTCAAAGTATGGGCTTCGGATCTACTTCAGAGAAACTGGGGCTCAAGCCTTGATTCAGCAAACAGCTGAAAATAGTAACAGCCGCTCCCTCTCTGCAGGGTTTTTGTGGGACCCTGTGTCACCGTGTCTATAAAGCCCCGACACGGGGCCTTGCGATGGCTTCATCCAGATTAAAGGGGGACTTTATTTAGTCTGAACGAGTCTGTATTTTAAAAGCTCTGTGAATCTGGCTTAAACAGGCTTGGTCAGGTCCAGAGCTGGGTATCCCTCATCTGTGCCATCTTGCTGCAGTTCCACTTTTAACCACGGTCCTCACTGGCTTTGCCATCTTCCAGAACCACTCTGGTGAGTGAGCCACAGCCCCTGCTTCTACAGGAACGGTTGCATCACGGTCTGGATGGAGAAACAGACCAGCAGGCACTGGACTCCTTATGCTGCAGAAGTAAAGTTTATTAGCGAAATAAAAGCGAGGTTACCCTCCCCATCTCAGAGAGATCAGGAGGCAGCAGAAGAGAGAAAATGGAGCAGTCAGGACATCCTGAAGAGAGGAAGCACAAATCCAGGGGCCAGGGCTGAGCTACCGGGCTGGAAAGCCCGTCAACAGAGAAGCACTGCCTGGCTTCAGTCTCCCCCAGGCTGGCTGGGAAGAAAGGCCTCCGATGGCAGGACTGGGGGTTGGAGCCAAGGGACTACAGACATCTCCCATTTTCTGGCATCTCTGGCTGAGGAGTAATTCAGCATCGAGGCGCTGAGCAAGGCCCACAGGAGGCCTGAGAAGGCCCGAAAAGGCAGGGAGAGCAGTGGGTACAGGCTGCAGGGGCCGCACAGGTGCTGGAGGCTAGGGTCGCGCACATGTTGCAGAAGAAAAAAAGGTGCTTAAATATTGGCATGAGAAGTGTATGAAAATCCAAAATAAATAGGCACTTTAGAATTGGAAGAGAAAAGGGGGCTTAGACGGTACAGGTCCCTCTAGGCCTAGAGAGGGGAGTGACTTGCCCGGAATTCACAGTGAGGCTGTGGCCAGAGCTCAGAGCGCCTGTGTGCAAAGCCGGTGGCCGGCCACTCTCTTCATTTAAACACAGCCCCTGGTCCTCTTCCTTATTTCTCACAGGGGTGTACTATCTGTCCTACCTTTGTCACAGCGTTACTGAGGAACTAAAATGAGAGAATAGATACCACCGCCCCATGCAATATTTTTAAAAGCTCCTGGAATATTCCAGAGAGAATTTAGCAAAACCTAAATGCACAGAGCCCTCAGTATTTTAGCCCCTGTGGGAGTGACTAGCACCTGGGAGCATAACATGGGCCACACAATGGACGGCATGAGCTGCAGAGGCCCTGCACACCCTCCTCCACGTCCAGGCAGCCCACCAGGCTTGCTGGGTAGCAAGTTTGTCCCCAGAGGTGGGGTCTGCAATGCCACGCCTCCTTTTGAGTCATTCCTAATAAGACGTCTCTGCTTTTACACATGATATTGACACAAACAACATCAGGCTACATACGTACAGTCCTCAGTCTCCAGAAGGTTCCAACATGTGGCGATCTCACCCTCCAGCCAGGCCTTGACGTCCAGTAGCACCTGGTACTCCTGGCTCTGCCGCTCCAGGTCAGCCCGGATCTCCGACAGCTGAGCCTCCACATCACTGATGAGGCACTGCCTCTGGGCCAGCTCAGTGCCGAAGCGGGCCCCGGATTCACACAGCCAGTTCTGCAGACCAAAGAAAGAGGGAAAGAGGTTAACAGTCATCGACCCTGTCCTCAGTCTCTTCAGAAAGACTATGACACCCCAAGCCATTGCCAGGCCCCAAGAAAAATCCAGTCCTCAGCTGTGACAACTAGCAACGCGCTGTGACTCGTAGACCTTAGGAGACGTTTGCAGAACCTCCCTCACCACATGAATGTTCTTGCGTCCCCATCTACGAGAGTGTTCTTGCAAAGGTGAGGAATCAGGTTAAAGCTGGGTCCCTGGTCTGTATCTAAGTGACGCATGTACCGAACCTGGGAATTGCCCATGGGAAGCGGGAGCCCAGCTGAGTCTTCCATGCCCACAAAGGAACTCACCAGCGTGAGCTGAGCCTGCAGCTCTACCTCCAGGGCCTCGTACGGGCACCGCATCTCCTCCAGCACCCCACCCAGATCCACAGCGGGCACCACGTCCAGCTCAGTCCGGAGCTGGTCCCCCAGCTGACACTTCAGAGTGTGGACTCCCTGTGGACATAGGAGGATGTCCCATACATGGGGCCCCCACTGCCCTCTACTCAAAGCCTCACCTCCCACTTCCCATCCCCTCCAGCGATTTCCCTGCCCTCCTCTGAGGATGAGGTGCTGCCTGCGTCAGCATAGCAGCTTCCAGAGCCTTTCAGTGGGCAAGGTCCCACGGAAAGCCAGAGCTCCCCTTCAAGGCTTAACAGCGAGGCACGAGCTTCCACCCAAGCAGGAGGAAGAGCCTCACTGCTTCCTCCAAAGGAGCCTGAGTTCACCCCCAGGACGTCTCCACGTGTCACACAAAGGGCCCCGCACCTGCTCGTCGTTCTTCTTGAGGCAGAGCAGCTCCTCCTTCAGGGGCTCCAGCTGGGCCCCCAGGTCAGCCTTGGCGCGTGTGAGGTCGTCCAGTGCCCTGTGCAGCCCACAGACGTCGGCCCCCTCCCCAGCTGGCAGAGCAAGTGCTCCGTCTGTTACCTTCACCAGGGCAGGCACAGGAGTTGGGGTTAGAGAGCAGAGGGGCCCCAGGACACACCCTACAGCATGCCTTGCTGGCCTTCCCTCTGCCCTCCAGTTGTGAGTTGGCGTTTCCTGTGTCGTGCACTCACAGAAACAGCAGGGTGATCCCCACTCATTCAATACTAAGCACCTAAGACAACCAGGCAGAGTGGCCGGTACTGAGGATACCAGGATGGACCGGGGTCAACGCTGCCCTCGTGGGCAGATGGCCAAAGGGGAGGCTACAGGGCAGCCAGGTGTGCCCACTGTAAACCGTCCTCTTCCACACCCCCAGCTGAGATGGACCCTGGATTCTCTCCCAGATTAGAAGCCAAACTGGCAGAATGAGAGAAAGGAAACAGCTTCCTTAACTCTGGAGGAGTGAGGCGTCCACAGTGCCCAGAAAAGAGACAATAAAATGTAATGTCCTGGGCTTCCCTGGTGGCGCAGTGGTTGAGAGTCCACCTGCCGATGCAGGGGACACGGGTTCGTGCCCTGGTCCGGGAAGATCCCACATGCCGCGGAGCGGCTGGGCCCGTGAGCCATGGCCGCTGAGCCTGCGCGTCCGGAGCCTGTGGTCCACAACAGGAGAGGCCACAGCAGTGAGAGGCCCGTGTACCGCAAAAAACAACAACAAGAACAACAAATATATAATGTCCTTCCCTGCTCCTACATTGGACCCTCTAGGGAGTATAAACCCTTTGACCTTCACATGCCTCCACTGTAGGCTGTGGACCATGATTTCTGTCATGAATAATTAGTGCTCACAAATTGGTCGAGCTGCAGTGTGGAAACACATCCTTTACCAAGGCAGCGGAGTTTCGCATGAAATGACCTCGGGGTAGGAAATGCGGGGCCAAGTTCTGGTTCTACCGCTCGACGCCGTGCAACTTCTGGCAAGTGCCATTAGGGCTCTGAGCCTCTGCATCCTCACGAAGGAGATGCCATCACTGCCCTGCCCACTTCACCCGGTTCTTCTTACATAGAATCAAGTGGAGGATGCGTTCCAAATCAGGTTGTAAATTATAAAAGTTAAACAACTGCAGGTCGCCAGGGGTGTTTTCTCAAGACCTTGGGCTTAATGCCCTCTGTTGACTCCTGCTGTAACTGTGGGTTTGGGATCTCGGTCGATTTCATCTCCTATACCAAGTGCCTCACGAGAGAGAAGTCCAGGTAGACATCTGGCCCCTCCCCCAAGTGTGGTACCCCAACCCACTTGGTCCTATTGTCATCAGCAGTCAGCTTGGCATTGTCTATTTGCACGACCAGCTGCTTGTTCTCAGATTTGACGCACAGGATCTGGGAAAAGAAAGTACACTCAGGGATTTGCTCGTTCCCAGAGCCATCTATGGCCTCAGTCAAAGGAAGCACCATTGGCTGGGTTCAAACTACAACATCCTCTTGGACAACACGAACTCCCAAACATGTGAGCTATGCTGGTGTGGTACAGGAGGGGCACATGCAAGAGAATGCGTGGCAAAAGGTGAAGGTATAGAGCCCAAAGAAGCAAGAGATGGAAGGTAGTAGCAAACTGAACATATAGCAAAGACTTAATTTTATTTTGCTAGATATGATGCTTAACCTGGTATAAACAAGATGTGGAATCTAAGCCACAGAACAATGGGCTGGTTATTACACTTGCAGATAAGGTGGGATCCATTCTTAATAAGTCCCTTTCACTGGTTGGTCAACCTCCTCATAGGTCTTCCCTGAATCTAGCCATAGCTCCATGGCCCTTAGTCCTTTTTTTTTTTTTTTTTTGCGGTACACGGGCCTCTCACTGTTGTGATCTCTCCCGTTGCGGAGCACAGGCTCCAGATGCGCAGGTTCAGCGGCCATGGCTCACAGGCCCAGCCCCTTCACGGCATGTGGGATCCTCCCGGACCAGGGCACAAACCTGCGTCCCCTGCATCGGCAGGTGGACTCTCAACAACTGCGCCACCAGGGAAACCCAATTTAATTTTGGTTTTTGCCTTAGTCTTTTTTTTTTTTTAACATCTTTTTTGGAGTCATGGCCCTTATTCTGATATTCTTTGTCTTTCTGTCTCCAAAACTAAGATGAAGTCTCTTAAGAAGTATTGCATTATAACCAAAGGGGACAGCAGATATACATAAGAGACCAATATTACTGAATGGATATATACTGGCTCATAAAGGACATTAGAACATACTCCCCTGACCCCTTTTGCTGCACCAGAACTTAGGTTACACTGTTTTTTGCAACTACAATTTAGGAATTGTAAGCACTGAAGCTCAGAAAGCGTAAACTCAGAATCCTGGGGAATCAAATCCTACATCTCATCCTTTTCACATTCACATTCACCTTCACTCAAGAGATTCTCTTCCCACAAGTTTGGAGTTAGCAGATACAAACTATTATATATAGACTGGATAAACAAAACATGGTCCTACCGTATAGCACAGGAAACTGTATTCAATATCCTGGGATAAACCATAATGGAAAAGAATATAAAAAAGAATTTGCATACATATGTATAAGTGATTCACTTTGCTGTTCCGCAGAAATTAACACAACACTGTAAGTCAACTATACTTCAATTAAAAATAATTTTATCTGTGGCTGATTCCACTGCCAATCCAGGCCCTGAACATTTAGTGCAGGGTCAGTCAACTTTTTCTGTACAGGGCCAGATAGTAAATCTTTCAGGCTTTGCAGACCATGAATCTCTGTCATGACTACTCGACTCTGCCGTTGTAGCACAAAAGCGGTCACACACAATACATCAGTGAGTGAGCGTGGCTGCGTACCAATACAACTTTAGTTACAAAGTCAAGCAGGAGGCTGAATTTGGCCTAGGGACTGTTGCTTGCCAACCTCTGATCGAGAGCACCGCAAACCTCACTTTCTGCTGCAGCTCCTCGATAGTGCAGAAGTGGCTCTGATAGTCCAGACACATGGTGGCCTCATGGCATTCGCTCGACTCTTGGATCTGGGTCTCCAGCTCCATGTTGTCCCGCTCCAGGTGGCGCACTTTCTCCAGGTAGCTGGCCGGCTGGTCATTCGGGAACTGCATGGTCTCCTTCTCATGGCTGTTAAGGGAGCCTTCACCATAGGTCCTGCAGATTCCGATGTTGCCAGGAATGTGGCAGGTCCCCAGCAAGGGGCAGGCGGCATTGCAGCTGTGGGCAGACAGAGGCTGGGTCAGCCCAGAGGGGTTGTTCCCACTGGGATTCAGTTGGCGTGTGCCAGAGTGGCTGAGAGACATAGGGGGGCATTGTTGACCTCTGCCCCAGGCTAGTCTCTAATGTCAGTGGAGGAGACACAGATGTTTCTTGCTCCAGGAGTGTTGGTGCAGCCCAGGCAGTGGGATGAGCTGATGTAGGAGGAAGTTATGGTGAGCTGAGGATGCACAGGAGGTTCAGAGCCGCTGGGAAGGCTAAGCCACTGAATCTGACAACCCTCTTCCCTCCCGGCCCTTTTAAACCCCATCCCAGGTGGGTGTGGTCTCCATGCTTTGACCTCCCTGCTTGATTCTCTACCTCCTGTTGCGCCATCATCCTGCTACTCAGCTGTTGAGTTTACCATTAGGAGTTCCTTATCTCATTAAAGGAATGTTGAAGAATCTGAGGTGCCTCTTGGCTCTCTGATATCAGGTTGGCTGTGGGTGGGAAGTCAGAAGCTTTTTATTATTTTAAAAGAACAGAAGTCCTTTCAGCCATCAGATGTTTGTGCTTTGACTGGGGTTGGCCTCCTTGTTGATGTGTCCACACAGAAGGCATGACTATTCCTGTTGGTCTTTGGAGCAGCAAGAGAGACAAACTTCTATGACTACAGTGGCATTGACCTGGGTGAAAACTCAACCAGCCTTCCCGACCCAGGGAAGAAATTGATTCTTAGTAGATGTTATAGGCTTCTTGATTAACAAGAAGTTCTGTATTTCTTCTTTCTTCAGTTGTTTGCCTTTTGGTCTCATTTTAAGGGGCAAAAAGACTATGAAGTCCATTCATTCAGCACATCTCCTGGCACATCCTATATGCCAGGCTCATACCTGACACACAGTTGGTTACGTTCCTGTCCATCAGGAAGCACAATAACTTGGGTAGCCATGGGTGTCTTAAATAGTGTCTAAGAAACTCATCAGTATGAGGGTGACTCTGAAGACCATGCCTGATCTAGACCAAAAACAGTGAGCTCAAGAAGCCAATAACAAACAAAACTGAACAATAATCTTTTGGAATATCATCTAAGAACTTGACCATGAAACTCAAAAGATTTGTATTATCAGAGTCACTGCAACCCCTCTTCCTGCCTTACTTCCTTGATTCTAAAGTCTGTTATGACAGGAGAACCTATCATGTGTGTTAGGAGCACCTATCATGTGTGTTAGGGGACTTATCAACCATATTGTCTATATCCTTCCTACACCGTATAAAGTGGGTATTCTTATCTTCATTTTACAAAAATAAATAAATAAGGTTTTGAGGACCAGAGATGTGAAGTCATCTTTCTTGGCTCAAGCCAATTATAAAGTGTCAAAGCTGTTCTCAGTATCTGTTTCCTTCCACTCCAAAGCCTATTCTTATTCAACTTGACTTCCACCAAATCCCCTACCCTAGCCCCCAACAGAACAACTGTGTCATTGCCAGAATTAAGAAGAATTAAAAGGCTCAGAAACTGGGCAAGAAGTTGAAATTAAGAGATAAACAAGGGGCTTCCCTGGTGGCGCAGTGGTTGAGAGTCCGCCTGCCAAAGCAGGGGACACGGGTTCATGCCCCGGTCCGGGAAGATCCCACATGCCGCGGAGCGGCTGGGCCCATGAGCCATGGCCACTGAGCCTGCGCGTCCGGAGCCTGTGCTCCGCAACGGGAGAGGCCACAACAGTGAGAGGCCTGCGTACCGCAAAAAAAAAAAAAAAAAAAATACAGTACTGGCCAGATGAAACACATTTCAGGCTGGATGTGGTCCTCAGGCTGCCTGTCCTGTCTCTGGGCTATTTGGCCCCCATCCAATGTTCAGTGTGTTGTTGCTGGGTTTTTTGGTTTTTTTTTTTGCGGTACGCGGGTCTCTCACTGTTGTGGCCTCTCCCGTTGCGGAGCACAGACTCCGGACGCGCAGGCCCAGTGGCCATGGCTCACGGGCCCAGCCGTTCCGCAGCATGTGGGATCTTCCCGGACCGGGGCACGAACCCGTGTCCCCTGCACCGGCAGGCAGACTCTCAACCACTGCGCCACCAGGGAAGCCCCTGTATTTTTTAAAATTTGTTGAAAAGGTTTAAAAATCAGGAGAACTTAAAACATTTGTTTTAAAAGAACGTAAACATTTAAAAGAAATGCAGCTTCCCAGCTTCCCTTGAATAATGAGAAGATCCAGCAGTACTGAATCTTCATCGTATGTGGTAGAAATGGCCCTGAGGAGGCAGCACCACCTTCATCGGACAAGCCATAGCTCCCTGGTTATCCACTGTCCCACAGTAACACCCATGTCACTCACGTATGTTCATGGCCTAGTTCTTGAAAAATATTTGACTTTGCAACCCTTTCCCTGGAGGGCAAGATTCTAAATGGCAGAGAAGCAAGGCTGAATGTCTACCTACAATCATCAGCCCACCAGGTACCCAAGGCCCAGAGGTATCCTGCATCCAGGCAGCCACCAAGCCCTGCCAATTCTGCCTGTACCACGGCTGGGGGCGGATGCCTCCACTGCCCACATTCAGACCCTCCCCATTGTTTATTACCTAGACCACATCCAAGGCCTCCTGGATGTCTCCCGTGCCCAGCCCTTCCTCCCTCTCTCTACTCAGCCCTTCCTGTTGCCATCTGTGCCATCTTCCTGAAGAGCAGCTTTGAGCTCTCATTGACTTGGTCAAGAAACGTTTACTGAGCATCTACTATGCACCAGATGGAGGGGATAAAAATATTTTTTCTCTGAGTTCCAGTTGTTTACGATCTAGCAAGGAGCTAGGCAGTTAAGCAAATTCTATCATTTCCTCCTCAAAAAAAAGTTAAGCCCTCCCAACTGCCTATAAAATAAAGCCCTCCCTCCCCAGCATGGCCTTTGTGGTTCACCGTTGAATGGGGCCCAGCTGATCTTTCCTGTCCTCCTTTCCACCACAGCTCAACACATGAAGCTACATAATCCTTCCAAGTGCCCCAAACATCCACCCTTCCCCAGTATGATCTCCAGTGGCATGTCTGTCTCCCTGGAGATGGAAAAGGCTTGAGAACAGATGCTTTGTCATCATCCGTCTCAGTATCCCCTGGCACATGCTGGCACACGCTGAGCACTTAGAAGGAGTCTGCCAACTTGGAATGGAGCAGAATGGTCCCAATGGGCCAGGTGTGGGATGGCAGCATGAAGACCTGCCTGACGTCTTTGGATCATCCCGGCTTCCTAATCCCTTATTAATCATGACAGGGCTGTACCTTATGGGTAGATCCAGTTGCTTCCTATAACCTCCTCCAAACCTCTCACACCCCAGGTACTTGCAGTCCTCGCTCTCCAGCAGCCCCTGGTACGTGCTGATCTCAAACTCCAGCCGGGCCTGGACATCCAGCAGCACCCGGTACTCCTGGCTCTGCCGCTCCAGGTCACAGTGGATGTCGGCCAGCTGGACCTCCAAGTTGGTGATCAGGCATTGCATCTGGGCCAGCTGGGAGCTGTAGCGGGCCTCCGTCTCTGCCAGGGTAGATTCCAGAGAGTCTCTCTAAGGCAAAAGGAAAGACAAAATAGCTGTGAGGAGAGGACCTATTTTCCATGACCTTAGAAAGAACCGAGAAACGGCCACTGTGGAAGACAGTATGGAGGTTTCTCAAAGAACTAAAACTAGAAATACCATATGACTCAGCAATTCCACTCCTGAGTATATATATGAAGAAAACAAAAACATTCAGAAGGATATATGCACCCCAGTGTTTATAGCAGCATTACTTACAATAGCCAAGACATGGAAGCTACCTAAGCGTCCATCAACAGATGAGTGTATAAAGAAGATGTGGAGTTTATGTACACAATGGAGTATTACTCAGCTATAAAAGAGAATGAAAAAAAAAGAGAATGAAATAATGCCATTTGCAGCAACATGGATGGACTTGGAGGGCATTATGCTAAGTGATATAAGTCAGAGAAAGACAAATACTGTATGATATCACTTATATGTGGATTCTAAAAATACAACAAACTAGTGAATAAAACAAAAAAGAAGCAGACTCACAGATATGGAGAGCAAACTAGTGGTTACCAGTGGGGAGAGGGAAAAGGTGAGGGGCAATATAAGGGTAGGGGAAAAAAGGGTTATTAGAGAATTATGTGAAATCACGCATGTGAAACTTCTGAAAATTGCAAAGCGCTATAGAATTTAAAGGATCTTCCATTCAATTTTTTAAAAAAAGAAAGAAAGAAAGAGCCGAGAAGAGTCAAGTCTCTCCTTGGGTTTGGGAATGACCCCTCCCTACCTGAGTCACTGAGGAAACTGAAGCCCAGAAAGGTCAAGTGACTTGTTCAAGGTTAAACAGCTGGGAAGTGACAGGCCAGGGTTTGAACCTACGTTCACGTGACGCTAAATCCCTTATTCCTTCTTCAACCTTACTCAGGCTTCAGGCCTTGAACCTGAGGTTCTCCAGGCTCCCCCGCTACAAGCATCACTGAGATCAGTGGTCTTCAACCCTGGCTGCACTTTAGAGTCATGTGGGAGACGCTAAAAGAACACCCATGCCCAGGCCCCACCTCCAGAGACTCTGCTATAATTCATCTGGGGAAGAACCTGGGCATGGAGAGTTTTAAATCTGCACAGGTGGGGTTGAGAAGCGTGGGTTTGGAAGGGCAGGCTAAGCAGAGGACAAGCCTTCTTGGGAACTGTTTGACAGGGGCCACCTAACCCACATCAGATTTGAAACATGGCCCTTTTATCTCTGAGCTGGGTCTTGGGAGAAACCTCCCTGCAGGAGAGGTCAGCCGGGCAAGCAATGGTGGTGGTTAAATCTGGACCTCCTCCCCTTCGCTGTCCCCCCTCCCCTTCGCTGTCCCCCTCCTCCCGCCTCTTCCTCTTCCCCCTCCTCCTTCCTGGATGCCTGCCCCTACATTCGGTGCTGCCTGAGCTCCAGAGCTGGGAGACAGGCGCCCACAGGCGCATTCACCAGGCTGTGTTGGGCCTGCAGCTCGATCTCCAGCGTGTTGACCGTTCGTCTCAGATCATTGATGTCTGACTGGTAGCTCTGGAGCTGCTCAGAGCTTGTGGCTACCTGCTGGTTAAGTGCTTCCATCTGCAGTGGGGGAGACAGGAGAAGGCTGGCGGTGCCTCTCGGGGATCCTGGGGAGGCCAGCCCCCTGCGAGAGGCCCGCCTGCCTGGTGAACCATTCCTCCATGTCCCTGTGATTAGTTCTCCACCAGGGCCCCGTACTGACACCACATCTCTTCCAGAACCCTGTTCAGGTCCACGGGGGTTGCGGCGTCCACGTCAACGTTAAGGCGGTCCCCAAGCTGGCATAGGAGGGCATCGACTTCCTGAAAAGACACAAGAACACCAGGCAAGTGTGAAGTCGTGAGATCCTAGATCACCTCCCCAAGGAGATGTGAGAAGATGGAGCAAAGGATGCTAAAGACCTCTGCCTTAGAGGGGCCCTGTGAGGACTGCAGCCACTCTGCAGCACCCCGAGGGTCTTTCAGCTCCACCTGGACACCCCGTGATGGGAGAGGCTTCCTATAGCTTTGGCAGAAGCCAGGAGCAACATCAGGGTTTGTTTGGTCCATTTGGACTAAAATGGGACAACTGTGCCCTGTCTCCCCGGCCCACCTCCCAGCCTGCGTTCATCCGGGAAGGAGCACTGCAGGAGCCTGGCTTTCCTTGGTTCAAGGCCCAAGTGAGAGCAGGCACCTCCCAGGCTCCTGCCAAGAAGAGAAAGTTGCTGCTGAGGCTGCCGATACCAGCGATAACTCCTCATTAGTGGCCTCCTGGGGCAGTTCCCAGTTCTCTGATCCAGATGGGGTGAGTCAGGTGCCTTCGGGCGCTCATTGAGTATGTGGTAACATTGTTACTTTACACTTCAGCCTGAGGAAACCTAGCCAGGATTCAGAGGCACTTGTGCTTTCAAATCCCAAGTTGAGAGGTTGAGTGTCAACCCAGGGAAAGAGGTAAAAAACACCAGCGCTCAGGTGGGCTTTACAGCATACAGGTGCCCAGGGTGGAGGGGTTCCCCTCCAAGGACCTACAGGAGATGAGGAAAAATCAGAAAGCAGAGGGTCGACCTGTGGCTTTTGGATTAAGTGTATTATATGCAAACAGAAGAGAGGAAGGGGAACAAGGATGGGGAGAGAAAAAAAGAAGAAAACCACTGCAGTTCACCTCTCCCTTAGACGAGATGGGGGCCACCCCCCGCAGTCCAGCCTAGCAGAGACGGACGGGCCATTCCATGTTGGTTCTAGAAAACAGCCCCCTCCAGCCCTAGTGGGCCACTCTACCCCTGTTATGCAGCTCTCATGAGAAAAACAAGTCACCACAAGCCCTTGGCAGTCACGCCAGTCCAGGAAATGCAGAAGGGAAGGTCGTTAGCATTTCCAAGCACCAACCAAAGGACAGGTGTTTAAGACCTGTGACTTCATTGAATTCTCACAGCAGCCTTGTTGATAGAGTTAGCCCCATTTTACAGATGAGAACATAAAGGAAACATTACAGAAGGGTTAAATAAATTGGGCAAAGTCACGCATACAATCTGTGGCTGGCCTGGGAATTTCAGCCCATGACTACCCAACCCCAAATCCCACGTTCTTCTCACTGGGCACCCCAGGACCACCTCAGCTGGACTTCAGGCCTCACCTCCTCGTGGTTCTTCTTGAGACACATCAGCTCCTCCTTCAGGGACTCCACCTGCATCTCCAGGTCGGCCTTGCACAGGGTCAGCTCATCCAGCACCCTGCACAGGCTACTGGTGTCGGCCTCCACCAGCTGCCACATGGCCAGCCCCATCTCGTACCTGCGTCAGGACAGGGTCAGCGACTGAGGGGTGAAACTGAGTGCCAACCCCAGGGAAGACTTGAGCCACTGGCGCTTTTCCTACTGTCTATGAAACTGACAGAAAGCTGCCCCCAGGCATGTGCCGGGAGACAGGGCGCCTCCGTCCCCTGGCCGAACTCACTTGGTCCTGAAGACATCGGCAGCCACCTTGGCATTGTCGACGTGCACGATCATCCTGGCATTCTCTGCCTTGGTGTACAGAACCTGGGGGCCACAGCACACAGAGGGAGTCGGTCCAGGACAAGAAGAAGGAAAAAGAACCCAAGTGAGGAGAACCAGTAGTCCTGCAGCCATCCCTGCCGAAGCCTCTGGAACTCTGAGGGATATTCAGTGAACTGCAAGTCCTCAGAAAACGGGAGGCTTATTTTTCAAGCACCTGGGTCTTCATAAATCTGAATGCCCCATTTTGAAGGCAACGAGCAACGTGGGAGGAAAAACTCTGTTAGACATGACAGTTAGAAGGGTCCTTAACAAGCACTGAAGTTTACCGAAAACTCACCACGTACCAAGGGCTGGGCTAAGCACTTTGCCTGTATTAACCCATGGAAACGTTTTGACATAAGGACCCTTATTATCCCCATTTTCCAGATGAGGAAACTGAGGCCCAGGGAAGGGACCTCCTAGAGTCACGCAATGAATCCATGACAGAACTGAGACTAGATCCCAGGCCTCTTTCCACGTGAAGGGCTCAGGCTGAGCACTCGAATTAGGAAATAATCCTGCGCCCTAGGGAAGTTTCTTTTCCCTGAACGTAGCTTAAGAAATGAGTGAGATTCAGATCTGGAAGGCCAGCTCTTTGGGTCTCCTTCCCAGGGAGTCTGTTCACCGCTTGCCCTCACCTTCCGCTGGAGCTCCTCGATGGTCTTGAAATAAGACTGCTAGTCAGGACCCAAGGCAGGCGCTGGAGACCGGGAGGCGCCTCGAGTGCGGCTCTCCAGCTGCGCGTTGTCTCGTTCCAGCTGGCGCACCCTCTCCAGGTAGCTGGCCAGGTGGTTGTTCAGGAACTGCATGGTCTCCTTCTCATCGCCATTGAAGGAACCCTCAAAGTATCGGCTGTAGGAACCCACGGAGCCGGAGCTTCTGCTGGTCGGGCGGCAGCTGCCGGGCTGGCAGGAGCTGGCTAGTGCGCCTTTGAGAGGCACGTGGCTGGCCGGTAGGGGGTGGGCGCACAGACAGAGGGCACGCACATCCCGGGCTGGCAGACGTAACCCAGGCACAGCTCCAGCCGGCAGCTCGTGCTGCTGGAGCAGACAGAGGGTGACTGGGGGCAGCTCTTGATGGAGGCTGGGGAGCAGTTAGACGTCATGTCGGAGAGGCTGCAGCTGCGTGAAGTGTCAGTGTCTGCCAAGCCCATTCCGCTCGGGCCTTTTTATATGCCCTTGGAGTCAGGGGGCTTATGCTAGAAGATCACCAGTCCCAGAGGAAGCTGCTTATTCATTTGTAATTTGGTTTCCAATAAGGAGTTCCTTTCCTCATGAAAGAGGCCAAGCTTGTCATTTGGCTAAGGCAGGACTCTGGGCTCCCGTCATTGATGACCGGGCGAGCGCCTCAGGATACATCTTCAAAGGACCAGCTCCAGGACCGGGCCCTCATTTCTAGGGTGGGGCTGCCAGGCCTGGCTCTGTGCTGCCAGTGGCGTTGCCCCCTGCGGCCCCACCTGCTCTGTCCCTGAGAGAGGCCACAGTTCTGTGGGGCAGCGACCCCTCCTTTTAAGGAGATCATTCCCTGCGGGAAGAGGAGGCCCAGCCCCTTACAGAGGAAATGTGTGGGTGACGGAAGCTGCACCGATACTGGCAGTGGTGTGAATCCAGGGAGGAAAGAAAAAGAGCCTCTGAGTCTTATTAATGTGCATCATCTTCCTCCCAGGGGAAGAAAATAATATTAGGGAGGAGAGAACAAACTCAGCACAGCCTAAGAATCAGGGACCTCCTTTCAACTGGATGCTACTGAGAAAGAGAGAGGTAAGGACCCCAGTCTTGGGAAAGGAAGTCAATGCCATGAATATCTCTGTGAGCAGATGCTCTATCTCGACCATCTCTGGATCCTCCCCTTCGTTTCTCACTGCTCCACGTACAGAGAGTTCGATTATTGTTGTTGAACAAGCTGGAACTGGCTCTGACCTCGCTTTCTGCAATGGGAGGGCTCACTCTGGGACCCCAGAGACAGGAGCAGAGTGAATCAGCTCCCTTGAGAAGTGACACTGCAGCTCTGGGATGAGCAAAGCCAGGAGACCAGGAGCAAGTGTCTCTGATTCTAGAAGCCACTGGGCACTTCTTAAGAAAGCAGCAGGTGAGACCAGTGGTTTTTAGTCCTGCCTGTAATACTTGTGGGCTCACACACTTCGTGTTTACTATGGGTGTGTTATATAGCCACTTTTTATTTACGCATCTTCTCAATATAATATTGAAGTATAAGTACTTTTCTTCTTTTTCATATATTTCTAGAAGAGTTGGTGAAGGGGCATGGAAGGAAAAATGCCGCCCAGCCCTATTCCCTGAAATGTGTTGCTTAAGAAAAGTCAAAATAGAGATGCTACCTTCTAACTAGCTGTGTGACCTTGGGAAAGTCACTCTACCTCTCTGGGCTTCAGTTCCCTCCTGCAAATTGAAAGCGTTAGATTAAATCGTCTCTCAGTTTGATTTCCTGCAATAACCATAAATTCCAGTTCTTTTGTCTGTATTAACTGTTCAGAGAGGACAGAAGGACGGGTGATGCAAACACCAACCACATGGAGTGAGACTCATCAGACCAGCCTTCAGAATCATCACCAGCACTTTTTGAACGTGTACAAGTACCAGGTACTGTGCTGGATGCTTGGCATTAAATTGCCCATTTAATCCTTACCCTAAAAATATAAGATATAATTACACCTTGGAGATATTGCAGGTTCAGTTCCAGACCGTGGCAATCAAGCAAATATTGCACTAAAGTGAGTCACACACATTTTTAGGTTTCCCAGTGCATATAAAAGCTACGTCTACACTGTGCTGTAGTCTACTAAGTATTCAGTAGCATTATGTCTTTTAAAAATGTACAGAATTTAAAATGTTCATTGCAGCTCTATTTACAATAGCCAGGACATGGAAGCAACCTAAGTGTCCATCAACAGATGAATGGATAAAGAAGATGTGGCACATATATACAATGGAATAGTACTCAGCCATAAAAAGGGATGAAACTGAGTTATTTGTAGTGAGGTGGATGGACCTAGAGACTGTCATACAGAGTCAGAAAGAGAAAAACAAATATGGTATGCTAACACATATATATGGAATCTAAAAAGAAAAAGAAAAAAAATGGTCAGAAGAACCTAGGGGCAAGACGGGAATAAAGATGCAGACCTACTAGAGAATGGACTTGAGGATACGGGGAGGGGGAAGGGTAAGCTGGGGCAAAGTGAGAGAGTGGCATGGACATATATACAGTACCAAACGTAAAATAGCTAGCTAGTGGGAAGCAGCCGCATAGCACAGGGAGATCAACTCGGTGCTTTGTGGCCACCTAGAGGGGTGGGATGGGGAGGGTGGGAAGGAGGGAGACGCAAGAGGGAAGAGATGTGGGAACATATGTATATGTATAACTGATTCACTTTGTTATACAGCAGAAACTAACACACCATTGTAAAGCAATTATACTCCAATGAAGATGTTAAAAAAATAAATAAGTAAATAAAATTTTTTAAACATGTACAGAATTTAATTAAAAAATACTTTCTTGCTAAAAAATGCTAATCATCATCTGAGACTTCAGAAAGTCGTAGCAGTAACATCAAAGATCACTGATCACAGATCACCGTCACGAATATAATAATCATGAGAACGTTTGTGAGAATTACCAAAATGTGACACAGAGATACGCAGCGAGCAAATGCTATTGGAAAAATGGCGTCAATAGACTTGTTCAATGCAGGGTTGCTACAAACCTTCAATTTGTAAAACACGCGGTGTCTGTGAAGCACAATAAAGAAAAGCACGAGAAAGTGAGGTCTGCCTACACTCATTATTGTAATAACGTGTAGTGGTGGTTCTCACAACGTGGCCTCCTGACCAACAGCGTCAACATCACTCAGGAACACGTTAGAAAAGCGATTTCTCAGGTCCATCCCAGACCAGCTGAATCAGGGACTCTGAGGGTGGGACCTAGCCATCCGTGTTTAACAAGTCCTCCAGGTGGGTTTGAGAACCACTGGGTGATAGGAGCATATATATCTTTTTTCTAAGTGTAATTTCCATATCATTGTTTTTTCAGAGGACAGGATCTCTTCAGTCTTTAAGGAATTAGCTCTGCGGGTCTAAATCAGAAGGAAGCCAGAAATGAAAGTGGGGCAAGGAAAAGGTGGACGCCCATCCTCAGAGCAATCCTGGCGTCCTGCTGGAATGGAGCTAATGATAGTTACCAGTTTTCAGATGCTAAGCGTGTGCTCTGCAAAGCACCAGGGACCTTACAGCACGGTGAGTGTCCTGTTCTCTATTTCACTGATGAGGAAACTGAGACTCCCCAAGGGACTACCACCTGTTAAAGCTCCCATAAGCAGTAAACGCTGGGGCTAGGATTTGAACCCAGGTCAGGCTGACCACATGCGGAGCCCATGTTCGTCACACTAAGGCCACGACCCCCTTTAGCTGGGCTCCTTCCACCACTGAGGTAGGACAGGAGAGAGGCAGTGAGTGGACATCCTTCCTGTCCCATCCCAAGGCTTCCCTCAGACAAGGGTCAATCCCACCCCTGGCACCTGACACACTGCCTGGCCCAGGGAGGGACTTAGTAAAAGTTTGCTGAGCGAACTGAATGATCCTGAGACCATCCTGAGACCCTCATCTTCTTTAGGACCAAGGGGTTCCAAGAAGATGGGAGCTGAGGTGGTGCCGGGCACCAGGAGTGAGGGTGCTGGGAGAAACCAAAACTCCAGGCCTTCCTTTACAGGGGGTGGGAAAGGGGAGGATTCTAAAATTGAATCAAGGTGAACTCTACTGGGTGCTCTTAAGGGTTGGGGGTCTCAGGACTACCTGGTCAGCATCTTTCACCGATCTGTTCTCCACCTGGAGCCCTGTCACACTCTCTTGACGTCGCTGAAGCTCCTTAGCTGTGCTCTTGGCATCTTATGAAGGGCATATGGCCATCTAGGGACAACCTGTCTTCCTTTCTATCTCAGAGTTTTCCCTTCATCCTTCTCCATTTCCCATTGGGATTGGTGGGGCTTTTGTCATTTGCCTGGTCTGTCGAGGAGGGACATTCTGGGCACAAGTGAGTCTTTGGTCCGAGATGCTGGGAGCTCCCACTTCCATGCGGAAATGCCTTGGGACCCAAAGGCACCGTGCACCTCATCAGAGGTCAAGAGCACATGAGAACATGATGAGTCTCTTAAGAACAAGACTGTCTGGACTGTGGGTGGAAGTCACAGCGGCGGGCTCACTCTCCCATCTCCTGCTTTGGATGGGCTGTGGGTTTTAAGGGGGTTTGCTGAACTGGAAGGGCTGTGTGAAGAGGTTGAAGATATCACGCTTCTAAAAGCATGGGACTTTTATGGAGTCCCCTGGGTGTGGGATTCCGTACTGTTTCTCTTACAAGGGCCACAGGCATGAGGCTAATGAAGTGGCCTAAAATGCTTCACATTATACCGATCTCAGCGTTAATCATCCTCTCCTGGGACCCCAGAGCGACCATATATACTAAGAGGGTAGTAGTAGGGGTCTGGTCACCTGTCACCTGTCGCAACACTGGAATCTTGGAGAAGGGTCTTAATCAGGAAAGCTGAGCTAAATGCTACACTGTAGACCTCTAACCACCCCAAATAGGGGCACAGGGACCCTGTCATCCTCAGGGTCATACATGGTCCAACCTCCCCCATTCATCTGCCCAAGAGTCACCCCTCCTCACCCAGCAGAGACACAAACCAACAATATCAGAACAGAGCTGGTTAGGCATGGAGAACCAGAGCAAACGCTCTTTATTGTTCCTCCAACAGGAGCCTTCTGCTGCATTTCAGACCCCACCAAAACAGCACCCAGAAGGAAAACCTGGCCCAGGAGGCAGCCTGAGAACAGAGACCCTGACCTCCGTTGAAATGATGAGCAGCTGAGGGCTTCAGGGTTGGCCAGCCTTAGTGACAGGCTTTGAGAAAGGTGAAGGTGTGGAAGCCTTCTCAGGGCCAGGCCTAGGCCCTGAGATTGCTGGGTCATATGGTAGCTCTATTTCTAGTTTTTAAAGGAACCTGCATACTGTTCTCCACAGTGGCTGTATCAACTTACATTCCCACCAACAGTGCAAGAGGGTTCCCTTTTCTCCACACCCTCTCCAACATTTATTGTTTCTAGATATTTTGATAATGGCCATTCTGACCGGTGTGGGGTGATACCTCTTGTAGTTTTGATTTGCATTTCTCTAATGAATAGTGATGTTGAGCATCCTTTCATGTGTTTGTTGGCCGTCCGTATATCTTCTTTTGAGAAATGTCTCTTTAGCTCTTCTGCCCATTTTTGGATTGGGTTGTTAGTTTTTTTGATATTGAGCTGCATGAGCTGCCTGTATATTTTGGAGATTAATCCTTTGTCAGTTGCTTCGTTTGCAAATATTTTCTCCTATTCTGAGGGTTGTCTTTGCGTCTTCTTTACGGTTTCCTTTGCTGTGCAAAAGCTTTGAAGTTTCATTAGAGGAGATTTCCTGGCAAGAAAGGGAGCGGGGATGTGTCCCTCGAGGCTCTGCTGTATCTGGGGTGACCAGCTGTCCCATTTTGCCCAGGACTGAGGGGTTCCCCGGTCTATGGGGCTTTATCACTGAAACCAGAATATGGGGAAACCGGGAGAGTTGGTCACCATGGCCCTATTTCCCTGGCCATTCTAGAGTCTTCTGTGTCTCCCTAGGTGCGAGGCCCCCAGCTTCCTGCAACAACCAGGCTTGCTCGTCGATCTCCCAGGAGCCAGCCCGAGGCCTCCTCTACTCCCTTGGGCTCATCAAAGGAGACTATGCTGGAGAAAGTCAAGACGGTGGCTGGGGGCTTCCCTGGTGGCACAGTAGTTGGGAGTCTGCCTGCCAATGTAGGGGACACGGGTTTGCGCCCTGGTCTGGGAAGATCCCACATGCCGCGGAGCAACTGGGCCCGTGAACCACAATTACTGAGCCTGCGCGTCTGGAGCCTGTGCTCCGCAACAAGAGAGGCTGCGATAGTGAGAAGCCCGTGCACCGCGATGAAGAGTGGCCCCCGCTTGCCACAACTAGAGAAAGCCCTCGCACAGAAACGAAGACCCAACACAGCCATAAATAATAATAATAATAATAATATCACCCTTGATTTAAAAAAAAGAAAAAAAGATG
This sequence comes from Orcinus orca, assembly GCF_937001465.1. Classification (NCBI taxonomy): domain Eukaryota; kingdom Metazoa; phylum Chordata; class Mammalia; order Artiodactyla; family Delphinidae; genus Orcinus; species Orcinus orca. The sequence continues at coordinate 41,518,666 of NC_064577.1, read as the reverse complement.
GTGGCTGGACTCCCACACTTCTTAACCAGGCGGCTGAGGGCTGGGCGCTGACCACAGGCCCCTTTGAAGCACAGATTGAAGCACTTGGTCCTCCCGGAGACACAGGGGGGCGCAGATGAGTCTCGACGTAGCCACCGGTCCAACGGGGCTCCGTTTTTACGAGGCCGGGAGATGTTCACGGGAAGCTAAGTAACAGGTTAATGAGGGGCTCTGATAGAAAGTGGTATTAACTTTGATGAGGAGAAAACACTTTGTAAAGGCCAACACCCACCGGGGCAGAGATATAAACTCGGGGTGAGGAGCTGCCTCTCTGCACTGGGGGCATCTGGTCTCGGAGGTTGATCCCTTGTGCCGCCGAAGCCACGGCTTCCAAATGCCTCAAGGCCAGCTTCTTGTCGGGGCCTCTCACGGTCCCGGGAGGGGCCGGTGGGGACTCGGTTCGCGTGTCCACGATGTACTCCAGCAACTCCTGCAAGCTCCCCGGCCTGTCCCGGGGGGCCTGGAGTCTCTCTGCCCGCTCAGCTGGGCTGGGCAGGAGCGGCTGCAGGGCTGCCAGCTGTCTCCCCTCCGGAGGCTTTGCCAGCAGCTACAGCATGGAGGCGGAGGGGGCTGGGTCGGGGAGGGCATCCTTACCGGCAACGAGAAGGAGACCATGCAGTTCCCGAACGACCGGCTGTCCAGCTACCTGGAGAAGGTGCGGCAGCCGAAGCGGGACAGCGCGGAGCTGGAGAGCCGCATGCGGGAGCGGAGCCAGCAACAAGATCCCCTTGTGTGCCCCGACTACCAGTCCCGCTTCCGGACCATCGAGGAGCTCCAGCAGAAGGTGAGGGTTTCAAAGTAGGAGCCTGGTGCCAGCAGCACTGGCCTGGCAACCCTGCTCCCACGGGACACTTCAGAGGTCACAAAGCCTGGTCACATGGGTGGCCTCATTTGCTCCTCTCAATAATCTTATGAGGGAGGTATCATGAGGCCATTTTACAGATGAGAACACTGAGGCTCAGGCTGGTTATTCAAGGTGACCCAGGGGGCCGTTAGTGGAGCCAGAGCTTGAATACAGGCTCTATGAATTAACCGGTTGTGAGAACTTCAGTACCACAAGCCACCTCTCTGAGTTTTAATTTTTTCTTTTTCTTCTTTTAAGGGGAGGGGATCAGGGTTTATGTGTTTGGTGCAGACCAGGTCTCCTATAACTAACTCAGGGAAGGGAGAGCCTGTCAGAAGTTTCCTTCTTGCCCAGCCCGCATTCCCAGAAAGTCCTAGCTGACTCCTGAGAGGGACCATTTGTGTCCAGGGAATTACAGAGTATGCTCTTGGTAATAACCTGCTGTGAACCCCCTGTAGTCCTGGGAGATAGGAAGACAGGAGGAAACCGCCGTGCCAGGCCTTTCCTGCAGCATTTCTCTGTCTCTAACCCAGGTGAGAGATGCTCTGCTTGGTAGGGACCTTAGGGGTCACCTGCTCTGATCCCTACAGCATGCCCGTAAGGCTCCACGGAGTCTCAGTGCCAAGAGCCCAGGGATGGGTGACCCTCTTCCTTCAGAGGCAGCCTGCACCAGCTTTGGGGAGCTCCTGCCAGAAGAATGCCCTTTCTCTCACTGAAGTCACTTCTTTATTTCCCCAGACCCTGTGCACCAAGGCAGAGAATGCCAGGCTGGTGGTGCAGATGGACAACGCCAAGCTGGCTGCAGATGACTTAGGACCAAGTGAGTTGTCCCACTCGCTCATTGGTTGGGGGCTGGTAGAGCTGGACATGGGTGGTGCTCAGACTTTTGGTTATCGAGTCCCTGAGGCACAAGGCAGGACACACAGCACCAGGCCAGTCTGGGGTGGGATCTGACTTAGATATAAAAAGGAAAAGCAGCTTTAGGCGCCCTGTTATGTGCCTGCCAGGTACGAGATGGAGGTGTCCATACGGCAGCTGGTGGAGTCAGACTTGAATGGCCTGTGTAGGATCCTGGATGATCTGACCCTGTGCAAGGCTGACCTGGAGGCCCAGATGGAGTCCCTAAAGGAGGAGCTGCTTAGCCTCAAGAAGAACCATGAGGGGGTGAGCATGGGGGGCAGGTAAACATGGGATCACGTGAGCATGGGGGAGGGGGATGAGTGAGTCAGTCCTCTGGGGAAGTTAGTGCTGACCCTGGTCTGGGCCACAGGAAGTGAATTCGCTGTGCTGCCAGCTTGGTGATAGACTCAATGTCGAGGTGGACGCTGCCCCACCTGTTGACCTGAACTGTGTTCTGGATGAGATGAGGTGCCAGTACGAGGCCCTGGTGGAGAAGAACCACTGGGATGCTGACGACTGGTTCAACAGCCAGGTGGGTACATTGAAACAGTCAGTGTGACAGAGACATAGAATGGGTCACAAGAGTGACCTTGAGGCTGTGAGTCAGGAAGCCTGAGTTTGGGTCCCAGCTCTGTTTTGACCTCCCTGTGCACCTTGGGCAGGTGGCTGTCCTGAAAGCAACAGTTTCCCCAAGGGTGAAATGAATGGGGTAGACTGGGTGATCTGGACCTGACCCATGATCCTAAGTGGCCTCTGTCGATCTCTCAAGCTGAGTCCCCAGTGTCCCTGTGTGTGTATGTTTCAGACCGAGGAGCTGAACCAGCAGATGGTGTCCAGCTTGGAGCAGCTGCAGTCCTGCTGGGCGGAGATCCTGAGCTCAAATGCATGGTCAATGCCCTGGAGATCGAGCTGCAGGCCCAGCACAGCATGGTGAGCCCAAGGCTGGCTCGGGGCTGCTGCTGGACCAAGCTTAGCAGTGCAGGAGCCCTCCAGCCTCTATTTCTGACCACATGGCAGGTTCCAGAAGGTCAAGTTCTTGAGTGTCAGGGATTTTCTGTGCAGAGAAGAGGGAATAAGGGCCCAGCCCCCATTCACCAATGTCCCAGGGGTAAAGGACAGGAGACCTGTAGCACCAGCATGTCCTGGTAGCAGCAGCTCCTGTATTTGTGTGAGCAGATTCATTCTGGACAATTATCAGTGACTCAGAGATTTCATTAATAGGGGAGCTCCTCTGTATAGATCAGGAGGCTATAGGGGCTAATTGGCTCATCTCAAATGAGATATCTGATTGTGGTTCATCCAGGCTCAGAGTGATTCTCTGAGCTCCCGTTCCTGGATTCTGAGGCCTCACTGAGACTCAGATGGATTAGGCGTGACCTCCTCGCTCCTCCTCTGACATCTAACCTTTTTCCTCCCTATACAGTCCTTGCCCTCACAGAGAGATGCTTTAGAACCCACCCTGGCAGAGATGGAGGCCCGCTACAGCGCCCAGCTGGCCCAGATGCAGCGCCTGATCACCAACGTGGAGGCCCAGCTGGTGGAGATCCGCTGTGACCTGGAGCGGCAGAGCCACGAGTACCGGGTGCTGCTGGATGTCCGGGCCTGGCTGGAGTGTGAGATCAACACACACCGGGGGCTGCTGGAGAGCGAGGACTCCAAGTGAGGATCCCTGCACGCTCTCTCATCTTCTGAATACGATCTACAAAGTTCTGGGGATATAGCATGGTGCCTGGGAAGAGCCCAGCATTTGGAATCAGGAGCCTTGGGTTTTAGTTCAGGTCTTGTTTAGTTTGGGTCTTGCAACCCTGGCAAGTCCCTTTTCCCTCTGGGCCTGTGTTTCCCCGTTGGTGAAATGAGGGGGCAGGACTAGGGTATTTTTTCTTTTCTTCTTCATTCATTAACAAAAAAAATTCATTAAATTAATTCTTGAATGTAATTGATTATTCATATGTATTTCACTTTTAGTTAAATCAATATTTAGAGTTTTCATCATTATGACTTCATTGTATTTTTCACAGCTGAACGACATGATATATCATAATTACTTCTTTCTTTGACAACTGTCACTGAACTCAAGTGCGTGTGCCCGACGCACAGGGAGGCGAAACAAACCAACACATTGGAGTCTGGAGCAGAGAAAGGCTTATTGCAGGGCCCAGCAAGGAGAACGGGTGGCCCATGCCCCCAAACCCCGAACTCCAGGACGAGGGGGATTTTTAAGGTGCTCCGGGTTATTGAAAACAGCAACTGGAAAATTATAGTGTTCTGGCCTTTTTTTTCTCCTAGGCTCCCCTGTAACCCATGTGCCCCTGAGCACTCGCCCTCCAAGTCATGCGTCCCCTGTCTTCCTGTGGCTTCCTGTGGGCCTGGTGCAGCCCGCACCACCTGTAGCCCCCGCCCCATTTGTGTGCCCTGCCTGCGGGGCCGGTTCTGAGAGTGGCTAGTCCAGTAAGCCAAGGCCATTATCTCCAGGGCTTGGACTTGGCCTCAATTCAACCGTAATCCTAAAGCCCAATCCCCTGTCTTTGTGCAGAGCCCAAAGGTCAGAATGGCCATTATCAAAATATCTAGAAACAATAAATGTTGGAGAGGGTGTGGAGAAAAGGGAACCCTCTTGCACTGTTGGTGGGAATGTAAGTTGATACAGCCACTGTGGAGAACAGTATGGAGGTTCCTTTAAAAACTAAAAATAGAGCTACCATATGACCCAGCAATCCCACTACTGGGCATATACCCTGAGAAAACCATAATTCAAAACGAGTCATGTACCACAATGCTCATTGCCACTCTATTTACAATAGCCAGGACATGGAAGCAACCTAAGTGTCCATCGACAGATGAATGGATAAAGAAGATGTGGCACATATATACAATGGAATATTACTCAGCCATAAAGAGAAATGAAATTGAGTTATTTGTAGTGAGGTGGATGGACCTAGAGTCTGTCATACAGAGTGAAGTAAGTCACAAAGAGAAAAACAAATACCATAGGCTAACACATATATATGGAATCTAAGAAAATAAAAATGGTTCTGATGAACCTACGGGCAGGACAGGAATAAAGACACAGACGTAGAGAATGGACGTGAGGACACGGGGGGGAAGGGTAAGCTGGGTCGAAGTGAGAGAGTGACATTGACATATATACACTACCAAATGTAAAATGGTTAGCTAGTGGGAAGCAGCCGCATAGCACAGGGAGATCAGCTCAGTGCTTTGCGACCACCTAGAGGGGTGGGATAGGGATGGTGGGAGGGAGATGCAAGAGGGAGGGGATACGGGGATATACGTGTGCATATAGCTGATTCACTTTGTTATACAACAGAAACTAACACAAGATTGTAAAGCAATTATACTCCAATAAAGATGTTAAAAAAAAAAAAAAAGAGCAGGGGTTCCTTAACCAACACAGATGCTCTGAACAACTGGATAAAAAGGTAGAGAAAGCTGCATAAATAAAGCACCTACCACACACAGGCTGTTTGAATGCATGTGCTGAGGCTGTGAATGCACTCGGCAAGCTGTAGAACGCACACAAACAGGGAACACACCGCGTGGTTCGAGGAGCTGACAGCGTGATTGTCAGGTCACAAGCCTGCACCACCTGTCTGCTGTTTCCACGCAGGAGCCAGGCAGCTGGAACAGTGGCCAGAACAGAGGCCCAGCCCACTGCCCAGCCCCTAGCTATTTCTATGGAGAAGCACCCTGGGGTGTGGTGCGCTCTGCGCATGCCCGGCCTCCCACCTCTCGTCTGAACCTCTGCCAGAGCCGGAGCTGCAGACCTCAGACCCCAGAGCAGGAGTGCGGAGCACAGAGAGCGGCAGGGCAGGGCTGAGACCACGTGGACTGGCCCTGCCGCCCGGCCTCTTGCCCCAAAGCCAAGCAGGTCTGAGGTTGAGCCCTTTGGGCTCAGCTCTGAGGGTGCTGCTGGAGGGCAGTATTGGCCCCGCCAGCGTCTTGCTGTGTAACCAAGCAAAGAGCTTGGGCCCACCTGCTGGGCTTTCCCTTTCCCCACTCTCTGCCCTGGGACTCTTCATTTAATACCAGCGCTCACAGCTACCACTTCCGGGCACTGTGCACGCATTGGAGCCTCCCCCCACCCCCATTTTACAGATGCACCAGCTGGACCAGAGAGGTCACGTGATGTGGTTAGGGTGCACAGCCAGGCTCAGCACCAGCTGCTCCAGCTCGCCCGAGCGCTTCTTCCCCTGAGGTCCAAGATGTGTTTGCTGCACCTCTGGCTTGTCAAGCAGGTTGAAGATTCATGTTTAGCACCAACTACCTGGTGACATAGACAGAACCAGGTCTTTCCCATGGGTCTTGGACTCAAGTAAGAGCCCAGAGGTAGAGAAAAGAGGGAAGGGGGTCGGGGAGAGACAGAGACAGAGAATCTGTGCACTGGGAAGAGTGCCCGAGTTAGAGTCAGAAGAGCTGAGCAATGGCCTCATCCTCATCACTCACCGCTGTGTGGCCTGGGGCAAGTCACTGCCCTCTCTGGGCCTATATTCTCAACTGAAGAATGAGGTAGGGGGACAAAGGAGGCATGGGGCCCTCAGACTTCTCACAGGCCATGCTTCTCTGATCAGAGGGGCGTCCAGGCTGAGCCATGCCCAGATGAGCATGGCTCAGCCAGTGGAATCTGAGGCACTCTGAACTCTGCTCCACAGTGAGGTCTGGCTGTCCCCTCCCCCTTCCCCACTTCACTGTCCCTGCCGCCCTTCACTTCAGCCCTGTGTCCAGTGTTAGGGATGTGGGTTCACCCAACCTTCCCACCTGCATCTCCCAGCTCACACAACTCCCCTCCCTGGAGTGGTTGGCCCAGGCTGGCTGCTTGGAGTTTGCCTCTCTGGGTGGCATCCCCTCTCCTAAACTGTCCCCAGTGTCAGGCCTGGAGGTGGCCAGCGAGGTGACAGGAGCTAGACAAGGGAGGAGACACTGAAGGGAAGAGAGAACCACCAGACCAGGCAGGGCTACCGAGGAGGACGGCTTGGGAGCCTTTGCCTCTCCTGGGGCCGCCCCAGGTGGTCCCCATGGGCAGAGTCAAGCCTGTAGGCTATTGGCCAGCAGCCATCGGATTAGGTCAGCGTCTGTTCTCATGGTCCAGGCCCTAGGGTATCCCTGTTATGAAAGAGTTTGAATCATTCTGTCACATCTTACCACTCAGAGCCAGAGGAGACAGACCTGAAACCAAAATCCACACCTTCGCAGCAAGCCCAGATCAAACACCCCCAGTAACTAACCACAGAAGATCGACAGAGGCAAGTTTGCTTTACCAAGAGAACACACTTTATTGGGTAAATTTCCAGGGAAACCTAGTTTTACAAAGCATAGAAGCAGTAAAGGTCAGAAATACAGTCCAAGAAGTATTTTAGGTAGAAAAATCTGTTGAGCAGGGAGTGCCTCTAGGGCAGGGAGGGGGGATCTTTTAGAGCCGGGACCCAGAGGGGTGTCCTCCTTCCTGTGGGCCAGGGCCTGCCCTTGGGCTGGGCAGCTGGTTACAGCGGCTGCACGTGCTTCCTGCTGGAAATGACTTTCCCATCTCTGATCTCCTCCGTGAAGGTGCAGATCTGCGTGCTGATCTGGGGAGCCGGGGCGCAGGGCACACTTGGGATGTAAGGAACTATAACGGCAGGCTTGCATTCCGTGGCACAAGGGCGGGCAGGCAGCTTGAGGAAATGAGATCATACAAGGGTGTTTGGCATTGGCCATTGGACTGACATTTGTGTTAAACGTAAACAGGGGTCAAGTGAGACAGGTGGGTGACAATGACAAAGGGCTCAGACAGTGCCTCTGAAATCCCCAAGGGCTGCAGGGATGAAGACCAGAAACTCCCAGCCAAAAACAATGGTTGGAGAAGTACCATGAATGGGGCTGACTTGTCCCCCTGCAAAAGCCCAAAGCCCAGGGCTGGAAGGAATCTCTCTGAAGATGCTTTGATCAATCCCCCTTCATCTGTGCAATAACCACTCTAGGACTGATGCCCTCACCGCGGCACTGAGGGTTGGGTCCAAGTGAGCCCTTTCCACAAGCCGGGACCTCCGGAAGCCACTCACCTGCAGTCTTTCTCCCTCCAGCAGGCAGCGGTAGGTGGCGATCTCCGACTCCAGGCGGGCCTTGACGTCCAGGAGGACCTTGTACTCCTGACTCTGCCGCCCCAGGTCACAGCGGATCTCAGACAGCTGAGCCTCCACGTTGCCGATCAGGCACTGCATCTGAGCCAGCTGGGAGCTGTAGCAGCCCTCGGTCTCCACCCGGGTGGATTCCAGGGAATTCCGCTGCAGTGGGAAAGAGGAAGCACTCCCAATGTGAGGGAATCCCACCCAGAGACCCACAGCCCTGCGTATCTGGGTACCACTTGCGATCACACCCCGTGATAACCGAGGCTGGTGGATCAGGGTACCTGCCACGAGCTTGGCCAGCCACTCAGGCAGGGGCCACTCACCATGTTGTGCTGGGCCTGCAGCTCGATTTCCAGGGCATTGACGGTGCGTCCCAGCTCAATGATCTCTTTCTGGCAGCACTGCAGCTGCTCCGAGCCGGACACCACTTGCTGGTTCAGCTTGTCAGTCTGAAAAGCATGAGAGGACCCAGAGCATGGTCAGAGCAAGTGAAGCTACTGTCAAGGGTGACCCCTCCCCAGGAGCTTGTCCTGGGCTGGCCCAAACCCACCTGGGTGTTGAACCAGGCCTCCAAGTCTCTGCGGTTATTTTCCACCAGGGTCTCATACTGGCATCTTATCTCATCCAGGATCTTGTTGAGATCCACTGGCGGGGCAGCATCCACCTCCACATTCAGCCTGTCCCCAAGTTGGCATCGAAGTTTGTTGATTTCCTGCAGAAAGGAGGCAAGATGGCATAAGGCTGTGAAAAGGATGCTGGATGAGGGTTCGACTGACCTGGGTAAAAACCCTCCTCCTTCAGTTGCCAGCTGTGTGACATTAAGCAGGATACTTAACCTCTCTGAGCTTCAGCCTCCTCGTGCACCTCTACCTGCCTCCTCAGAGGATTTGGGAGAGTAAAGTGGGACAATGCAAACACCAGGCAAATAGAATCATTATCAGGCACTACCTTCCAAAGGGAGATTTAGCGTCATGGGCAGGAGTCTGGGATCTGTGTGACATTAGGCAAGTGACTTAACCTCTCTGTGCCTCAGTTTTCTCATCTGTAAAATGGAGCTTGTAATAGTATATGACTCCTGGGATTATCGTGAGAATGACATGAAGTGAGAATGAAATGCAAAGTGCTTCGTATAGTTCCTGGCACACAGTGGGCCATCAGTAAATGTCAGCTGGGGTTACTGTGGAGGTGGTTGTCATAGTTTTACACCCAAGGGTCAGCAGTGGCTCCCTGCTGGATGGAAAACATCGAGGGGGTGCGTGGCATCAATCTCACCTCCTCATGGTTCTTCTTGAGGCACATCAGCTCCTCCTTCAGGGACTCCACCTGCATCTCCAGGTCGGCCTTGCACAGAGCCAGTTCGTCCAGCGTACAGCACAGTCCCTTGGTGTCAGCCTCCACCAGCTGCCGCATGCACAGCTCCGTATCGTACCTGCACACAGAGAGCCCTGCTGAGTCTACAGCAAAGCAGCCATGCACAGGCAGGGCCCACTGCCCTGCTGACCAGCTGCAGTGGCTGATTTGGGGTCAGCAGCACTGCGGTCCTTTCCCTTGACCCGAAAGGGATCCAGGAGCGATGCCACATTTCCCACATACAGCTCCATCTGGCCTCACTCCCACTCACCAGCTCTCAGAGGCGGGGGACAGAGGCAAGGGAGCAGCACAGAAACATTCCTAGATCAGGCCACTCACTTGGTTCGGAAGTCGTCAGCAGCCAGCTTGGCATTGTCAATTTGCAGGAACATCCTGGCATTGTCAGTCTTGCTCAGCAGGATCTGGGGAACAGGGGGTGTCCCATGAGCTGGGGAAGGCCAAGCAGTGTGGGGACAGGTGGGGAGGGGACAGCCCAACTTTCGGATGCCATGCTTCTAAGTACCACCAGCACCTTTGGCATTTCCAGCCCTGAACATCCTGAGCCCAGGTGTAGAAGGAGCATCATTCCTGGGAGGGACATCACAGGGGTGTCAGTGGCCCTCAGTCCTGACATCCGCAGCCCCAAAGTGGCCCAGGGGGTGAGTGGAGAGAACCAGGCCGACCTGGATTCAGGTTCTGCATCCAACAGCAACAGGCCATGGGATCTCGGGCAAGTTGCTGCACCTCCCTAAAATTCAACTTCCGCATCTGTTAGATGGGTCCAGTAATATCCATCTCTTTAAGATGAGGGATAAACAAGCGAAAGGATAGGAAGCTGTCAGGCACAGCGCTTGTGTCCAGTAGGGGCTCGGTGCATGTGACTGCCCTATCTATAGCTGAGACAGCGGAGGGAGGGGAGGAATGGCTGGATTGGAGGGGAAGTTACAAGCAGCAGAGAGGTCTGGGTCCCCCAAGAAACCAAGACCCTAGAGAGAAAAGCTGGCCCTGATAGGAGAGAGAATCCCCTAAGAGCTACAGTCCCATCTGTAGTGGGACGAGACAGACCCCTCCCAGGGCTTGGGCTGCTGGGCTGGAGAAGGGCCAGGTCCCAGTTACCTTCTGCTGGAGCTCCTCAATGGTCTTGAAGAAGCACTGGTAGTCTGGTCTGATGTACGGCGTCTGAGACTTGTACCACTCCCGGATGCGGCACTCCAGCTCTGCGTTGTCCTGCTCCAGCTGGCGCACCTTCTCCAGGTAGCTGGCCAGCCGGCCGTTCAGGAGATGCATGGTCTCCTTCTCGTTGCCATTGAGGGAGCCCTCGCAGAACCAGCCTCCGCTCCCAGTAAAGTCGGAGCAGGGGAACCCAGAGGACGGGCAGGAACGAGGCAAGCAACTCCCAAGGCCGGAGAGGCCCAGCCTGACGGAGGAGGCTGACCCCCCAACACCAGGAAGGCAAGAGACTCTGCAGGATCCCACAGGGCGGACACAGGACACCTGAGAGACACCACCTGTGGTGCCACAGAGGCCTTTGATGGATCCAGAGGAGAAGATCGGAGAGCAGAGCTGGGTGGCCATGGCGCTAGCAGAGGAGGTTGCAGCTTAGCAAGGAGCTCAGGTTCTGACTCTCATGGCCTCTCTGGGGCATTTATATACACTTTCCGTGGGGTGTTGCCATGTTACTCTTGGGAAAGCCTGTTCCCATTCCAGGAAGTTAGTCTCATTAAAATGTGATTTTTTGCTACCCATCCAAATTCCTTGCCTTATAAAAAAAAAAAAAAAATTAGTTTGCTAAGTCAGGACTCTAAGCTGTTGTCATTTCCTAGCAGAATACGAATTTTATTGCCTCCTCAAAGTTCTTGCACCAGATCCCATGAATCAGAAGTGGCCTCACAAATGACATGTGGTACCTGCCCTGTCTGCACGCTTTTCCCGAGGAGCCAGGTATTTGTCACCTCTGTCCACTACCCCAACCCCCCTCGTAGCTGCTCACCTCTGCCTGGGCCCCTGGGATGGTGAGGAGGGAGCAAAGGGAACTAAAATTCATGGAGCAGTCATCATGTGCCAGGCTTGTAGTTATTTCATTCACACCTCACAACAGTCCTGAGAGGTGCTCAATATTATTTCCCTTTCACCAGTGTGGACAGTGAAGCTGAGAATGGTAGAAAGAAAAAGAAAGAAAGAAAGAAAGAAAGAAAGAAAGAAAGAAAGAAAGAAAGAAAGAAAGAAAGAAAGAAAGAAAGAAAGAAAGAAAGAAAGGGGGAGGGAGGGAGGGAGGGAGGGAGGAAGGAAGGAAGGAAGAGAGAGAGAAAGAAAGAAGGGAGGGAGGGGCAGGTAGAAAAAGAAAGAAAGAGGGAGGGAAAGCTTGCTTGAGATGAACAGGCAGTGAGTACAGATCTTGGATCTGAAACCAGGACTCTCAGACCCCAAATCCCATGCCCTTGTCCCACTGCTTCTGCCATACAACCAAGGTCAAGTGCAGGCACCCAGAATTTCGAGACAGGAGACCTAGGTTCAAACCCTGGCTCTGTGATGAGGTACCCTGTGATGCTGAGCACATCACTCCCTCCCAGGCATCCTCAGGGTCCTCACTGGGACAGGACAGATCATCAGCCTGCCCCGCCTGCTTCACACAGATGCGAGGAGAGTCAAACCAGGCCAGAAGTAAAAGTGTTTTAAAACCCATCGGGTGCCGTAGAAAAGTTGGTTGGGCTAAGAGGACAGTCTTTGATGATGGTTTACGGCTGTGGCTGGCAAAGGGTCGTGGCTGCTTTGGAGGGAAGTTTCCTTTGTGACCCCCAATTTCCTGAACCTAAGGGGGTAAAACCAGGACCCTGGACACCCCACGGGTGCCTAAACAGGTTACAGAAACAGTCAATGCAGCAGACCCTTTGGACAGGGAAGGGAGGAACAGATGACACACTGCCAGAGAGTTAAGCAAGCCAGGAGGAGAGCCTGAGAATTAAGGACCAAAGGTAAATTCCGTCTTCCACCCTCAAAGTGGGATTTCCCAAGGCTTGAGCAACCTGCTCACTCTTCGCCCACACAGACACACACAGCAAGGCTGGCATTTACAGAAGCATTTATGTGCTTCTGAAGTTGTAATTTACCAACCTCTTAAAACGCATTATAGGGCTTCCCCGCTGGCGCAGTGGTTGAGAATCCGCCTGCCAGTGCAGCGGACACGGGTTTGAGCCCTGGTCCGGGAAGATCCCACATGCTGCAGAGCAACTAAGCTCGTGTGCCACAACTACTGAGCCTGTGCTCTAGAGCCCATGAGCCACAACTACTGAGCCCACGTGCCGCAACTACTGAAGCCCGCGTGCCTAGAGCCCATGCTCCACAATGAGAGAAGCCACTGCAATGAGAAGCCGGCGCACCGCAATGAAGAGTAGCCCCGGCTCGCCGCAACTAGAGAAAAGCCCGTGCGCAGCAACAAAGACCCAACACAGCCAAAAATAAATAAATAAATAAAATTTAAAAAAACACACACACACACATTATAAGCTTCTCTCTGAAATTACTCAGGAGGGTTGGCTGTGGTGCACACACCTTGCCCAGTTCAGTGGACACCTCAACAGGAGGCCCGAGAGCCACCTGATGGGCTCCCCGGGGTGCACAAGCCGTGCGGCCCCTCTTAGGAGGGACAGCCGGGGCATCAGGCCTCCAGAGCTCCACTACCTCAGCAATGGTTCCTTATGGCTGCCCATCCTCCCTGCTCTCCCTGCAGGGCCTAGGATGGGGCTGTCTTGAGGCTTCTCAAACTCGGACCTGTGGACATCGCAGACTATGGAATTCCCTGCGCGGGGGCTCCCTGTGCATGAACTTTACCGCCAGATGCCAGTAGCAACCTCCTCCCCCAGGCGTGACAACCAAAAATGTCTCCAGAAGCTGCCACGTGTCCCCTGGGTGGCAAAACTGCCCCCAGTTGAGACCCACTGGGCCATCAGGACAGGGAGATCTCCTGTAAGCGCCTCCTTTGTTTTCTAGGACAACTAGTGCAGAGTCTGGCTGTCACTGTAGGGCCCGTTC